>NW_022985513.1:1800000-2102820 GCF_010093505.1 Neohortaea acidophila
GGGCCGTGCTGCGGCTCTCCCGCTGACAATCAAGGCTGCAGTAGTGGCCGGGAGCTTAATTTAGAGTTGGCGCCAGCTCGGGACTTTGAGAGCTTGGGCGGAAAGTACTGCTGCCTGAGGCATGCAAGACATCCCCCAACCTCATCAAGCCGCTTGATGGACGCTGCGCAACTCCCGAGCCATCACACACAATCTTGCCTCGTCGCCGGTGCCGCCATCGCCCGTTTTTCTGGTGCAGAGTAATAAAGAAAATTGGTACTCACCTGGTGGTTTGCTGCAGGTCGCTTTGTTTTGGGTGGAAGAGCGGTGTCGGAAGTCTCCAGTGGTACGTGAAGTAGGTAGAACCGCAGCGCGCAAGGTGATGTCGCTGCGCTGGCCACGCGAATGATCGCGGTGTCGACTTGGTGCTGATCGAGTATACAGAGCCGCAGTCGGGCTGTAGGCGAGAGGGTTGTCCAGGTGTTCGTCCGCCAGTCCGCCGTCGCCGCCGCCGCCGCTGCCGCCGCTCCCCAATATCTCTCTCCAACCACTCCACACTCGTGCAAGGGCAATCCACCGGGGAAGGAGTCTCACGACTCTGTGTTTGTACTCACCTGATAAGCAGATCGACACCAATTCTGCTGCTTCTCCAATCTTCTTCTTGCCAAAAGATCTCGTGGCGGGTTGCTGATAGCTGAAAGAAGGCTGAAGGTAACGCTGAACGACTGCGTTGCGAAGGTTGTTAAAGTGGAAAGAAGAATTGGAACGTGGAAGCTCAAGAAGTTGGTGCGAAGAGGAGTCTGATGTGAGGTTTCCTCAATCAAACCACGAGTTCACCTCAACCACCCAGCGGTGAACTGTCGAAATGCCAGGCCTAATCGCGAGTGGTGAGCCTCACGACGATCTCACCGGTGCGGTGCAGCAGGTACGTACTCTTCCAAGTCAATGCGATGCGTCTTTCTTCAAGTCACGGCTGGATGGTGGTGTTGTTACAGGCACGCAAAACATATGCACGCCAAGAACAACAAAGGGCAAGAAGGGGGAGCAGACTGCAGCCATATGACACGACCTCGCACATGATGTCACAGTGTCAATCACATGCTAATGCAAGGACTGCACCAGATCATACTATCTTCCTCCGAATCGGACTATTTGGACCAACTAATCCCCCTGCTGAAGAATGCCCACACGCAGACCCAAGTCACCCCTCTCATCCAGGCACTCAACCATGTCTCCGCCGATAGGGAGGCCGAGATCCAGCGCATCTGCAACACCAACCACCAAGAGTTCATCAATAGTGTCAATCAACTCCAATCGGTGCGGGAAGGCACGGTGAGCTTGACTTCGGAGATCATGGAGTTGAGTCGATCCATCGAGGCGACTACGGAGAAGCTGGCGGAGCAAAAGAAAGCTTTGGTCGACTCTCGAGGTGTCAGGCAGAACATTGACGACACCACGCAAGCATTGAAGGATTGCCTTGAAGTGTTACGATTGGCCAATCAAGTCTACGACCTGTTGAGCAAGAAGAGTCACTACGCTGCCCTTCGTGCGCTCGATGAGCTTCAGAATGTCCACCTGCGCGAAGTGACTCGCTACAAGATTGCCGAGTTGATTGAGCGCTCTGTCCCCGCCACGCAACGCCTGATTGCCGAGGCGGTCATGACTGATCTCAACACTTGGCTGTATCGCATCCGTGAATCTTCGCAATTCCTGGGAGAAGTGGCCTTTTACCACACCGAGATGCGTCGTGACCGCCAGAAGAAGCGACAAGAGACAGATGAGTATTTGGGATCGTTCAAGATCAACTCCGCCGTTGAGCTTGTTGCGGACGAGGAAGACGAAGAAGATGTGCTCAACAACGAAGCAGTCCAAGTCGACTTCAGCCCGCTATTCGAGTGCCTGCACATCCACGACAATCTCGGCCAGATGGACAAATTTCGAGCGGACTATGCGGCTACTCGGCGCCGCCAGAAAGACCTGCTCATCCCTCAATCCCTAGATCTGCTTGACGAAGAAAGTGACGGCCTGAGCAGCTTACTCGAAGGTATCGCTGGCTTCGCGATCGTCGAGAAAGCCACCATGGACAAGACCGAGAACTTCCGAGCTCAAGCGGATGTCGACGAACTGTGGGAGAGCATGTGTCAGTCCGCCATCAGCCTGATCAGCGTAGCGCTGGACAAGGTGGAAAACGACGAGAAGCTGCTCAAGGTCAAAGGTGTCATCGCCCTGTTCATCCAAACCATGGACTCCTGGGGCTACTCGGTGAACAGTCTGGATGGCCTGCTCCTCACCCTCTTCGAAAAGTATGCCGGACTGCTGAAGAAGCGGTTCAGCGATGACTTTCAAGAAATTCTCACCACCGACGACTACATGCCTATGCCCATCAACGATGCAGAGGAGTACACCAAAGTCGTCAATGTCTCCTGGTACACACCTCCCGAAGGCCAAGAAGATCCGCAGTCCTTGACATACCCTTGCATCCTGCCTTTCTCTCAGATGTACCCTCTTGTCTGCATCGACATCCGCAACTTCCTCAACCAGATCTACCTGTTCTCGGACGATCACTTCAAGCATGCGACAATCATCGACAGCACGCTGCGCCAAAGCCTGGACGAGTTGCTGGTGGAGAAGGTGTGCCGCAGTCTACTGGAGCGCTTAAACACCCAGTACCCAGGCCAAATCATCCAAATCCTCACGAACCTCGACCACTTCGAGCTCGCATGCAAAGACCTCGAAGGCCTTCTCGTCGAAGCACGAAGCACCAGCAGCGCCGCCGGCGCCATCACACTCGCCGCAACGAAAGAATTCCGCGCGGCCAAAACCAAAGCAGAGAAGCGCCTCTTCGCCCTCATCAACTCCAAGATCGACGCCCTCATCAATACCGCCGAATTCAGCTGGACGCTGCCTGACAGCGGCCCGCAAGAAGTCTCAGATTATATGCAAGAGCTCACGCAATACCTCGCCATTACTATGTCATCCGTCCTCCTCGGCCTGCCGGAGCAGATCAAAGAGCAAATCTACACCGATGCACTCGGGTACATCAACAAGGGCATCCTCACCATGCCCCTCGATCCCGCGGTGGTGCGCATCAGTGCTGCAAGCGCCGAAGCATACGCTCTGGATGTGCAGCATCTCGTGCAATTCGTCGAAAACCTGCCGGAAGGCAAACCAGAGCTTCTCGGCTCGCTCGAAGAACTCCGTCAGACTTCTGACCTCATGCGACTCGCGGCGGCAGGCAACGGCGAGGACTTCTTCGACACGTCGAAGTCGGCGCAGCGATTTGGGAAGGTGGATAAAATTAAAGGTGCGGAGCTGCTGGAGAAGGTGGAAGTCAAGAAGAGCAGCGATATGCCGCGCAGCCCGACATTCGCTGCGGGCGAGGGCGGGGGAAGCAGTGGGTTTGCCTTCAACAATCTGGCGAGACATGCGGCGCAGGGGAGTTCGCTGGCGGATCGGCTGGGGCGGTTTGCGCAGAGGGATCGCTCTTAGGAATGGGCGGGCCTGTTGCAGCAGATGCATTTGCAGGTGGAAATTGGAGGTGGTGGTGAGGGGAGGGAGCGCAGTGCGAAGAGGAAGAGGGTGGGATGACAGTTTGCAGAGAGGGAGAAAAGATTCGTGTTGTTTGTTGAGTACACTTGCTGGCGCGGCGTGTCTCTCCATGCTGCACAAGGACTAGGTTGTCTCTTTCAACGCCTTGCTATGCCTGTATGATACAATGAAGCTCTTTTTGTGCTTCTTTCGCCTTCCTTCCGCCGTGTCCTTCTCACATCGTACAGAACGCTGACGGTATCCTCATCTTTCAACCGGATCGATCCAAGACTACGCTCATTGCGCAAGCGGCGAGAACAATCTGTAAAGCAAATCAATCAGCTTCCCACCCTCTTCACTAAATGCCGAAGCAGGCACAACTCCGCTCACCTGATGAGAGAAGGTCGAGGATTACTCCGCGTGTAGCCCAGGTAGATGATGAGGGGGAGGTAGCCGCTGCGGTGGAGTATTAGTTCTTTGGTTGATGCTGAGACTTGCTGAGAGGGGTTGTTGCGTACTAGTGGACTGCTACACGGGAGAAGTCGATGATGCGGCCGATGCGCTCCTTTGGAGAATGTTAGTGTCCCGGCGAATGGGTGGTGTAGGGGCAAGAGGTGGATGGCTCACCTTCGATTCTTCGGATAACTGGATCCACGCCATTGTGTCTGATTTGCTGGAGGTGGATCGTGATGGAAGAGTGTGAAGTGACGAGTGATGAGGAGAAACAGCGCGTCCGAAGATTCTCGACGTCGCCCTCAGGCAAAGCTCTCGCGCGGCGGCAACTCCCGCAGAGCCGCACCACCGATCGTCCGCCAAGAAACCGAAAGTTCGCCCACAAGCGGCCAAATCGCCCGAGCGCAGCGACGACATTGAAGAACCACTCATACTCCAACCACATCACCCCATCTCACCCCCAAAATACCGCCAAAATGCCTGCCCAATACGAGAACATCAGCCAGGATCTGATCTGGGAGGTCGTTCGTACGTCTTTCGCCTGTCATTCAAGCTCATGCGGTGGGCTTTGCTCTGAAGATGTATGTTAACCGGACTATGTTGCAGGCCACAGGAATGCCTACCTCGTCAAGCGCAAGACGGGCGGCGGCGTCCAGTTCTCCCGCGACCCCATGAACCTCACCAACAAGCACAGCCGCAAACACGCCGGTTTCGTCAACGAGAAGGCCATCGGCGTGGCGCCCAACGACAACACCGTACGAAACACCTGCTCCCCTCTGACATATCCAATACTGACTCTGTTGGTATAGGTCCAATTGACGACCAAGACCTCCAAACCCCACCAGCCCGCCAAATCCACTCACCAGACTTCCTTCTCTGCCTCTGCGTCGAACAGGAAGGTGTACAAGAGCGTGGTCAACTCGACTGCGAAGAAGGGCTACCGGAGCGATTTGCGCGCCGAGGCGGTTGCGCGTGCGAGTGCGATCAAGCAGAGCCAGCGGGAAAAGAAGGATGCGCCGGCGACGAAGCCGAGGGGTGCTAAGGCGCGGAAGGCGAGGGAAGAGTAGATTCCTGGGCGAGATGGTTAGAGCAGGCTGTGAGAAAGGAGATTCTTCTCGACAATGCGAAAGGTGTCTTTGATGTGTGTGAATTGCTACAATTTCATTGTGCTGTCTGTCGTGCTATTTGTCCATTTGCCGCTTTGAGCATAATTGAGGTTAGGGTGGGGTATCGAGCAAGCAATGCACCCCACCCTGTGATCCCTCAAGGACATGATGTAAAAGACTGTCCATCTCCCCAACGCCGCGCTAATAGGCAAACCAAGTTGAATCAGCCACTCCATGCATTCCTCTATCTTTGCTGCTGACCAGGGGGCGGGAAGCCGTTAGGCATGCCAGGCGGCCGCTGATATCCACCAGGCGGAGGGGGCGGCATTCCCGGCGGAGCGCCATTCACCGGCCCTCGGAATCCCTGCTGCATTCCAGGCGCATACTCCGGACCATTGTACCCTCCCATACTCGGCGGCGGTCGGGCAGGAAGCCCAGCACCGGAAGGAGGAGCTTGCAAAGGCGACGGCGCGTACTGTCTCCCCGGCATCTGCTGTTGATGTGGAGGCGGATAGGCGGCAGGAGGCATGTTGGAGTAGGGGGACATGACTCCTGCATTCGGGGCAGGCGGCGGGTATGCGCTGTAGTTGTAAGCCGGCGGAGGCTGGGGCGTGCGCATTGCGTTCATGTTGGGATCGTTGTATGCGCCGTTCATCATGCCTGGCTGGACTTGGATTGGCGTAGGAGTGGCTCCCATGACGAGACTGGCCGGCATGGCGGGGATGGCGACTTGCACGCCGTGTTTCTTTGCTTGCGCTGCGAGAGCCCTCTCTGCTGCATCGCCGTGTCGCTCGCCCTTGCCGTCTTTCTTGTATGCGTACTGCACGGTGATCTCCTTGTTCATGAGGTACTGGCCGTGCATGTTGGCGATAGCATCATCCGAGGCGTCGAAGCTGGCGTATGAGATGAAGCCGAAGCCTTTGCTGAGATTGGACTCATCCCGGGAGATCTTGGGGGGTGTGACGAGAGGTCCGAAGCGAGAGAAGGTTTCGTAGAGGACCTTTTCGTCCACCATGGTATCCAGATTCCCCACAAACAACTCCGCCCCAACTCCTTGCCCACCATCGACGCCTGATATCCCACCGCCTCTTCTGTCTGCGCTCGCCTTGTTCACTCTGATAGGCTTCCCCCACAACCGGATCTGGTTCATGATCTTGACGGCATAGTCGGCGTCTTCTTCGCTGGCGAACTCGACGAAACCATAGCCTTGGTGCGACTGCGTGACGCGGTCTTTGGGCAGGTGAACGTTCACGATCCGCCCGGCTTGCAGCATCAACTCCCATACAATCTCGTCGGTGCAGCGTTCATCGAGGTTGCCGACGTAGAGCGTGCTGTCCTTGTCTTGGTCGTATCGTCGTGGGCCGGACATGATGAGCGCTTGCGACGCTGAGCGTCTGTTGATACGCTGAGATGGCTCACGCGATGTGGCCGAGAAGGGAGGATATGGATTGCTAATGAAGCGAGGTGAAGGTGAGTTGAACGAGAGAGACTCGTGAGGTCCTGGAAATTTTGGCGCCAGCCTTCCCAAAACAGTTTGGCGGGAAAGCGCGATGCAGTCCGCCGTAGCGGATCTGCAGTCCACGTGGATGCCGGGACGCATCTCACCATCAGCTTATGCGATCAACGTCTCTACTACATCGCATGCGTGTGCAGCGCATTTGAGGGCGAAGTAGCCCTTGACTTCCTCCGCTTATCCCGAACGTAACTCGAACCCAAAGGCAGTCCCCACGCGGAGACGAGAAAGCGATGGCATACCTCTTCTACTCCATCGTATTCATCTTCCTGATAGCAGCAACCGGTACACTGCTCTGCTTATTCTCCCTTGTCCCTCTCTTCCGCTCGCTGATATTCCACACCCAGTCCTCTACGCAACTCGCGCCCACTGGCGCGCCCACGCCCCTCCAATCCCCTACCTCACAGCCCCCGGCCCCATCCCCGAAACCCTCTATAACATCTCCGACTACCTCAGCCGCCGCCTCGACTCCCTCCGCTACTCCCGCCTCCCACAATCCATGGGCTTCGCCGACGACGCCGAAGCGGGCCTACACAGCACGAACTTCAGCTTGGCGGACAATATCGAGGCCGAGGATAGCAGGCGCGGACTCGATGAGGAGAGCAGGCAGGAGGTCTACCGCATTATGAAGCGGAGGAATGTAGGATTTGACGAGGCGAGACGGTTGTTTATTCAGGACAAGTTTGGGCGGGAAGGAATTGCGGCTGATGGAAGACCGCTGGATCGTAAGGCTGTGATGTTTGATCGGTAAAGCGATGGGTAGCTTTGTGAGCACGCTGGAGTCTGGCTTGGTTCTTGTATCGATTTAGCGCGAGCATGTCTACCTTTTCGTGCATGACGTCTCCCTAATTTGAAAGGTGTGTCGATCCAACGAGTATCCTAAGCTGTTTTCGAACCAAGCAAGGAGCCATAGCTTGCTCCGTGAGTCTGAGCCCTCGTCAGAGTGCTCGTCGTATTCCTCTTTATCTCTCCGGTCACTGAATACACATGTCACTTATATAGACTTGTGGAAGACGAGCACGTCGAGGAAAATGACTCGGCGAACTGCCATACATCGATCTGGTTGGCGACCACTATGCAGACGCAGTGGGAACTTGACAGACCATGGTTTGTCTCTATGTAGAAACTCGGGTGTGTGATGTATATGTGAAAGTTGGTATACGAGTTGTTTTGGCGATGTACGATGTACGCCCACGGCATACTCCTTTCTGTATTGATCGAGTGTTCATCTTCGACGAATGCTTGTCGACAGGCAAAGAAGCGTCAACGATTGACTTGAGTCCTTCAACCAAGAGCCGACTTGGTCGCAAGGGGGATCGCTCTGCAGGTTTGCTCGGTCCCATCAAGTGATTGCGCGAAACTAGACGTCTCGCCCTCGCCAATGTATTGAGCTCAAAGTTTCATCATTCAGAAGAGTAGGCCCCCTCCGAGTCCGAGTCTGAGCGTTTGCGCCAGTAGCAAAGGACAATATGGAGGAGTGACAGTGAACGCGACCTCGAAAGCGAGTTGTGGAGATCTGGTGGTGATAGCCGATGCACGTTCGCGCAAGATTCTGGTGACAGCGGCTACAGGGAGTTCAGCGGAGCGCGTCTCATGGACGGATATAGATTGGTTCAGCATGCGCGCGCGCGTAAAAGTGAGTGAGGCGGGGATGCTGCTGCGTGCTGAGCACTGAAGCGATTGTGAGGCTTGGCAGTGGGCGAGAGAATGCCCAAGTCCTGAAGCAAAGAACAGGCCTTTCAACGTAGCTGGCTTGGAGTTGAGCTTGGAGCCATCAACACGAGCGCGAAGAACGGCCAGAAGAAGCCAAAGGCGTGCGCGCAGCCTGTGTGCAGCACGACTCGCCGCGGCAAGTGTCTGCTCTCCTCCTGGTCGTCGCGCATCAGTCTTGCTGAAGATGCGGAGCGCAACGACTGCGTACCGAGCCTCTTGCACGTCCACAAACCACGCGCAAAGCGTAGAGAAAGCCCTGCCAGTGCTCTGCGACCGATGCTCGACTGCTTCGCGCCTTCCCCACCAGCCAACAAGGCAAACGATAGGCTCCAGAACCATCGTAGCGCGAACTCAGAAGAACGCCTCCCGCGGCGCTAAGCAGGGGTGCAAAGCTAGCTCGGGTAGCTTAATTTGACCTCCTTTGGGCGGAGACCAAAGCTGCTGGCAGCTTGGAAGTCTCGCCCACTCGCTTTCTCTCCCAGGCCAAGTTCTCGCGACAGCGAGGTCGCGCCCTCGAATAACGCGACGATAAGCTTCTGCAGATGCTTTTCATGCTCCTCAGCGTGATCTGCGCTCGGCATTTGCCTGGGATGGTAGTTCTGCCGGTCGAGCGAGTAAATCAGCTGCATCGCGCGTGAAGCGCCGGCTTTCACGTTCCCACCCAAGCGGCACGAGCAACGATGAGCACGGAGTGAAGGCCGTTCTCAGAGCATTCTGAACGCATAAGGAAGCCTCATGTGAGCCGTGGACTCGCTCTGTTGAGGATCGAGTGAACGGTGCCACTCTGAAGCCAGGAATTTTCGCGCCGCACTTCCCCGACACCAACGATTCACGCCCAAATTTGACGGCAAAAATAACGCTGCAGCTTCTCAAAGCACTCAGCGCAATGCAAAAGAAGCTGTAGTGTCGAAAACCCCGTCGCCATCGAGTACTCGAGTACTCGAGCGTTCCTGCCCTCGATCCCCGCCAAACGCGCTTGCCAAGCCCCGGCTTCCCCATCGCCTCACCGCTTCTTCGAACTCCGCAAAAGAGGGATGGCGACGGAGACTCGGATGAGGAGTATGCATAAAACACTCTGAAAGAATGGAAGAAGGAAAGCGGAAAGAAAAACAGCCACTGCAGATCGCCACACGATGATAAACCGTGTGCGGTGCACTTCGCGAGTTGTACCCTGCGGAGGGCGATGAGCGCGCGAGCAAGCAGCTCATCCTCAAGATAGGACATCATCATGGATTTCTGAAGCTGTTCTTCAAATGACCAGGACGGCAATGGAGCTGAAGCAGCACAACTCAGCATGAATAGCAAACCAACACCTCCGATGGCAGAGCACCACTCTTGGATCATACAGCATCGCCCGTATCTATGGTGACGGCCAATCCAATCGAGGACCGGACCACTGCTGCGAATGGATGCTCTTGCAAGCACTGTTCTGCTTTCTTGGAGTATATACAAATGCCTGCCGTGTCAGACAGCTGCCGACTTGACAAGCAACGAATACCGGAGGGAATTCCAGACTTCCCATCAGACACGCAAGGGAGAGAGAGAAAGGAACGGCAGCTATGGCAAGGAAGAAGCGCAGTACCTCTTGCGAGCGCGGTGACCGCTGTGAGGCGCTGTGATCCGCACAGAGCGCCGAGGCCGGGTGATTCTTGCCTGCTGGAAGGCTGGAGAACGAGCGATTTCCCTTGATCTGGACACTGGAGTATCGAATGCGCATGCGTTCGATTGCAACCCGTCGAGGCGATTTTCTGCTTGCTAGCCACCTACCCCAATTCCTGTATTCTTGGACTTCGCTCGATGATACCAGGCCTGGCGTTCCGACACTTTCGAACTCGACTCGACTCCGATCCAGGCGCCTGGCTACATCGTTGGGTACGGTGTGTGGAAAGTCTCTCGCCTTCTTCTATCAGCCCAGGAGCATGCAAGCATGGCTACATTCAATCAGCTCCCATACTCTGTAGAGTCCAGTGTCTGCTTGTACCGTCTTCTCCCCTCAATCTCAACGTCGGCATGCATTAAGATTGCTGGCGTTGGATGTTGCGAGCGGTCGAGTAGGCATAGGTTCTTTCGTGAGCTGGTGTTGACGGTGTAATCATTATCTGCCAGCGTAAGAGATGTGCCCAGTGGTATACTCAACCATCGAAGTGTCTTTGCTGCTGCTCTTACGCCGCCGTATGCCACCTGTTCGACTATCTTCGCAACGGTTCCCGGATCCTGCGCACACCCCTCGTCTTCCAGGCGTCGAGCTGCTGTCGTGAGGGGATGGGCGCGACCGTGTGCTATGGTGCGGAGGGGGGATGTTTGTTCGACCTCGAGCGTGGCCAAAGGCTGGATCGTTGCACTCATAATGTCCTGCTGCTCCCTGCTCGCCGATACTCTTCAGCCAGTATGACCGATAGAGTGCGGATGGTGGTGCGAGGCGTGGTCGAACAATTACCATCGCCGCCGGAGCCGTCGTCGCGTGCGTGGAATCCTTTGAACCAGCCTGCTTGCTTGTCGCGAAGGGTTTGCTGGAGGTAGCAATCGAGCTGTCCAAGCTCTGAAACACCAAACATATCTCGGTGCCGTTGTTTGCCGTGTCTGGATCGAGTTGCTGGCCTTCCCTTCTTTGCAAGAGTTGCGCGACCGACAAGCCGCGGCGGAGAGATCACGAGTCTTGGCGCCAGCTTCAGGCAGACCAACTGCGCGACCGCCACCCTGCCATTGCGCAACGACCCGACATCGATATGACATGAAAATGGTACGAGATTGCTCGGCAGATCACTGGCTCTCTCCGCATGTCAATACCATGTCGCGTGGTGGCCGAAATGCTTCGAAATTGAAAAGGGGTGCCGCGAATTCGATGAATATATATTGGATTATTTTGCCGCCGTTGATATCCCCGGGCACCCACCGCCAGGGACGACGGTGGAACCCGGGGTGCCCCAGCGTTGCTTTGTCGCTTGCTTTCTCGTTCTTACCATTCGGACATTTCGCTAACAATTCAATTCCCAGATGCAGCGCAGATCCCTGGGTCGAATCCCCAAATCATGCCAGAGCTGCCCCTCTTTTTTATCCTTTTTGCAAAGGATTGGCAAGAAGTCACTGCGGGCTGGTTCAACACGAGCGTCTGTTTGATGTCCTCAGGTTGAGGTACATCAAGAAGGCGACGAGGACGTTCATGAATGTCCGAACCATTTTTTGGACACAATTCAACATTTTAATGTGGCCGGCTGCGATCTGAAGCCTTCGGTGCAAGCCTGCCTAAGGGTGTTCGAAAATGTCGCGCCACCCGCCCCTACGTTCCTCCTTTACGAGCTGGGCACGAGGGCCTCCAATCACGCCTAGATGAGCGTAAAAGGCTCACCGACAACCGCCTTGAACCGACGAATAGCATGGCATGTTTGGAGCTCAGCTTGCCAGGCAAGCCTGGGGGAGCGGCTTCAAAGTTGTCCCGCACGCCGGAAACACGTGTAGACGGTTCGAGCTGGCGACGAGGACCTTTAATCACGCTTGAGACTGCTTCTCGTGCTATTGAATTGATTTTCGATGTACGTCTGAATGTAATCTCGCACTGGAGAGACAACTCCTGCCCGCAGACGGCATGAGTCTGCGGGGACGGCGACAAACATTGCGCCCGTGCTCTGAAGCACGTCTGCCAGCAAAGGCAATGAAACAACGCGTGCACAAAGAGGAAGATCTTTGAACACGCGTGGGGATCCTTCTCGTTCGATCAAAACGGGCTCTGCGACACAAATCATGGCTGGGGCACAACTCTGGTGCGAGTGTGCCTCTGCCAGCTGAGGAGGATGTCACAACTCTTCAAGTAGGCTTTGAACGGCATCTCCTCTCTGCGAATGGAGTGGAAAGACCGCGTTCGCGTTGAAGAGATGGCCCTCGATCCTGCCTGCTCACGTGTGAACCTCCTTACCGTGCATTCGTAGTGGTGTTGGGAGAGATGTTTCAGCCGATGGAGAGCTCTTCTGTGCAGGCATGCGGCCATGCTGGGGACTGGCGACACAGCTTCCGGCACATTACTGCCCTGTCGATTCCTCGTAAAGCACGCAAAGACAATAAGCATGCAAAAGGCATAGATGTATCGCACCATCAAGGACCACGACCCTGCTGGACTCAAAGACACACGCGAGCATGCATGAAGCTTGCACAACATTGTCGAGAGACGGGGAAGCCTCATCGCCGCCGCCATGACCTCATACTGTCGGGGGAAAGCCGGGCTTTCTGCCACAGTATATAGCTGACAATTATGCTGTCAGTTTCTAAGCCAGTCCAGTAGAGTGCGGCAGGCAGCTGGACTGAGCCCGGCATCGCTTAACGGTGTCCCCCGTCGCTTTCCTTTCTCAGTATATAGCTTTACATGAGAACTTTCGCTAACATCAAACGCTACAGATCTTGCGGTGTCCAAAGCCTATCGGTAGGCAGCCAGAGGGTTCGACTCCCCCTGAAAAACAAGACACGCCACTTTCTTTTTTGCCTTTTCCAACGCACAACACTCTCCCATTTTGTTTGCCGCGGTCTGGGAATATTGAGGAAACATATCCACGTGTTTCCTGTCATTTTCACCATCTCCTGTTCTTTTTTGGCCTGTCTGATGGCATATAGGGGGTGGGAGACGCGTAGGTAGCCCCTGAGCGTGAGCTTTGTGAGTTCGAGCGGCGATGGGTGCGTGCGGACATCGTTCACGCAGCAGCAACAATCCCTCAACCCTACATAACCACCCTGTTTTGACCTCGCAGGCATCTGCAGCAATCTCCTCCTCCCAGACGCCCACAAACACGGATTTGATACGACGACCACCCGCGACAGCGCGAAAAGAAGCCACTCAGAACCCATTTGACCGGCCCGGGGCGCGTTCTATCGCTGCGAAGCGATCTTCACACCGTTCACGCCCACTCCTTGCTCTCCTGCGACGTCTCGAACGCGTCTCCTCGCCACATAACCTCCTTCGCACTCTTTACAGCACCCCGGGCGCTCAAGCGACTGGTCGAGTGCGTTTACTCGTCACCTAGTCGCCTGATCACTCTTCATACCCACTCCTTCCTCCGCCGCAACTTCTCGAGCGCATTTCCTCGCCACCTAGCCACCATCACACTTTTTAAAACCACCACTCGCTCTTACGCAACCTCCTTTGCGCGATTTCTCGCCATCTAGCCACTGTCACACCATTCATACCCACCTCTTCCTCTCCTGCAACTTCTCGGGCGCGTTTAATCACCCCTTAGCCACCTTCACTCTTTACAGCTGCCGTTCTCTATCCTGAACCTCCTCGAGCGCGTTTCCTCCCGATATAGCCACCCTCACACCTCGGACACACGCCACTGACCACTTCTGGAGCCTCCTCCGAGTCGTTCTGTCGCTAGAACCCTCTTCTACATCCTTTCTCCCCACCCCTTCCGTTTCGCGGCCTCGCGAGCGCGTTCTGTTGCTTCAACTCAACATCACTAGCACTCACCCGCGTACCCTTTGCAATCTTACAGGCGCGTTTCGTCGCTTCAACTCACCTTGACATCTCCAGAACTCATCCGCCTTCCTCTTTGCAAGCCTCCGGCCGTGTTCTGTAGCTTCAACCCACCTTGACATCTCTAGCACTCACGCGCCCGCCCCTTCGCAAATCCCAAAGCACGAGCAAGCGTGATGGAGACACCAGCGAAGGCAAGCAACCACAAGAAAATATGTTCTTATGACCATGTCTTGACATGAGAGCCGCCATCGTGCTCCATGGCCAGCGGAACGGAGATGTTCGGCTACCCAACATCAACAGAAAAACGCTCCTTTGCAACACGCAGTTTGCTTGACATTTGGCACACAGGCATGTAGATTGCCAGAAGAAGAGAGAGCTATACCACATCGGTTCGCATTGGCAGACAACTGCGCGTTCAAGTAGGCATTAATGCCAGCTTCAGGGGCAAGCGCGTACAACGAGCCTTTGCCGTTGATTCTGAAGACAAGCACAAGATACCACAAACAAGCACACTCTCGTTTCGCGAACCAAGCATTCATTGACCTCAGCAAACACAGTTGCATAGTCTCCGTCCTAGATGCACCCGTTTCCCTGCCTCGAGAAACGCAGACTGTGATTTGATGAGATAAAATCTCCACAGGAAGCCATCGCAAGCTCTATGAAGTTTGCGAAATCCTTCGTAGCCACGACGCGTCTCTCCTTCTTTCAACTCCCCCGAGTGCACTCCCTTCTCATCAACATTCCAACTCCCGACAGCCCACGCAGACTCCTCTCCCACGACCGGAGCAAACAAAAGCCGTTGGTAAGCTGATAAGCATCATAAGCGTCCGCAGAAGTTATGCCATTGATGCGATGGATCTACCATGCAGAGCATACCCTGACTCCACGCCAAACGATTAGTACTGTCATCCAACGAGCACGCTCCCAATACTGCACGATCCATTCCCACTGGGACGAGGCGATTTGGCAGTCTGCCACCACAACGCCTCCTTCCCTCCCTCCACCAGTCGGACGCTCTTCCTCCTTGTGTGACTAGCCTTGGCTTATCGCCGCGTGAAACGTTTTGGATATTGGCCGTTGCGCTGCTTTAGCAGCTCCATCACAACCCAAGCTGAATACCAGCTCTGACAGACTCGGCCGCGATATTTCACGAACACGAGGAGAAGAAGCGCCAGGCGCTCGGAGTTCCGCGCGGACCTGTTTCTTTGGGGTTGATGCAACACAGCAGCACAAAGCGAAGCAGAAGTAAAGTGGGTGCAACGAACATGCCTCAGTGCTCATCTACAGTCTCTAACATGGAGACGCAACGAGAGTATTGGCGAGCAGGGACGCCGCTGTGCCGGGCGGGTTCGAGCAGATCCAAGGGTGTGCAGTGACACTGAAGCTTGAAAAGCGATCTTGCGGTACGCATGGACTTGGCATGTCGTTCTCTTCATGTCAGGCTATATACATGTGCAAGTGCGTCCTCCGTGCAGCATGGGTATAAGCGGAGAATGCTTCCGCGCAGGAGCCTTTCAGCAGCTCTCAAATCTCTTAGGCCGACAGCTGATGGCCACGGGTGCCGGAAGAGGGGGAGCCTGCCGACCGATTTCCTTCTATCCGCCTTTGAAACAAATGCGACTCCGGTAAAGTGCATCCAGACCCGTCGCCGCCCATTCCTACAACGCCCCGCGCCAATGCTCGTCCAGAACCGGCATGCCACGCAAATGCAAAGATGCAAGACCCACAGCATCCACCGCTCACCCCTACTTCCTTCTCTTCTGCTGTTTCTTCCCCTCTGTACAAATCGTCAGCACTCCATCCGCACCATCACAACATCACATGCATAGAACTCACCAGCAGCCGTCCGCTTCTTCTTCGGCGCCCCCTTGCCCTTCGCCTTCAGCACCTGAATATGCTCCAACCGGTCCTCCTCCTTCTCATTGTACATCTGCCATTCCGGGTAATTGTTCTGCAGGTCCTTGAACGTCGCAACTCGCCGCGGGTAGTAGGAGGCTAGCGCGGGGCCTTTTAAGCGTGCGCGCAGAACTTTGTTGCCTAGTCGTTCGCCCGTGGGGTTGAAGATGGTGTTGAAGATGCGGCATTGGACCTGGTGGTTTGGTTGGTTAGTTTCTGAGTCCGTTTGGATTCGGAGGGCTTGAGGAGTGTGGTTTTACCTTCATGAGGTCGACCACGCGGTTGCGCGCGACTGCCATCTTTGGGGTCTTGCGATGTGAGCGGCGGGAAAGGTGGTGATGTGATGCTGGGAAACATGCGTCGCGGATGAGGTCTTTCGTCTGAGAGGATCTATAGCAGCGGGAATGTCCGCGCTAGCGCCAACCTTAAAGCTGGCCGGGACTTTCATCGCTTCAACTTTTGCTTCTCGCCCGTGCTCTCTCTCTCCAAACACGGAACATCAGCTCATCTCCTCGCTGCACAGGAAGAGAAATCAGCAGCGCTGAGGAGAGCTGTGCCATCATCATGAAACGATCTGCCGAGGAGGGGTCTCCCTCTTCCCACAAGAAGCACAAAAGCGAACACCGACACCACAAGCACGCGGATGGGTATCGCTCGTCGTCCAAGGAGCATCGCGAGCACAAAAGCACTGACAAGAAGAAACATGACTCTAATCAGGGCTATGAGCCGTCCAGAGATCAGACAACTCATACCGACCAGAGACAAGGTGGTGAGAAGGACAAAAAACATCAACGCTCCCACTCCGAGGCCCTCGCCCAACTCCCAGCACCAACCACCAAATCAGCCATCGTCCCAGCTTACATTCCCTTCTCGATCTCCAATGGCCTACCCCCACTCCCACCCGTCAAACAAGCGCACCTCGCCAAGGCGGCGTTCAAACACAAATCTCTCGGCTCCTACGACCGCAACTCCACCAGCACCGACATGAGCTACGAACGCCTCGAGTTCTTGGGCGATGCCTACATCGAGCTGATAGCCAGCCGGTTGATCTTCGAACGTTTCGGCCACTTGCCGGCAGGGCAGCAAAGTCAATTGCGAGAGTTGCTAGTTAAGAACGAGACGTTGGCAGAGTACAGCCGGAGTTACAAATTCGACGGAAAGGTGGAAGCTGGGTCGATGGAGAAGATGATTGAGGATGTGAAGGAGAAGGACAAGTGGAAGGGGAACAAAGGGTGGAACAAAATTCTGGGAGATGTGTTCGAGGCGTATGTCGCTGCTGTTATTCTTGCGGATGCGGAGGATGGGTTTAGCGTGGCGGAGGCATGGCTGACGGCTCTGTGGGCGCCGAAGATCCTCGAGGCAGCGAAGGACTATCGAGGTTTTGCGCAGAGCGCTGGCGCCAATGGTCTGGTTCATGCGGACGGTGCGGAGTTGCTGAAGATCTACAATCCGAATGCTAAGATGGAGCTACAGAAGCGGATCATGGGCTTCGGCACGAAGCTGGTGTATGAGAAGTATCGGGAGCCGCTGGAGCTGAAGGGAGATCAGCTGGGACAAAATCGGCATTTCGTCGCTTTGTATTTGACGGGGTATGGCTATGAGGGAAAGCTGTTGGGCAAGGGTGAAGGGAAGAACAAGGTCGAAGCGGGCAATTGGGCGGCGACACAGGCGATGTATGGGGAGTGTAAGGGTGTTGTGGAGGAATGTGAGCAGAGGCTGAGGAAGGACAAGGAGGCAAGGCTTGCACAGAAGGCTGCTGAGGAGGAGAAGCAGAAGACGCAATAGCAGAGGAGTAAATGAATATAGCAAGCTGATGGGTGGTGTAATTGCGACAATGTGTATGCACTCGACTTCATTACTCTGACTGCTTTGATGGCCAGATAGAGTAAGGTACTTGATATTCACTTGATGCATGAGGGCACATTTCTTGGCATCAGACCCTGGTCCGCTTCCGTCACCGCTGCCGCTAGCCGCAGAAAATGTTGAACCTTTCAAGCGCGGAAAGTTGCCTCATAAGAATTTCTCCAGACTCATCCTCTCTCTTCGCCTTCTCCCCTCTCCCCTCCATTCCCACTCCGAGCGGCTGGTCTGCAAATCATCCCATCACCACATTCGCGTCCGGCTCATTGTCTGGACTGCTTCTCAGCAAAACCTCCCCAGCGGTTGGCCCTAGTCGCGGAATTCTCTGATTCATCCCTACCTACACTTTCCTTCACCGCCACACCCTCACCAACCATGGTCTCCGCATCAAAGGCAGCGCGCCAAGCGAAGCGCGCAGCTGACGGCAAAGATACAAAGAAGACCGTCGCCTCCAAAGCCAAGAGCGCCTCCGCCGTTGGATCGTCTGTGGGCTCGGAAGCCTCCTCCGTTAATGGCGACGAGTCGCCTCCCATGATGGACGGCGATGATGACCCCTTGTCCTCCTCCACCAATGGCCTAAATGACCGAGTCTCCAAGCTCGCACTCCAAGAAGACAAAGATGGCATTTCAGATCGAGTGACCACCGGCGTTTTGGCCTCGCAAGAAGCCAGCACCGACGTCAAGATCTCCTCTGCTTCCCTGGTGTTCCACGGCAAGGTGCTCTTCAATGATACCACCATCGAAGTCAACGCGGGTCGAAGATATGGCCTGTTGGGCGAGAACGGCTGTGGCAAGTCGACGCTGCTCAAGGCCATCGACAAGCGAGAATTCCCCTTCCCCGAACACATCGACATTTATTTGCTCAATGAGGGCGCCGAGCCGTCAAATACCGGTGCATTGGAGTGGGTCGTCAACCAGGCCGAGAATGAGATGAAGAGGTTAGAAGATATGGCGGAGAGGATCCTCGAGGACGATGGACCAGACAGCCCCAAGCTCGTGGATCTGTACGATCGCATAGACGGCATGGACCCTTCCACTTTCCACACTCGCGCGTCCCTGATTCTCACCGGTCTCGGATTCAACAAGAAAACCATGGACAAGAAGACCAAAGACATGTCTGGAGGTTGGCGGATGCGAGTAGCCTTGGCCAAGGCTCTCTTCGTTAAGCCTTCTCTGCTCCTCCTCGACGACCCGACGGCCCATTTGGATCTCGAGGCCTGTGTGTGGCTGGAGGAATACCTCAAGAAATGGGACCGCACCCTCATCCTCGTCTCCCACTCCATGGATTTCCTGAACGGCGTCTGCACCAACATGATAGACATGCGCATGAAGCAGCTCCTCTACTACGGTGGAAACTACGACTCCTACGTGAAGACGCGCAGCGAGCACGAAGTCAACCAACAAAAGGCGTACGAAAAGCAACAGGACGAAATCAAGCACATCAAGGAGTTCATCGCCAAAGCCGGAACGTACGCCAACCTGGTGCGCCAGGCAAAATCCCGCCAGAAAATCCTCGACAAAATGGAAGCCGACGGCTTCATCCAGCCCGTGCACCAAGACCGCGTCTTCACCTTCCGCTTCGCCAGCGTCGAGAAGCTGCCCCCGCCCGTCCTCTCCCTCGACAACGTCACCTTTTCCTACAGCGGCAAAAAGCCCGACAACCTCTACGAAAGCCTCGACTTCGGTGTCGACATGGACTCCCGCACCGCCCTCGTCGGCCCCAACGGTGTCGGCAAATCTACCCTCCTCCGCATCTTCACCGGCAAGCTCTCCCCCACCGGCGGCTCCGTGCAGCGCCACACCCATCTCAAGATGGGCATGTACAGCCAGCACTCCGCCGAGCAGCTCGATCTCAACAAGTCCGCTCTCGACTTTGTTCGCGACAAGTACCCCGCCGTCAGCCAGGATTACCAGTACTGGCGGCAGCAGCTTGGCCGCTACGGCCTGAGCGGTGAAGCTCAGACGGCGCTCATGGGCACGTTGAGCGAGGGCCAAAAGTCAAGAATCGTGTTTGCTTTGCTGGCCATCGACGGCCCCAACATGCTCTTGCTTGACGAGCCGACGAACGGCTTGGATATTCCCACCATCGACTCGTTGGCCGACGCCATTAATGCTTTCCAGGGCGGTGTGGTGGTCGTGAGCCACGATTTTAGGTATGCCTTTCCTCCCTCCCTTCTCAAGCCTGTTAGAACACCGCGCTGACGTTGCAAATCACAGATTACTCGACAAAATCGCAAAGGACATCATGGTGTGCGAGAACAAGACGGTGACGCGGTGGAATGGAAGCATCGGGGAGTACAAGAACCATCTGAGGAAGAAGATGCTGGCTGCTGGTGGCGTCTAATTGTGCTCTCGCTTGGTTGCTTTTACTTCTTCTTCTTGTTGCTCTGCGCGATACCACGCGCGATAATGCGAGACGGTGTTGCGCTGCTTGTTCCGCCCCGCCCCGCCTCGCCCCTCGCTCAGTCGCTCGCGACACACAAGGCTCTACGGCTGGTATGATGCATTCACGGTTGGAATGGATGGGAGGGAGGGCGATAGAAGTACAGGCGTTGTAGAGGTGCATTGGATGATTCCAAAAAGAATGAAAGTCTCTTGCAGAAATGCCGTCCAAGTGCTTCGCGACGATAAAGCGCTGGTGCCTATAGTTGAAGAGCGGTGTGCTGAATTGGTTTAGAATCTCATCTCAGAAGCAACTATCGAGCATGAAGAGGTAGAAAGCTGTTCTGCCTGTGTAGCTATCGCCCGTTGAACGCCCTTGCGCAGTTCCAAGCCACCCTCGTATCAGCAGCCATACCCAGCCGCTTCTTATGCAGCACACACACTGAGAGAAGAGAGAGCAGAGACAGGCAGTATCTCCCCCCCGTGACAACCGAAAGCCAGAAAGGTACGGCAAAAGCAGCCACACCACTCCCTTAACGGTCCTCGGCCCACTCGTTCTCCCGACGAATCTGGTCCTCCTCCTCGGGCGTGAAGTCATTCTGGATGTTGAACGTCTTGCGGATCTCCTCGGGGCTCTTGCCCTTGATCATGTTGGCGACCGTCTTGCATCCGACGTCGAGCAGCGCCTTGATGTCCATGTAATTGGCGGCGAGGATGATCTCGAACAGCATCTCCTGGTCGACTTGCATGAACTTTTGGTCCCAGTCTTCAATGTCCGTCGTCTTCTTGCGGCTGTCGGCGTCGTCGTCTTGCGTGGGGGCGGGGTCGTTCTTGTGATGCGTGCACCACTCGAGGACTTTGCGGAGGACGGGCTCGGAGACCTGGGCGGGTGGGGTTAGTGGGGTTGTGAGGTGAGGGGAGGGGAGGGGATGAGGTGTCAGACTTACGTTCATGATGGGGATGGGCTCTTCGCCAGGGGCGCCGAGATCCTCAATCATGTTCTTGATGAGCATGCTGCGCTCGGCCACCTTGCGCTCTTTCCGCGGCGTCAGTCGTGTGAGTGATGGAGGGGTGGCGGGGTGATGGGCAACTTACCGACAGGAATCTCCACCTGATCGGAGCTCACCAGCTTCACCATTTGCTCTCCTTCTCCGGCCATGATGCTGTGCAATGGATGGATGGAAGATGGAAATGTGGTTACCTGAGTGCGGATGAGGTGCTGAGTGCACTGTCGGAGTAGCCGATGAAGGTAGAAGCGCTGGTGCGGTCGGAAGAGGTGTGTGGTTTTGGTGGTGGGCGAAGGTGAAGTTGAGGAACAGAGGTAGCGCAAGCTCTGCTTAAATGTTCACTTGGAGCAGGTGCGGGCGAAATGTGAAGACCGTGGGGGTGAATGGGCGAGCGAATGAGTGAGTTAGTGAATGGCGGATGATGTGAGTGACAACCAGACCCTGCGTGCCGAGCCGCTTTCTGATTGGCTGCCGACACTAAGCAACAGGCAGCTACCGTGTTGTGTCCTCAGGCACCCACGACTTGCTGCCTGCGAATGCAACGTATTGAGTTTGGCAGGTCGTGGACGCCTTGTGACGCGGCTGAAGCGATAGTATCTTTCATATTCTCCTTCTTGATGCCATCTACTGAATGCAGCTACGAAACCAACATGATGCGGGCATGCTGTCACCAAACCACACTGACCGCCGCGCACGGGCCACCAGCTCGCGTCGCCCAGGCGCGTCTCTATTCACTCCTTTCTCGACGGCCATCCACAATTCAAGCTACTGTACATCATGACTGCAAACGGCTGTCATCGCCGAATGCTCCGGCTCCACATCTTTGTAACCTTGTCTAACGATGCTACGTGAGTAGCGACGATGTGGCGAAGGATCTACCTCCTCCTCGTGGCTGTGCGGCTTTACTTCGCCCTGCAGCCGAGTTATATCCATCCCGACGAACACTTCCAGGGCCCTGAGATCATCAGTGGTAGGGATATCTCCTGCGATCATAGGACGATCAACGCGCTAATGCTACATCCACAGGCGAGGTCTTTGGCTGGCCAACATACCAAACCTGGGAGTTCTCATCCGATCATCCAACCCGCAGTCTCTTTCCTCTATGGCTTGCGTACGGCTTTCCCTTGACGATTCTGAAATGGATCTGGGAAGGCCTTGGACACGGCGACGTACCTCCTCTCGTCGCCTTCTACACCCTCCGCACCCTTATGTTCGTTCTCAACTTCGTCCTGGAAGACTGGGCACTCCACGAACTCCTTCCCGTCTTGCGCGAACGCCGTCTCGCCATCATCCTCGTCGCCTCCTCCTACGTTACCTGGACCTTTCAAACCCACACCTTCTCCAACAGCATTGAGACCCTGCTCGTCCTCTGGTCCCTCGTACTCGTCCGCCGCATACGCGAGCACGAGGATCGCAACATGTTCGACTGCTGCATCGGCCTCGCTTTTCTCGGCGTTCTCGGCGTCTTCAATCGCATCACCTTTCCTGCTTTCCTTGTGATACCCGCGCTACAGCTTGTACCGCACCTCCTCGTCCGACCGCTCCGGCTCCCCGTTCTCGCCCTCTCCGCCTTCTTCTTCCTGGCTATCGCGATGACCATGGATACCGAATACTTTCACGACATCCGTCCTCGCGTGCGTGATCTCTACAACAACGCCGTCTTCACCCCTTGGAACAGTCTGACCTACAACCTGGACAATACCAACCTGGCTGAACACGGCTTGCATCCTTTCTGGCAACATTTCCTCGCCAATCTCCCGCAACTTATCGGCCCCGCCTTTCCCTTGCTTATTTTCTCCAGCCGCAAGGACGCCTTGTTTTGGTCCGGCATTATCGGCATCACTGTCCTCTCCTGTTTCCGCCACCAAGAGCCGCGCTTTCTCCTCCCCGCAATCCCCCTCTTACTCTCATCCATCAAACTACCCAGGCACTTTCCCCGCCTCTGGCTCGGCACTTGGATCGCCTTCAATGTTCTCGCCGGCACCCTCTTTGGCGTCTACCACCAAGGAGGCGTCGTGCCCTCCCAACTCTGGCTCTCGGAGCAAAGCAACATCTCCCACGTCCTGTGGTGGAAGACATACAGTCCTCCTCGCTGGCTCCTGAATGGCCAGAATGAGCATGTTCTCACGACAGATCTCATGGGCATGCCTGGCGAGAGTATGGTGGAGAGTCTCCTTACGACGCTCTCTGGTTGCAAAGCGAAAAATCGTCTCCAGTCTACTACGCTTCTAGTTGCTCCGTCAAGCGCGATCTTCCTTGACTCCCTGACGGGTGCTACTGCGCAACATCCTAAACTGCAGTTGCAAGAGCTCTGGATGCACCGCCAACACATCGGCCTCGACGACCTCGACTTTGGCGACGATGGAATCTGGCCTACTTTACAGCGAGTCATTGGACGAAGAGGGCTAGTAGTCTACCGCGTTGACAGAAAATGCTAATCGAATCCTTCCCCTTCCTTACAAACTACTCCATCCATCTCTCACTCCACACCCTATAAACCCTCTCCTGCGCTCGCATCCATTCGTCATCCCTCTCCATCTGCTCCTACTCCGCCCGCACCCATAGATACAACACGCAAACGATATACCACGCGATCCAGAAGCCGAAGAGTTGCGCCGCTAACGTGAATTTGAGGCATCGCAGCGCCAGCTGCGTGCTTCGGCGTGTGAGTGCGCGGCAGCGCCGGGACGGCATGGTTTCCTTCAGGAACGTGTAGGGGGATCGATCCCGAGACGTGATACTTGGGTTGTTCGGTGGGTGAAGATGTAGTAGATGATGTGAAGGACGTGGAGGAACTGTAGGGCGACGCAGAAAGTGGCAAACCAGAGGTACCAAGGGGCGTTTCGGACGGAAGGGGGCGACCTGGGTTGCAGAGGGGCGAGGGACTGTTCTTGCTGCGCTTTGGTGGAGAGGATGACGAGGACTGAAACCTCCGGGTTGGCATCTTCGCAGTCGGTGATTCTGAAGATGCGTATGTTGGTGTTGGGTGGGGTTGATTGTGTCTGTGTTGTTCTTGACGATTGTGGCGAATGTGGCAGTTTGGATGCTGTGGTGTGCTCGGTGTTTCTGGTGGTGGTGGTCATGACGATGGTGATGCGGTGTCGGAGGAGGGTTTGTACAGTGATTGAAGATGTGTGCCTTGTACTGTGGATGAGAATGTGAATGGGTGCGATGGTATGGGTCAAGAGATGCTTCGGGCCAGGATGGGTGGAGTTTTGAGGAAGACAATGATGATTGAACTGAAGGAGAGGCAAGTAGAATGAGACCTCGATTCCTTCCCCGTGCAGTCGGGCTTGTGAGATGCAGGAGCAAGTCCTTTCTCCCTCTCCTAAAGGCTGGGAAAGCGTCAGGAGTGTTCGAAATGCATCCCTACCAGATTGCTACATGTAGAACAACTGCCGAGTCGCGCAGCGCCCAGCAGACACCTCTGCGCATCCAAAAGCTGTTTCAAGCTCTCTGCCTCACAACAGCAAGCTGCCGCAAAATGCCCTCTTTCCAACTCGCATACTCTTCGCGCCTGTCATCGCTCAGCCAATCCAGAGCAGGCTGAAACATGGTCCCCAGACCCGGCAAGAGGCCAGAAGCGCCGACTTCCTCGATATCGGCGGGATCACGTTTGGCGTGCTTTTCTTTGCGACGGAGAGGTGTTTTGGTGGGCTTGGTGGCCGGTCTTGGGGTTGCTTCTTTGTCTTCATTCCCGGCTTCGTCTTCTTCGTCCGGTTGGGGAATGTTGGTGTACCATTCCATTTGTTCCCATTCGGGTAGTGAGTCTTCGGAGATTCGTTGCATGGCGGCGTAGGTGTCGCTGTCTTCGGGATAGTCGATAGGGATGTTCTTCCCGTTGTGCATGCAATACTCTTTCACGCTTTCTGCAATGTCCTTGTCGCACTCCTCTGCATCGCTCGAATCCCTCAACCCCATTCTGTCGGACACTGCAGAGAAAACCGCAGCCACAAGGTCCGGAATGGTATCCTCCTGCACCGGAGCCTTTGGCGTTTGTGTCGTTGTCCTCCGCCTCTTGGCCGACGGCTGCTCGTCGACGCTCGTCCGCGCTTGGAGGACCGATCGCACGCCTACAAAGACATGGGGAGCGGGCTCGGGGGTTGAGAAGGCTTTGCAGACATGGCGAATCATTGGCATCACGAAAGCAGGTACATCCACCTCCTGCTCTCGCCCTCGTGTCCTCTTCCCGGTAGCAGGGGTCGCGGCGGGCGCAGTTCTGGTTGCGGTGGCGGCCTTCGATGGCGTCCTCGCCTGATTGCTTCTTCCACTCCTCCCACCCTCCGGGACACTCGAACTCGTAGTCTCAACCACCTTCTCCACCCCTTTCCGCGGCGTCCGAGGCGTAGCGAGCACCGCATTGAAGTAGCCGTGCAGCTTGTTGTACACTTTCGGCTTGCATGGTGGCGCGGGTTTCGCAATCTCCAGACCTAGTTTGTGCCCTAGGCGTTGACATGCGATATGGCAGCAGGCGTAGGTGCGCCCAATCTCCTCTTCTTGTTTGAGATTCGCGGCTTTGGCGCGCGATTGGGCGAGTAGGGAGGCGGAGAGGTTGAGGAGTTCGGAAGGTAGGAGGGTGAGGGTTGGGAGCAGGGTGGAGAGGGTATGTTCGATTGCATTCGGCATGGTCAAGTGTGATTGCGCGTTTGCAATGGAGGTGCGGAGGGAGAGTTGGGGAAAAGAGGAGGGGAAGTTGGAGACGCGACTTGACGCGATAACTTAGCTGCGGGTATCGCAATGCGCTCGAATATACAACGTGAAGAACATACTCGGTCTTCAAGCACAGTTTGTCATCGTTTGCATCCTCCTGTCCATTCGACAACAAATCCAATGAGGGGTGTATACCAGTGGAATAGAAGACCAAACGGTACCTGCCTCATCGAGCTGCGACCGCACGCTGACTCAGCCGCTTGGCATTCATCATTGGGAAGTGACGAGTCTTTGACAAGCAACGACTTCATACACTCTTCGCGCGTGACACTCTGCTGCTCCGTCGCCTTCACCACCCTACATATCTGGTCGCGAAACCCGTTCAACGCTACGCACCGCATCGAATCCCTCCACCGCCCTTCAAAGCGCCGTTTCCGCTCACCGATCCAGTTCCACCAGTCGACGCTCGTGTTATCCAGTCATCAGGAGCCCGGAGAGGCGCGCATTGTGTACAGAGCAAATCGCGACAAGCAATAGAGCGGCCATGAGCCATTGACGCCCTTTATCGGCGCATACAATGAAGTGAAGCTCGGAGAGCCTTCCACCACACACATACAAGCTTGCCCCATCTGGTGTCTTTGTGGCTCTTCAACCTATAAGCCTCCTTTTCGGCATCTGCACCCGCACCTTTCGGGCAACATTGTCCCAATCCACTGCTCGCTGCAGGCCGGAAGTAGACCTGCTCGGTTAGGGTCGCGAAGTAGGCCTCGGCCCTCACAACCATCACAATACTCACCACATACGCCAGGCTGGCTGTCGCACTCACCTCACCATGCAGAACACAACGAATAATCGCAAGCGCCCAGCGCCTGGCACATCACCTCTGATCCAGCAGCAAAACATGGTCTCGCAGCCATATCAGCCCATCCAGCAACTCCCGGACACAACCGACTTCACCAACTTCGACTTCTCCAACCCCATGCCTACTGGCCTGGAAGACCCCAATTCTGCCTTCAACGTCAACAACAACTTCAACTATGCGCTCAACAATGCGCAGCCTCCAATCTATGGCGGCAACAACATCGCACAGCCTGTTTCGTCCACCGAGCTGGTGCGCAGGTCACAGAATCAGCAGTTGGCTCCTCAGACGCGCGTGCAGCCGGATCAATGGAACGGGTTGGGGAATACCAACGCTCAAGTGCAGAACGCGGACCAAGTCGACGATGAAGATGAGCAGGAGTTGGACCGCAGGGTCGCGCTCGCCAAGAAGGATGCTCAGGGAAAGCGGAAGAATATCCTGCCCTTTGTGCAAAAGTTGAGCAGGTATGTTGCGACCCTTATGTCTTCATGATATAGCTATACTGACGTTTTGCCATAGTTTCTTGGACAACAACAATACCGATTTGATCCGTTGGTCAGACGATGGCCGTTCATTCATTGTGCTGGACGAAGACGAATTCGCCCGGACTCTTATTCCTGAAGTCTTCAAGCACAACAACTACGCGTCTTTCGTGCGACAGCTCAACATGTACGGCTTTCACAAGACCGTCAACATCACCGATGGCTCTCTCCGTCAATCGGAAAAGGCGCGCAAGGGTGTCAAGCCGCCTAGCATGTACTCACATCCCTTCTTCCGACGGAACCGACCTGACCTGCTGTGGCTGGTCCAAAAGCCGGCGGGCGGAGCCAAGGGTGCGAAGAGGAAGAGGGATGGCGGGGATGACAGCGATGAAGGAAGGTCACATTCTCCGCTTCCAGAGTCCGGGCCACTCGCAAGTGGTGCGAACAGTGCGAATCAAGATGTGGCTCAACTCCCTCGCAACGAGCTCGTTGCCGTACGGCGCGAACTGCAAAACCTTCAAACACAGCAGAAGTTCATCAGCCAGATGATTACGCAACTGCGCGAGCAGAACGATCAGTTTTACCGACAAGCGACGGCGTTTCAAGCACTGCATGACCGACACGAAAACTCCATCAACGCCATCCTCACATTCCTCGCCACCTTCTACCGACAAGGCCTGGAAGGACATGGAGCGGCGAATCTGGTCAACATGTTCACGAATCCGCCAGGGAGCCAGCAACAGCATGGCAGTGTGGTGGAGGAGTTTCATGACAACACTCCCACCCCAGCTAACAGCCAACAGGTGCAGAGATTCGTCAAGAAACCTCCCTTACTGCTGCCTGGCCCAGCCGCGCCAAACACCAATCCAGGCAGTGCCGGGACAGAGGCCAGCTCTGCGAATCCATCACAGAGTCCACCGAACGATGCATCGAATACAGGAGCTGCTTCCAACGCCACGCAAGCCGACAGTGCGAAGCCGCCGCAGACGCCCGTCATCAAGAACGAAGCGCAAACTCCCAACCAAGAGCAAATGATGAACCTCATCAACAACGTCAACGCCAGCACCAGCCAAGCATCCACCCCCAACACCTCCTCCGCCGCTCCAGCAGTAGACATGAATTCCATCGTCGACCGTATCAAGCAGAACAACTCACCCCTCACCGCGCAGCAGCGAGACGACATGGTCAACTCCGTCCTGGGCAACAATAACAACAACAGCTCCTCTTCCTCCAACACCAACGCCGTCACCTCCTACAAAAACGCAACCGACAGCGCAGAGCAATGGAAAGAGCAAATCGACCAGTCCCACCACGCCCTCGACTACCTGCAACAACTGCAACGCCAGCAAGACGAGAAAGTGCAGGAGCTCAACCGCCGCTTGCAACCCCTCAGCCCCACCGGCACGATTCCCGGCTTGCATAATTTCACGGGCAACGGAGGCGAGCAGCAGGATTTCTTCGACGGGGTCAATATCGGTGCGCCGGGCGACTACGATCCCGCGGCTTTTATCAACTTTGACGAGCCGCAGCCTTGGGAGTTGGGCAGTCAGGCGGGCGGGGAAGGGGATGCGGGCAACTTTGATTTTGACTTCGATGCGGCGGGGAATGCTGGGGGTGATGATTGGGCTGCGGGCCTGGGTGGGGATATGTTTGGGAGTGCTGCGGGCGATGAGGGCGCTGGGGACGGGGATGGAAGTGGTAAAGATGGCAATGCGGATGGAGCGAGGGTGGAGAGTTTGAGTGGGAGTGAGGCGGCTAGTCCTGCTGCTCCTGCTGCTTCTGGTGGCGAGGAGACGGGGCATGCTAGCAAGAGGACGAGAAGGTCTTGATCCTTTTGCTTCTTCGAGGCGTTTGGGATGTGGGGTCGGATTACGAATTCGATGAGGTTATGCGGCCCTCAACATGGCTCTCTATTGGGGTCGAAGGGCGGCTTCAAATGGGATGGAGAATGGAACAGGGAGTGTGAATACCTGGCTTGTCTTCTTGTTCCGAAGACGACGAGGAGGACATATGAGGAGCGCAGCGCATGAGAATCGTGTTTTAGATCAGTTTACCTTACCAAATGCAACAGCCTCAGGCTGAATGGCACATCTCCCCAAGAAACTTTCCCTCGAATCTCCATCCAGCGCTCGCCGAATTTTGGCGGTCGAACGTCGGAGATGCGGCCATTTGTGCAGGCGCGGCGAGTTTCCGAACACGCCGAGGCTTGAGAGTAGGCGGAGGAGAGAAGCTCCATTTAGGCCGCGAGCGAATCTTGGCAGACATTCGCTAGCGCCCGCTTTGACTGACCAATCATATTGCAGTAAGCTTGCATCTCGCCGCACGCTCATGGGATACCACTCCTCGTCATAGTGACCACCACATCGATAGGAAAAGATACGTGTCTTACTACTGTGGTGTCTTCAGTCCGTAGGAGTAGCTTGAGCCAACTCGAGTCGGCCAGCTGCCTTTTAAAGCTAGGAGTGGATGATGTAAGCTGATTGGTTGGATTGCAACGAGCTGAAGTGGGCTTTCGCGATCTGCCTCGTCCACCGACGTCAACTGTACGTCCGTCTAGTAGGCGTGGCTGGGGCCTGTGCAGGTAGGCGATAGGCGCGGAGATGTACTCGTTTACCATTTTCGTATTTGCTACTCTTCCTATTCAAGGCATCGTACATTTACTTTGTACAGTAATTGTGAGCAAAGCTGGGGATTAAGCAAGTCCAGGCATAACAGCCAACATACACCCGACATGCGCGTTTGACACGCTTCCCAGCAGCCTCGATCATGCCATAACCTCCAGCTCAACTCAACCATGGCCACAAATTACGATGACCAACCAAATCCAGCAATAGCCATCCTCGGCGGCGGACCCAGCGGTCTCCTCCTCGCCCGCTACCTCACAATCCACGCCCCCAACATCACCTACAAAGTCTTCGAGAAAGGCCCGCGCAACAACTGCGATGCAACGCAACACGGAACATGCGACATGCACCCCGCGCTCGGCATCCAGGCCATCAAGGAAGCGAATCTCTACCCCGAGTTCGAAGCTGTTGCGTGTTTCGACACGCAGTCTATGGGCATGTTCGACCACACGGGGGCGGTGATTACGAAGAACGAATTGCAGACGCCGCAGGTGGATGTGGTGGCGTTGAGGGAGATGTTGGTGCGCTCTGTGCCGGAGGAACGAGTGGAGTGGGGATGTGAAGTTGCGAGCGTAAGGAAAGACGACGCGAGCGGGGACGTGGTGATCAGATTCAAAGACGGCAGGGAAGAACGAGGCTTCAAACTCGTCGTCGGAGCAGATGGCACCTTCTCCAAGGCCCGCCATCTCGTCACCCCCGCCACCCCGCACTACTTCAACATCACCTACCTCCGCACCTCCATCTCGCCCGCCTCGCGCTTCTGGTCGACCGCCGTCGGCTCCGTCGCAAGCAACACCTACGTCGGCTTCGGGCTGCGCAAGCAGCTGCTCGCGCAAAAGAACCTCTGCACCCACTCCTACACCGTCTACGCCGGCATCATGCTGCCGGAAACGTGGGCGGACGCGCGCATCAACAACCCCGACGCTTTCAGGGAGTACTTGCTCAAAGAGCAGTTTGGGCGCTGGGGTTCGCGCGGCGTCAACTTCCTCCGCTACTCCGATGGGCCTTTTAGTATTTGGCGGCACTACGTTATGTCGCCCTCTTCGCTCTCTTGGACCTCTGTACCCGGTGTAGCCCTCGTGGGCGACGCGGCGCACCCCACTCTCCCCTGGCCCAGCGAATCGCTGAGTAATGTCTTATTCGACAGCCTGGAACTCGGGCGCGAGATTGCGAAGTTCGGACATGAAGGGTTGGACAATGCCGTCAGAGAGTATGAGCGCAAGATGTTTCCGCGGCGCAAGGCGTTGAGCGAGAAGTGTCAGCGGCTGGGCGAGTTTTTGTTTGACAAGGATGCCGAGGCGATTTGTGAGGTGTTGCTTGCGGCTGGAGGGGAGGGATTATGAGGGCACAAAGATGTGGAAGCAGAGGATGGAATTAGTAAGGCCGTCTCGAGCGAATGGCTGGAGACTTCTTTCGCTGTCGACGAACGGACGAACTGGTGCAGCAGCAGCGATTCCCGCACTGCGCGACCGCTTTGCCGCTAAAAGCGCCGGAGACGAGACGTCGGAGGGCACATCTAACGGACCAATGAGATATACAACACATACACTCCGGGTATAATCATCATCTCCACGAACACATTTCAAACCGCCCACTCCCGCACATCATCCGCCTCCGTGACAAAAGGCTCATCAACCCCCCTAACAGCAGCATCACCACAAAGCACACACGCCCCAGCAACAAGCCCATCCAACTCCCTCACCATCCCCTCCCTGCGCTTCCCCAGCGCCACGCCCCTTCCAATCTCGCGCTGCAACTCGCGGATCCGCTTCCCCTTGCCCATCCCCACAAGCCCCATAACCATCTCCCCAAGACAATCCGCATGGAAAGCATGCTGACACGGGAACACAAAAAACTGCCGCATGAGCAGCGGGAGCCGACACTTCCAGCACCGCTCCCCGGGCTCCACGATAGCGTACCGCTCATCGAGCGCCTTGACGTCCGCCTGGATATGCTGGGCCGTCGCGGCCGACTCGTCCATTTCGCGCTTCAGCTCGTCGATCCGCCGGCTGTAGTCCTCCAGCGCCGCGCAAATCTCCTCTTTGAAGTCGTCGATGACGATGAAGTCCGGGAAGAAGGGGATCAGGTCTTCGATGCGCAGCAGGTCGCCGCAGCGCTTGAGGAAGTCCATGGCGGCTTTGATGCCCTTTTCCCGCCCGATGACTTTTTTGGCGATCTTGAGCCAGAGCTTTTTGCGCTGCGTGGGGTCGGTGATGCCGGGGGTGTCGGCGACGTCGGCGGCGAGGTCAATCTCGTTGTGTTTGAGGGCTAGGTCGACGGCGGATGCGTATTGCTTCATTGTGGTGTAGATGTGCACGCAGGCGCGGACGCGTTGATGGGCGATGCAGAGGCGGAGAGCGAAATCTGGATCGTAGTGGCGTTCGTGAGCTTGTGATGGTGCTTCGAGATAGGCGAGGAGGGCGGTTTCGTCTTTCGTGGCGGCTGAGGCGTAGAGGGAGATTAGGGTGTTGTGGATTGCGGGATCGGTGGAGTGGGTGTGGTTGATGCAAAAGAGGAGGTAGCGGATCGCTTGGTTTTGGGACAAGGGAGTAGTGGAGGGGATGGTGTGGTTGTAGTTTAGCAGGGCGGGAATGATCTTCTTGGGATCCAAGTCGGCTTGTCGCATCAACACCTCGACTAGCTCGATGGGTGTCTGCGACATGAGTACCGTGGCGTAGCGGTAGAAAAGTTGCACATCGGTCTGCTTCTTCAACACGCTCATCGCTTCTTCCCATCGTTCGCGCTGTACCCAATACGACAGGATGTAGTTGAAGTCGTCGATGACATTGGCGTAGAAGAGCAATTCTTCCTCTCGACCGTGCGCGCTGATGATTTCGTACACTGTTTTTCGGTCGAGATCGGTTTGGTATTTGGTGCAGAGATCTTGGTACTCCTTTCGCACGATTGGCAACTGTTTCTGCGTATCCACGGAACTCGTTCCCGTGTCGTCGGCGTTGAGCTCGGCCTTGGTGGTGATGGTGTCGTCGAGCTCGTTCAGCTTCGCCATGTACAACTCCACCAACCAGCTAGCGAGCATGGTGCGCTGCATTGCGAAGCTCCTCTTCAGATTCGCCAGCTTGGTAAGAAGATATCTCCGTAACGCATCTTGCTCCCCTTTGTCGATGAACGTAAGCGCTACATCTTCGAAAGCTTTTGTGCTTCTGCCGAGTACCACGGCCGCTTCGTTGAATTTTCTCTGAGCCATCAGATGCTGACCAGTCGCGCTGGCTACCGCGTCTTTCTGCTCGGCGGTTTTCGCATAGCGTTGCGCCGACTCGTACTGTCCTTGCTTCAATAGAATGCTCCACACGTCTCTCGCCTCGTCCGTCACGACCACCTCGAAGATCTCCTGCGAGGTGAAAAGCCAGTATGTATTCTTCTGATGATCTGCAAACAGCCCGAGGTTTCTTTGGCCGGGCTCCAAAATAGGCTGGCTGTAGATCAACGTCTCGTCCAGACGGTTGACAGCGAGCAAGCGGCCCTCCACCAACGCAAGGATATGGAATTGCGTCAACGCGATTGAGTTCAAAGCAGCGTGCGAGCGACCCCTTGCAGCGGGGGGCTGAGAGGGTAGCAGCTTCGTGGTAGGCAGCAGCTTTGATTCGCGGAAAAGGTATCGTCCAAGCGTTGCCGGATCCGGAGAAGAGGAGAGCAGTCTGCCGTGGAAGACGCCTTGAGTGCTGAGCCATGCATAAGCATGATCTTCGTTCGAGCTTGTTGACGATGGAGTTGCATCCGGGGAGTCCGGAGAAATGGCCAGAAGGGACGGAGCATTGCCGCCAGCTCGTTCGATTTCGTGTACGGCGGGACTTTCACTCTCGAAGAGCTTGGAATAGATGCTGCCGCTTCCCTCCGTTCCTTGTCTTCCCGTACGTCCAGTGAAATGTAGAAGGCGGTGATGGGTAGCGATCATCACACGACGCGTATCGGGCCGGCCTGCCAGGATCTCCGCATAGATTCCCACAACCGCTCCATCTTGGGCATTGTACACATTCTTCACGTACTTCTCTTCTCTTCTGTAGAATTCCGTGCTCGGCTCAATGTACGTCTCGTATACATTGCCATCGGCAGAGCCAACCAATATCTCCCGGGTGGATGCTGTGGGTTGCGAAGGGTTCCATGCTACGCTCTCAATATGCACTCCTTTTAACCTCGACAACGGTTTGGGCTGGCGTGACTGGGTGTGTAGATAGTAGTTCTCGCCCAGCGTCGTGGAAACAATCAAATGGCTCGCGCTGGGATCGAGGAAGAGTTTCCGGATGACCCCCACTTCCGCCGGCCGCTTGGGCAAATCAATGTCGTCGATATCCTCGGCATTATCGAGATCGAAGCGCAGGATTTTCCCCGTGGAGAGGGCGAGGATGAGGACGTTGTTGGCGACTTGCGCGGCGACGAAATCGGCGGAGATTTCGAAGCGCAGTTGGACTTTTTGGACGTCGAAGATGGGCAACGAGGCGTCGTCTTGGGCGCCAGCTACGTATCCGCTGGATGGCTCGAGCGCCATGGTGTGGCAAGTGTCATCTCATGGTCTCAGGGTTGGTGGGGGTTGTATTTCGCCGTGACAAGCGAGATGATTGGGACGTGTGATGGGTGACGTGCAGCCAGGTCGAGCTTCGATGCACAGACCACATCATTTCATACCTGAGGCATACACGAGCACAGCGATTTCGTTGTGCTCTGGCTACACACAATACAATCAGGAATGTATCAGTCAACCGACGTCCCTGATGCGTTGCCGTGGTCTATCAGAGAAACGCTTCATGTACGTAGGTCATTACGTGTCTAGCACGTGACTGGGCCACTGCCTGTCCTCATCACGAGTATGGCTTTGAACACAGCATTGCTCACGCATGATTTTCGAAAGACCATTCAAGGGACTGCCGGCATTGAGCCCGGGTGGTTCAAGGCCGAGACCTGAGTCAATGGCTAAAAGGGCTAAACTTCCCTCCTCCAAGCGTAAACGCCATCTCATCGAGACTGCAGGCCCCGAGGACGAGAACGAGCTTAGGGCCACTCTGCTAAAGCAAGTACTATTGCCAGCCGGGGCTGCATAAGCAAGGAGCTATGAAGAGTCTTCAAAGCTGTAGAGCAGGGATGGAGAACCGGCTGCTGACAACCCATCCCTCTCCACATGGTGTGCTTTTTCTGCGAATCTGGGCATGATATTCGCCGAGGGACCCGTGGAAAAGGCGGACGAACGTGTGTGAGTGGACAGTGGCTGCACAGTAGCGCGTGCAAGCATGTAAGGTACTCGGGGAGTTCTGCAAAGGGCAGAGTTGCCGCTCGCATGCGTGCTGCAGGGAGGTCGGATGTAACTGTGGGGACTCGCCCTGTCCACGGCCTGGTGGGCGGGCTCGGCTGGCCACCGTGCTTTGCTAGAGGGGAGATAGTCACTGCTGGACGCCGAGCAGAAGGCAAGCTACAAGTAGCGTCAAGGACAAGCGAGCGAGCAGGGCGGAGTCGGGGCGTGATATAGGGCAAGCGGATGTGGTCTCACGCTGGGCCAGGTCCAACGGTCGCCGCTGTGACTGTCAGATGTGAAACAGGCACCGAAAGCCAGACGGCGTTTCGAAGCGGAAGCTTTGGCAACGGGGTGGCGATCGGGTCTTTTTTTCATGCAGGTACGCTTCCTTCCGATCACGCTGCAGCTACGTACCTCAGCACCTTGGTACTTTACCTGACCGCTCGGCTATGCGGTTGACGGGCTGATGGAGTGACGGAGAATGGCGAGGCGAGGCCACGGATGACGGGGACGGCATTCAGTGAGATGACGTGGATTGAGGCTGGTTGAATGGGCGAGTATCAATGGCCGCGTGGATGGCATTGTCTTTTTGCATTGCCGGATTGTTGAATACCTAGTATGCCCACAATTACTGTGTACAATGGCCAACAATACCGACAGCACGGCCATTGAGCCTGTGCTTGCCATGATGACACCTTCACCAACCCTCTTTGGCTGCAGTTCGCCAGTGAAGCGGTGCGGTAGCGAGCAAGCCGTCACGACTCGAGCCACGCCAATTCTTGGATGAACGACGTGGGGACAGAACAGGTGCTGCATGTCTGCCTACCTTCCAAGGCCAGTCCGCCAGTCCGCTTTTTCTGCGAGCTGCGTGGGCTTGCAGCGGTGGATTCCCGCCATCACCGACACGCAATCTAGCCGACCCGACCACCTCCACCGCTGCCGCTGCCGCTGCCGCTTCCCACGCCTCTGCGCTTGCGACGAGAGGGGCTGATCTTATTATAACCCTGCCATTGACCTCGTCGGAGGAGGCCTGCCACCGTCAACATACTGACAAGCGCCCACCGAGCGCGAACAGGAGCAAGCAGCGCAAGCCAGAGCGAGGAATTGGCAACGATTGGACGTGCTGCGTCGCGCCTGCCCTTGGCAAGGTTGCTGCCGTTTTTAGCCTGCGCCTGCCTCCAGGGCCCGCGCCCGGTCGGTTGAAACGGCGCTAACCCAAACCCACGGCCCCCCGGACTCCCTCGTTTCAAAGCTGCGACCGTTTCTCCTGCGCTCCCGCTCCGCTCTGCTGCTGCTCCATCGCACTTCAAACTCCACATCTACTCTTCTCCACGACCGTCTTTTTGGCGAGAAGCAACAGCGTTGTTTTTCTAGCTTCACACCACTGCGCGAGCCGGCCTCGTTGCGCCTTATTCTTCGACTTCCATCCTTTTCCCCTCCTCTTGACACGCGGTCCCCGGCCCTTCAAAAACACCGCCCCTTTCGCACCTCGCCATCCGCCCATTGCTCGCTGGTCGTCCGCAACACCCAGCTGTTTCAGCTTCCTTGCTGACCTACACCCGCCGTCTCGAATCCCTCCCCAGTCCACCGACACCACCCTTCCCCGCCCTCACCACGCTCGAGACGTGCCGGCGACGCTGACCCACGCGTCTCCGTCAATCTCAATCATGTATCCCGTGTCGCATCACCAGGCAATGGCTGCCCCGGCCGCCCAGCACCGCTCCGTCCAACCTGAAACCTTCCTGTTGAACGACGAGGCACAGCAGAGTCTACCCAGCGAGAGCGTCGTCGCGCTGCAGCAGGTCGACAATCGTACGCACATCCCTTCTCCACAATCCTGCTCCCTCACAAGCTAATCAATCCCCTCAGTCAAATACTTCCTCATCTCGGCGCCGGTCGATTGGAGTCAAGATCAGTACATTCGAAGATTCCTGCTCCCAACTGGCGAATATGTCTCTTGTGTGCTCTGGTATGCACCACTTCCAATGCCACCCCCGATTTGAACCTCGCTAACAATCCCACAGGAACAACCTCTTCCACATGTCCGGCACGGACATTGTGCGTTGCCTTGCCTTCCGCTTCCAAGCCTTCGGTCGACCCGTCAAGAACTCCAAGAAATTCGAAGAGGGCATCTTCTCCGACCTCCGCAACTTGAAGTCCGGCACAGATGCCTCTTTGGAAGAGCCCAAGAGCCCCTTCCTCGACTTTCTCTACAAAAACAACTGCATCCGCACGCAAAAGAAGCAGAAGGTGTTTTACTGGTACAGCGTGCCACATGACCGCCTCTTCCTCGATGCCTTGGAGCGAGATCTCAAGCGCGAGAAGATGGGCCAGGAGGCCACCACCATGGCCGTCAGCGAGCCCGCCCTATCCTTCCAGTTCGATTCCTCGCAATCGCTTTTTGAGCAGCTCACCAAAGCTCAGCAAAACAGCCAGTCGTCCTTCACTGCTCAACCCCAGTCCATGCCGCCCTCCCACTCCAGCTCCCCCGCGCCTCGAGCTGCAGATTCCATGCCACCGCCGCCTTCAGTCATCCGACCGCAGCATGCTCCTCATCCTCAGCAGATGCCGACCAGCTCCATGCCGCAACAACATCCGCATCATCACCAGGTCATGGCCCCGCCCATGCACGAAGACATGTCGCACATGGCCTCCTACCACTCCATGCCCATGCCGCCTATGCCATCCCAGATCAAGCACACGCGCGAGCAGTCAGTCAACCCGGTGTTTGACCGCAATGGAATGCCGCTGTCGCAAATCGCGCACAGGCACAGCTCCATGCCGACCTACATGGAGTATTCGCCTGCGCCTTCTTTTGTCTCGTCACACTTTGATGAGTACAGCCGGAATATGTCTTACGAGCCGCTGACACCCCCTCAACACAATGGCGGCATGATCTCCGAGACCGCTTCCATCGCTAATGAAGACACCGGTCTGTACACTGCGATCCCAGACGTAGGAATGCAGCAGCCATTCAACCCCCTCATGTCCATGCCATCCAATCTTGCTGGCGGCCAATTCCCATCCATGGCTCGCAACTTCAACCCACAGCAAACTTACTCCATTTTGGAGGGCTCGCCCACGTACAAACAGCGCAGACGTCGGTCTTCTCTCACCACCGGTCCCATGACTTCCACTGGCGTGATGGCCAATGGTATAGGTCACGCCCACCCCACTCATCGACCCAGCGACCTCCGACGTTCTGTGTCCAGCTCCGTCGTCCCGCAGTCTATCCCGGAAATCCACGAGATGTCTTACCACGACTCGCCCGCAAGCATGCACACCAACCAGCACCCCGCCCAACATATGATGGGTGAACACAAAGAACTCATGAATCTCTCTCGCCACGGAACCCCCATGTCCACGGTCGAAGGCGCCGCCCTGCACGGCCCCCACTCCGCCCACGCCCACCGCATGTCCGTCTCTGGCGTGCAGCCCATGCTCAGTGACGACTTCACCTCCTTCACCTCCAGCCCCACCCAAGACCTTCGCTACACCCTCCCTGCCCACCCCCACAACCACAGCCCTTTGCATCACGCCGTGGTCCACCGCACCAGTGCATCCGGCGTCTTCCGGCGCGCCCGCAGTGCCACCGTGGGCGAGATCGGCCCCTACCAAAAGTCCCACTCCTGCCCCATCCCCATGTGCGGCCGCCTGTTCAAGCGCTTAGAGCACCTCAAGCGCCACGTGCGCACGCACACGCAGGAGCGGCCGTACATCTGCCCGCTGTGCAACAAGGCCTTCTCCCGCAGCGACAACCTTGCGCAACATCGCCGCACGCATGAGGCGAACCCCGATGCCGACGCGCCTGATGAGGAGGAGATTGAGGAGGAGAGACTTGTCGCGCTTGGCGGCGAGGATGCCATGGAGGGTGCGGAGGGAGACGTCGGACTCTCGACGCACGTCGAATTGGGGACTTTCACGCAGCCGCAGCCGCAGCAGGCGTTGGTTGCCGCGGGAGAGTATTAGCGGTTTCCAGCTGGAGCGCCGGATTTTCCATTCGTGAACTTTGACGTGCTGGATCGTCGGTTCTTGTACCTATAGGCAGACATTCTTGGAGGACGATTCTTTTCCTTGGGAAGAAAGCGAGGCGATTGGGAGCTTTGCGAGACGCGGACAGCTGGTCTCTTGAGAATGTGGTGGAGGGGAAGATTTTCGATTCAGGAGAGTAGTATCTTGTAGAACTAGGCAACTTGTCTTTTCTAGACTTCTTTGAAGGTGCTCGCATCATCATGCCTCGTATTCAATGCAATATGGAAGTGAGGATTGATGCACGAAAAAGGTAGGCACGTGACCTCAATGACCCTTAGCGCCGCCCGGCACCTCCTTATTAAGGCAAGCTACGTCGACTGGCCCGTGCGGGATGAAAGGGCACCGCGACTTCGAAAGCTGGGCCAACCTGACCGGGATCTGGCAAACAACCCGCCCTCGACGCCATCCTCTCCCATTCGATTCCTGCATTCCCTCGAGCCTTCTCTTCATCCATTCCTTTCGCACGAGTCGTCTTTCGCCGCCGCCGTTTCCGTCACCATTCCACAGCATCTCAACCTCACGCGGACCGCGAGGGGGTTTCCGCTGCATTCATCATCCTGCTAGTGGAGCTAGAGCTGAAGAGCGGGCTGCGTGTACGGGTTCTCGATGTCGGGGTTATAACGGGGATCTGGCTGTGGCATTGCTTCTCTTTGCTTTGAGCGGCGCTGCGTGTTGTTGTGCTGCTGCACGCCGTTGCGGAGGGCACGATGGCTTTCCAGCAGCAGCAGGTTGGCGGTGGGATGAATGGCGGCCCGGGCGATCATCATGCGCCGCTTGGGACGGAGTATACGCTTCAGGGTGAGTGACTGCGTTGAGGGTGGAGAACAGATGGATGGATGGGAGGTCGGGGGTGCTTCTGAATGCTAATGGGTTGATCAGGTGTTATGCGCTTCCTCCAAATCGAATGGCACAATCATGAACGAGCACGGAATGCTTGGGACATTGAACGGGCGGAGATGCGGGCGAAGATTGCGAAGCAGGAGGGCGAGACGAAGCATGCGAAGCGGATCAATGAGCAGCTGGATCGGCAGGTTCGCATGTTAGAGGTCGCATTGAGGAAAGAGCGGGAGAAGAGCAAGGATGGCGGCGCGAGGGCGGCGACGCCGGATATCAAAGAAAAGGAGAGCAGGAGTAAGAAGAACCTCGATGCGGAGGCGGTCAAGAGTAGGGCGAGGGAGGAGGCGCTCGAGGCCACTGCCGCCGCAGAGATGATGCCCGAGGAGGAAAAGGAACGCGAACACTACGTCGACACTACGACAAAGTACTTGAAGAAGTGCATGAACGAGATCCAGTACCTCCTCACGCCGCCGCAACATCTCCCACCGCCTCAAGTGCTGCCGAACGGAAACTACACTGGTCTGACGGAGCCGCCTTCACTCGAGGAGATCTATGCGAGGAATCAGTTGCGAGGTTACCGACAGCACTCGCAAGCGCTACCGCAGCCGTCTAGCCTTCCGAACCATCAGCCGCCGTCCGCGCCCAACAGCCTACCGCAATCTTCGTCTGCGCAGCAGCAAGACTCGGGGAATGTGCGTTACCGCGAATTCCAAAAGTCGCAAATGCTCGCCCAGCCCGAGGTCGAGGCGCAACCGCAACAAAATACCTCGGTTCAATACGACGACCAGATAGAGAGCATCACACACACCTTCGATGCTCGCGGCAGAGAAATTCAGACTCCGGTGGTCGAGACGCCGCAAACTGCACGAGTTATTCACACACTTCCGGAAGCCGATGGTTGGACTTTTGACGATGAGACATCGGCTCAGGCAGAGGGTGTGCCACCTGACGCTCCCGTCCCTCGTAGACCCGATGCCGAGGCCTTTCCCAGTGCAGCAAGCATCCCGAAATCCCCTCCTAGAGCATCACCTGCGCAGCATCGGCGGAAAAGCTCCGGGTCTCAGGGTATGTCGCGGCGGAGGAGTTCGCAAGGGAAGACGGATGGGCATGACACGGCGGAAAGTCAGGCGGCGAGTGACCCGTCTCAGTTTAAGGTCAAGTTCGCTCTTCGTGGACATCTCGACGTCGTCCGAAGTGTCATCTTTACTGGCGGCGGTAGTCCCGGCGAGCCCGAAATTTGCACTGCCGGCGACGACAGCACGGTCAAACGCTGGATCATCCCAGCCTCTTACCAGAACTACAACGCCCCCAATCACGCCAACGACCTCGATATCGACCCCAAGTTCACTCATCGCGGACACGAAGGCATCGTCACTTCTCTAGCCGCCTGCCCCGCCAGCACAGGTTTCAGCACCGGTGGACGTGCTCCGGGCGACGGCTGGATCTTCTCGGGCGGCCAAGACGCCACCATTCGCGTGTGGGAACGCGGCCGTGTCGATCCAAAAGCCACACTCGAAGGCCACACAGACGCCGTCTGGTGCGTCTGCGTCCTGCCCGCTACCCTCGGTCACGTCTTCGGGCAAAACAGCTCCTTCGGTGCCCCGGACCGCCTGCTCCTCGTCTCTGGCTCCGCAGACGGCACAGTCAAAGTCTGGGCCGTAAGTGGCCCGCCGCAAGTCGCTTCCCCATCTGCCGGCAGTCGACGAGGCGCACCCGGCACAAGACGCCACAGCACGAGCAGCGGCAGCAACTTCCCCTCCAGCCCGCAACCGAGCGTCGCGAGCGTCACCCCCTTTGCCCACCAACTCATCCACTCCATCGAGCGGCCCGCTGGCAGCGGCACCGCAAGCCCCACATCCATATGTCCCCTCTCGCCTGGTGGTGAGACGTTTGTCGTCAGCTACACCGACTCTTCCGTGCTTATCTACGATACGCGGACGGGAGAGGAGGTTATTGGCATGGCGAGCAATGAGACGTATGATGGCACGATGAACACGAGCATCAATGCGGTCGTCGCTGCGAGTACTGGATTAGACAACGGTACTCACGCGAACTCGCTAGACGCCAGCGGGAATGAGGAGGTGGGCGCCGTGGGTGCTACAGGGAGCAGTGAAGGCGTCGAAGGCGTGGTGATTTCTGGGCACGAAGACAGATTCGTGCGCTTCTTCGACGCAAATTCCGGTGCGTCTAACTCCCCCTCCACCATCCTCTTCACCTCTTGCTAACTTGCCCCCAACAGGCCAATGCACGTACAACATGCTCGCCCACCCCTCCGCCATCTCCGCCCTCTCGCTCTCCAAAGACGGCCGCGAAGCCGTGTCAGCCGGCCACGACGCCAGCATCCGCTTCTGGTCGCTCGAGAAGCGCATTTGCACGCAGGAAATCGTGTCGCATCGCGCGATGCGCGGCGAGGGCGTGTGCGATGTTGAGTGGAGCCAGGATGGCCGGCTCGTCGTTTCGGCGGGTGGGGATGGGGTGGTGAAGGTCTTTGCGAGATGATGACGCTTCTTCTTTTCCTTCTTTCCCCCCTTTTTGTTCCTGTGGTTGTTGCGTGTTGTGTGGTTTAGATTGAGGTGTGCCTTTGCTCATGTGTTTATAGGGGTTGGGCTGGGCTGGGCTTGAGCGAGGATGGGTGTGCTGGGTGCATGGATGAGCGATGGGCTTTTTGCATAGATGCTCGAGATGGGGGGGCAAGAACGAATGACAGACACACCAATGGAATTTTGTTCTTGAGATTTGCTGTGCTTTTCGATGGCTTGGTGTGAAGCGGCTGGCGGCATGCTGCATGTAACCCACGATGGGCTTTCTTTGTTCGACATGTCGGTTTGTGCTCGGCTGCCTGCAGACACACCCTCCTCCAAAGACGTTAATGACCGCATTTACAGTAGAATGTTCCCATGACGGAATGACTGGCATTTCGTCACCTGATTCCACTTCACTATGCCAATTAGACTTTCTGCGTGCGGTCACGTAGTCTCGCTGGAAGTGAACTATCACAGCAAAAGTTCACTTCGACTTTGGCTATATCTTTTCGCGAACTTCCTCTTCTTTCTCGCTCTTCTTCTTTTCCTCAATACAACCTGTCCACCACCGCTTCTCCGCTCCCTAACGCTCGACCACTCACACAATCAGAACCCACAGATTCAAGCAAGCCGCAACGATGGCTGCAACCACTCCCACCACCTACGACTTCAAAGTCGCCAAAGCAAGCCTGAGCGAGAACGACAAAGACCGCTTCCTCGCCGTCTACCTCAACCTCATCGATCCCAACACCGCCGTAAGCTCCTACCCTCCTCCGCCCGCCCTTCATCATACCTGCTAATGCGACTCCAACCAGGTCAACTGGAAAAAAGCCGCCGACGACTTCGGTTCCGCCAGCGTCGAGAGCTTCAAGAAGACGGTCTCCAACGCTCTCAAGAAGATCAAGGCCGCCGAGGCCAAAGGCATCACGGGGGACGCTGGGGTGACGCCCTCTCCGGCTGGCGGCAAGAACAAGCGCAAGGCCAAGGGTGCTGCTGTCGCCTCTGACGCTGATGACGACGACGAGACTGCTCCTACGCCCGCCAAGAAGAAGCGCGGGAGGCCTGCGAAGAAGGCGGCTAAGGCTGCTGAGGGTGAGTTTTTCCCCCTGATGTTTGGTGCTTGACTTGTTCTCTGACTTTTTGCTACAGAGGAGGAGACTATGGAGGTGATCAAGGAGGAGGTCGCGGAGGATGACGCTGATTGAGAGGGTGACGGCCAGCAGGCTCGAGTCTTGATGTTCTGAGAGACTGGGTTCCTTACCGTACTTCAACGCATGGTGGCTGCAAGCTGCTGCTTTATCAGTGGCGAGACAGCACATCATCGAGTCGCAGCAAGTATAGCGTAGCGCAGCACACATGGTGTTGCGTTCGGAAATGCACTCTGCTTTCATTCTTCAATTACAGCAAGCATCTTCAATTACATTTCACTGTGAGAGACGACGGAGGTCGACTTTGAGCGGATGGAGTGGAGTCAGGGGAGCGTCGGCAAGTTCTCCATCGGGAATGGCTCCTTGGCTTGGAGGACTTGTTTTGACCTCAGTCCATCCTGCATTCTTCTGCTCATCGACATCGACGTGTCTCTCTGCTCTCGTTACAATTCATCGTCAAGAATCAAGTCGACAAAAGGCTTCGTTCACATCTCCCACTCGTAGGTTGTTGGTTTGCTAGCCCACTCTAGTCTGAGACATCACCTTTCGCGTCACCGTACTTTACGTTACACAATGCGAATGCAAGTATCCGTCTCTGGGTGAAGCTTTTTCACCCCTTCACGCACGCTTCCGTGAATTCGAGCAATCTTCACATGCTTCCGTGAGTGGATTTCTCATTTGTACCCGCAAGCTCACCTGACCTCTTTTTCCTACGCTCTTCAACTTTTCACGCTCGCCAGCAACTCAACTTCAAAGAACTTCCACACTCCCAAGACTATTCTCAAAACAAGAACATCTCCCCCACCAACATCACCATCTCTCAAAATGGCACAAAAAGGCATGACCTGGGATCGTACGTCTACCGTAAACCCTTGAGCTCATCAAATACTAACACTCAGATCGCGACAGCCGCCGCCGACCGCAAGCTCCTGCTCGGCATCCTGAAGCTGCAAAACATCTCCGTCGACTTCGCGGCTATGGCTAAGTACATGGCTACTGATGGTCAGGTGTGCACCGCTGGCGCCGTGCAGAACCGTTTGAAGAAGCTGAAAGCTATGGCTAGGGATGGGTGAGTTGTGTACAGTACTCTCACGCCCGATTAAACGGATATACTGACGTCTTTGCAGTGTTTCTGGCGATGACGAAGCCACTCCCAAGGCGAAGAAAACCCCCAAGAAGCGTGGCGCTGCAGATGATGCCGATGACGAGAGTCCCACGAAGAAAGCCAAGGGCGGCGCGAAGGGCAAGGGAGGCAAAGCCAAGGTCACGGAGGTCGAGGATGATGTTGATGACGAGGAGGTGGAGATGGAGGAGAAGGTCAAGGAGGAGGAGGTTGAGGATGATTTTGATGACGAGGAGGTGGAGATGGAGGAGAAGGTCAAGGAGGAGGAGGTTGAGGATGATTTTGAGGAGTAGGTGTGCTGGGTGATGGACCGCACTGCGACGTCTTCCGCGAGCGACCAGGACCTCTACGCTGCGACGGTGAGCTGAAGAGATAGCTCAATCAATCACTCCTTCAGGAGGCTCCGCGAATGATCTGGCCCCCAAGCCCCGCGACCACGCCCCCAGATCAAGGATGCACCTCTTTCGTACCTGACTCCCTTCGCGCCCGGTCACATGCCAACTTGCGATCTTACAGTGAGTTCTCTCACCGGATACACCCGTTTCTCTTCGACATATGGCTTTGATCACCTGCTGTTCCTTCCTAATCCAGTGATGCAGGGGAAAGACACGAAACACTTGCACGAGCTAATTGCGGATCAGGTGGTTGGCCTTGGCGACGCTAACGGCAACTTTGCCTCGAGGCTGGCCTTTGCCATTGTGTTATGCTGCCTCACTCACCAGATACCTAGCATTGCTGCTTTGGCCCAGCAAGACTCTTGAGCAGTACAGCAGGCTTGGTCACTACACCAGCATCATCCTACTCTACAGGTTGGTTCAACAGCTCGGCGCTCTCTCACACCCACTCCTCGCGCAGACTCCATACTCAAGCATCGCAGCGCGCTGTGACTGCTAAGTGGTGAATGCATTGAGCTCTCGCGCTGTCGCGCAGCAATCCCACTCACGCAACCACATTCAACCTGCGGTCGCGCACCAACATTCACACATCTTCTCCTTTCTTCGTTGAACACTTACGAGCTCACATCTACAGACAATATGGACCCTGACAACTCCTCCGACGATGACTACGAGTACGACGAAGGTGCAGGCGAGGACGTGAAGCCCGGCCAGAAGAAACAGCGCAAGCCCGCCGTCGGTCGCAGACTCATCCGCTGGAGCCGTGAGTCGCGAATGCCATAACAACCAGGCTGCCACTGACATGACCACAGCGGATATGGATCAGCTTCTCCTCCTCACAGTCGACAAAGTGTGTGCTAGGCTCGGCACGCCGATTCCATGGGACAAGGTTGCTGTCGAGATTGAGCCATTCTTGAGTGGCGAGGCAATCAAGCAACACCTAGCCAAAGTCACGAAGAACCGCATAAACGAGGGACGTCGCGTGCCGGAGATGCTGGAGAAGGGTGCGCGTCGCAAGATGGCAACGCTTCCTCCCGAGCCCATCACTCCTGCGCGCAGCGTCAGCAAGAAGCAGAAGACGAAGAAAGAGGATGAGGTGGTCGATACGCCGACAAAGAGAAGTGGCCTGTTGTGGAACGCCACGCCCAAGAACAAAGCCATCAAGAAAGAAGACACTGATGAGGATTCTGCTCCCAAAACGCCGTCAGCCAGCGCTGGAGGACGCAAGAAGTCCAAGAACAACGTCCGCGAAAGCACTGTCGACGACTCCATCGAAACCAAATCCACCGGGAAGCGCGCGCGCAAGCCGAAGAAGAGTGTGAGCGTTGTGGACGACGAGGACGATGAAGCCAGCTTCGGCTCGCCAGCAAAGAAGCAGAAGGTCGGCGTCCGTCGCTCCGTCAAGAAGATCAACTACAATGAGCACCTCTCAGACGACGACGTCTTCGGCGATGCGAAGCAGGAAGAGCACAATGATGACATCTACGAACAACCAGAGTCTGAGTTCGCCGCTCCAGCGCAGGTGGACTGGGCAGCAATTCCACTCGCGCCTGTGGGCTCCAAAGGACTTATGCGTGCAGAGTGGGCGCACAAGGGGAACGGATCTTCGAAGCAGACTCAAGGCAAGGCCAGGGCCAACGCTGGTTTCGCTCACCGGGCTCATCGTCATGCTCATGCGAACATCGCTGTGACAGGACAATCGGCAGACATCTCCAGTCCGATTCCCAACACTCCGGGCAAACCGAAGAAAACATCTTCGCACACGACTGGAAGATCCATCACGTCAGGCGTCACCCTCTCTCCGGAGGAGACTCCGAAGAAGCACCGTGCGCACACCAACGTGCCAGCAGCCATGAATGAGGAGGAAGAAGTGGAATTTTCGGCTTACGACGACCATGGCCACGGCGTTCTGCTTCCCGAGGCGAACATGATGGGGGATTTCAGCTACAATGCCCACAACCCAGGCTTCTTCAACGTACCCGGCACCTACGGAGGTCTCCGTTTCCAGAACGGGTTGACGGCAAACGGCAATCACTTCCCACCCACTTACAACACACAACCGATGATGGGTGCGCACATGTCCACGACGGACTACAGCAGCAGCAACAGCAGCACGCTGCCTGACTTTACTGCGCACACCGCGACCAACATCGGCATGACTGCGGCAAACATGATCGCCCCGACTTCCCCGGCCATGCAGATGATCCCCGCACACGTCCAATTTGCCGCGAACCAGTTCAACTCTCATAACAATCACCACAACGGCATGGACAACTTCCATGACGGCAGCGCGTCCGACAGCTACAATTACACTGACACCGCCGGCGTAACGCCGTCCATGAATGACGCCAACTTCGATTCTTTCGACTCGCAGCCCGCTTTGCACGCCACTCAATCAAGCAGCATGTCCTCCGCCTCTGGCTCTCCAACCGCCGAGGCCAGCGACGCATTCGCGCAAAGCATGAGCGACAGCTTCGATTCCTCAAGCGATGGGCTTGTTAAGCAGTCGGAGGGGATGAAGATCCATGACCACGAGAAACCTTTCGATCCGATGCTGTATCAGCAGGAGGAGCCTGATGATGTTTTTGCGGATTTGGGGGAGTATGAGCATGACGAAGAATTGGCGAAGGAGCTTGGGTTGATACTTGGCTCGTAGAGATGGTGCTCTGTTGGAGAGCTGAGTCTGGGCTTGGGACAACGGGCATGCGGCCCCGCTATCACTGGAACGCGGCGGGTGGTCTTGAGGGAAAGGGATGGATGTGACACTTGGGATTTGAGCGATGTGATGTGACAAACGAGATCAATGAGGCATATGGACTAGACGGAGGCATCGGTCTCTGCAAGTCCTCGAGTATATAGTCTCCCAAAGCCACAATGATAACTGCATACCGCGCCCTCCCTCAATCCAAGTCCATCAATGACGTCCCCCTGCCGCAACGCCTTTCACATGCTAGTCACATGCTCGGCGGCTAAACCTCGCGTGCACTTCCAAGGGGTTATATACATTTCCCGCGTCCCCGCACTTCAGCCGCAAGTAAGTGGTTAGAGAGAAAACCAAAGTTTCCACAGCGCTGAGCGGATGTCCACAAACCATTCGACTCCACGCCAGCCGACGCGGCGGCCGTGAGTTGTGCCAACGGAGTTTCACTCGGTCCCCCCACAGAAATAAACCCTCCACCGGGAGAGGAAAACTGTAAGGAGAAGGGACTGGCTTTTTTTGGTGGATTTGTTTTGTTTGGGCTCCGTTCAGGGGTCGCGGGTTCGAGTGGTGTAGTTCGCTTTTTTGTTTGTTTTGCCCCTGCGGTGTGAGTTCGAGTGTTCGATCAGGATGAGTCGAGCTAGATAATAATCACATCTGAATTGTTTTCCACCAATTTGTGTGCTCGCGCGGGCGTTTTGCTTTCTGTAGCTGTCGTCATCCTTCCGGCCTCCGGCTAAACCTCGTCACATCTTTCACGAGCATATCAACTGTATCTGCGCTCTCACACCTTATCCCTCCACTTCAGCGCGTGACCAAAGGCTGAAGTGGTTGGTGCCCCTCCCCCCTTTGAAGTGTTAACCAATAGGTCAGCGCGGAGGATGGTGGAGGACGGAAGGGGGGTGGAGGATTTCCTTACTCTCTTTCTTTCCTTACTTTCTCTCTCTCATTACTGCTAACTCTAGGCGCCGCCCTACCAAGAAGACAAAACCAGGCTCCATGAAAGTCCCGCGAGGGATGAATGTGCGCAGCTGAGTTTCGCTTCACCTCAAACAGGGTTTCGTTTTTGATGTCTTTTTTCGCCACCAGCCCGCAGGGTCAGGGGTTCGAGTGTTGGATGGTGATTTTTCAATCAAGATGAGTCGAACTACATAGTTTTTGTCTTCTTTTCTGGACTTGCTGCGATTATCGCTGCTCGTCGTATTCGAACAATGCGACGTCGTTGATATAGACTTTTCGCAAGGCTGCTGGGATTACCTTACTCAGCGCCGGTGGAGAAGGTCGCATCCTCCATCCGCTCCTCCACATCCCTCCACAAATCTCACCAGAGACATCATTCAACACCGCGAAGCAGCGTCTACAACCACTCATTCCAGTCAATGCTGATAGCCAACAAACATGAGCGCATCAAAGGCTTCAAACGCAACCGCTGGCGCCAGCTCGGGCATCAAGCGGCCGAATTTCCTCGTTATCCGTCAGTCCTGTTTTATCTGACTCTCACCTATTTGAAAAAGGAAAGACTGACACCGCGGGGCATGCAGTCGCCGATGATCTAGGCTTCAGCGACATCAGCTGCTTCGGCGGCGAAATCCGCACCCCGAACCTCGACAAACTCGCCGCCAATGGCCTGCGCTGGACAAATTACTACGCTGCGGCCGCCTGCTCGCCTTCCCGCGCCATGCTGCTGACAGGTACTGATCACCATATCGCCGGTCTGGGGAATTTGATCGAGTGGACGAATCGCAGCGACCAGAACGCCCCTAGCGAGGGCGAGGTCAAGCACTGGTCTACTGCCCCTCAGCGCGGCATGCCGGGCTACGAAGGCTACTTGAATGAAAAAGTCGTCACGCTGCCTGAGATCTTGCGTGATAATGGGTACCTGACGCTCATGGCGGGAAAGTGGCATTTGGGCTTGACGCCCGAGCGATTCCCTGCTCAACGCGGGTTTGAGAAGAGTCTGGCGCATTTGCCGGCTTGCAGTAACCATTATGGCTATGAGCCGCAGCGGAGTGGCGGAGGCCCGGAAGATGAGATTCCGGAGTTCATGACGATGAGCTTTATTGCGTTGCATGCGGAGGATGGGGAGTATGTGAAGGGATTGCCGCCAGGTTGGTATAGTAGTGATGGGTATGGGGATAAAATGCTGGGATATCTGAAGGAGAGGCACGAGGGCGGAGATGAGAGGCCGTTCTTTGCATATCTGCCTTTCACTGCTCCGCACTGGCCGCTCCAGGCGCCCGATGAATTGATTGCGCATTACAAGGGGATGTATGATGATGGGCCGGATGCTTTGAGGGCGAAAAGGCTGCAGCGGATGAAAGAGATGGGGCTGTGCAAGGCTGACATTGAACCGCATCCCGTGGTAGCGGATGAGACGAAGAAGTGGGAGGAGATGAGTGCGGAGGAGAAGGCAAAGAGCGCCAAAGCTATGGAGGTATTTGCCGCGATGGTGGAATCGATTGATGCGAACGTGGGCAAGGTCGTGGATTACCTCGAGGCGACGGGCGAGCTGGACAACACACTGGTCTGCTTCATGAGCGACAACGGGGCCGAAGGGGCTGCGTACGAGGCGTATCCGATTGTGCATGCGACTAGTATGCTCGGACATTTAAAGAAATACTACGACAACTCTCTGGAGAATCTCGGACGAGGCAACAGCTTCATATGGTACGGACCGCGATGGGCGCAAGCCGCCACGGCCCCAAGCAGGCTGTACAAAGCCTTCACGACCGAAGGCGGCGTCCGAGTACCCATGCTCGCCAAGTTCCCGAAAAACATGACCCTCCCCGCGGAAGGCGAAGCCCTCAGCTCCGGCATCGTGAACAACGCAACGAAGGACAAAGCAAGCATCACGAACGCCTTTAGCACCATCATGGACTGGACGCCTACAATCCTCGAAATGGCAGGCATCCAACACCCCTTCCCCACCTACCAGAACCGATCTGTAGTAAACGTCCGCGGGAGAAGCATGCTCCCCTACCTCCGCGGCGCCGCCCCCTCCATCCACCCCGCAGACCACATCACAGGCTGGGAAACATGCGGCCGCGCGGCCGTGCGCTGCGGCGACTACAAGATCGTCTTCATCCCCAAACCCAAAGGCCCAGAAAAGTGGCAACTCTACAACCTCGCGCAGGACCCGGGGGAAGTGCACGATCTCGCCGCCGCCGACCCGCAGCGCCTCGAGCGCATGATCAAAATGTGGGATCAGTATGTGCTGGAGACGGGCGTGATCCCGCTTGCGCCGGCGCTGGGGAACTGGATGGAGGCGATGGAGGCGCAGATGCCGGAGGATGCGTGGATGGAGTATGAGTACTGGAAGGACGGGGCGAGGGAGGCGCCGGAGCAGTTTCGGCGGGAGATTCCGAGATTTACACGCGAGGTCAGGGCGTTGTGATGAGGTTGTTGCATACAGTGCGGTAACAGTACACGATACAGTCAGGACTGACGGTCGGGCTTTGCCGACCGTGTTCCAGCCTGTTCTCGCCACTTCGTACCCGACACGATTACCAATTGCCGTGAGATGCCTGTCGAGGTGCCTTGGCGAATTGGGCTTGTCGTATTCCAGACTGCGAGCTTGGCATGCACACTCCACTCGTACCACGTGCAGGAAATGTGGCAGAACAAAGCGGAGCAATTTTCGACCCCAAGGAAGTGATCTGGATTTGCGCGCTTTGACGTGGCGATTTTCGGATGGCAAGAGTGGAGAGTGGAACCAAGCGTGTAAGGTATTTTTCTTCAATACACGAGCTGAGATAGGAAACCGCACACGGGCGACGACATGGCGAGTTTCGCACGCTTACCGTCGGCCGCTTCGTTGTTCAGCGGCTCACCTGTCATGGCTTCTTTTGCGCAACTTGGACAGCGATCTTCGCATGAAAAGGCATACGGTGGGCAATTGCTTGTGGATCGTATCGGTGAGGCCGAGGAGGACTGGTGGGAATTGGCGTCGGGGTGTGGAGCACGTATGTGGAACGAGCGGGCGCGCGCGCGCGCGTGCTCATTTACTCCTTTTGGCAGTGGCGGCAACGGCAAAGAAGGAAAATGTTTTCATCATCAGCTGCGATCACGATTTTTTTTTCCCTTACTTCATCGCGCGGCTGCGCGTGTTGATGTTTGCGCTTTGAATCTTGGGTGCGGAATGGCCGGCGTCGGCTCTTCTATCGGGTGGTGGCGGCGATTGGGCGGCGGAGTGGGTTCCCATGTGGGACGAAAACGCCGCCGGGGTGGGTGGTGGAGTCTTTTGTGCGGCTGCGTTTCGATGTGCCTCGGTCGGGCGTGATACGGTAAGACCTGACACGGGGGGCGCGGAGGTGGAGGCGGAGGCGGAGGTGGCGATGGAAGTTCTTTCATCAGAAGCCTCCACCTTGTCCAGCGCTGTTACTGTGTATAGATCTGCAGCGGTAGACCGGCAACGGTAGACAACTTACTCGATGCGGGCAGACAGCTCTCCGATAGCGCGTTTGGGGTGTCGATCACCGCAGAAGTCCGCCTGGGCGCCAGCTCCTCGTTACGAGCCGAACCGTTTCGAGCCGTGCGCGTGGTCAAATGATCGAAATTAGGCATGCATGGGGATGCGCGGGAGGGCAGAGGTGCGCGTGCCGAACACCCGGACTACCGTCCCAAGAATCGCTTGCGCAAAGACAACAATAGAAATGTTGGGGAAGCGATGGGAGATGAGAGTGGCATCCGTTATACAGCGGAGCCCCCAGGGTGACATCCGCGCTTCTTCTGGAAGTGCGGGAGAAGGGGGTTGTTAGGAAGGGGCGTGTGTCGCTCGGTGCGATGCAACGGTAGAGTGGTGGTGAAGCACACGATCGATACAACGTCGCATCTCCCACGCTCACTCTTCCTGCCGTTCTGAGTAATAAGCTTGATGGTGATGGAGTAATTTCGAGCCGTCCAGATGCGCACGCAACCCCACTCGCCCGCCCACACTTCCAGACTGTCAGCAACGTGGAGTGTGTGTTGACATGGTTCGGGAAATATTTGTAAATAATGAGGCTATTGTTGTCATCGTCATAGACGGGGAGTCGATGGCAAAACCCGCCAAGCCCCCATCGCTTCGCTCCGCCGCCCGATCGCGCTTGCCTCGACGATTGCGCGACGGTTCGGCAGAGAGAGGGGACCAAGTATACAGTAGCGTACTGGCGGTAGGAGAGAGACAGCGCGCCCACACGGGTAGCTAGGTAGGTGCAGTACAACAGTACGCGATGGAGTGGAGCAAAGACGGCGGCACGGCGGACGAGCAGGCGCCTAATCGGGCCGGTAGCGGACAGTCTAGACCAAGATGGCTTGTAGCGCCGAGCGACGATCGTGAGAATCGCTGTCTCTCATCTCACACCAAACGTGCAAATTAGCAGATGCCGCCCGTTTGACAAAGCGAAGCTGACTGCCAAGCAGCGAGGGGAAAATTCTGCCCGGTGTGGAATGTGCCTTTGGGCGCCACGGCAACGACGGGGGCCAGCTTGCAAATGCCGTGTTTGGCCAGGCCGGGCTCGCTGTATGGCAGGCGGGCTGAAATGATTAATGAGGGCGGAAACGAATGCGACGTGGGCACACACCCAGGCTCCAGGGGGGCGTGCCGCTCGCCTCGGCTCCACCACCTGCTCGTCCTCAGCCCGTCGAGGGCAAGTCGCGCGCCCTCATCTTACTCACACACACCTGCAACAACGAGGCAGCTCTCTCCAATCCCTGCTCGGCCCTTGCAACCACGCGAACAAAAGGGTCCGAGCTGGGGAGGTGGAGAGGCGATGGCGGGCAGGGGTGTGATTGGCGATTGGCGGCGCGGGCCCCACGGCGATGCACACGCCCGCTCGCTAGCGCGACGCCGGCCGGTCACGCTGAACCTCATGCTCGGCACGTACCACCAGATGGCGCCCTCCCCCGGCCCCTTGGGTTGCAGATGCCCTGCAGCAGCTGCCGTGGAGACCCTCGGAATTTAGCTTCGCCGCCGCACCCCCGCAACGATTGTTTTAATACATCCCTCGCCCTCGCCCGGTCTCGTGTCCACCTCGCGTTGCTCTTCCTCGTCTTCTCTTCCCCTCCCCGCAATCTGCTTTGCGTGCCCCCTTCTCCTCTACCCTCTGCATAGCTAGACTACTGCCAACCGCAATCATGCCTGGCGGCGGCGCAGTCCTCGCCGCGACGTCGGATATCAACCGCGTCGAGGCCCCGACGACATGGAAGACGTACTTGATGTGCGTCTTCGCGTCGTTCGGCGGTATCTTCTTCGGCTACGACTCCGGGTACATCAACGGTGTCACCGCTGACAACTACTTCATCCACTCCGTTCAGCCCAACACCCCTCTGACCCGTCCCGATGGCGTGGCCACCACTCTCACCGGCCCCAACCAGTCGCTCATCGTCTCCATCCTCTCTGCTGGTACTTTCTTCGGCGCCCTCATTGCTGGCGATCTTGCCGACATCATCGGTCGCAAGTGGACCATCATCATTGGCTGCGGTATCTACATCGTTGGTATGTCATCTTGCCGTATCCCACTTTCCTCCGCATTTTTTCTAACCCCATACCTCAGGTGTCATTCTCCAGGTCGCCCAAACCTCTGGTATCGGTCTCATCGTCGCTGGTCGTCTGATTGCTGGTTTCGGTGTCGGCTTCGAGTCCGCCATTGTCATCTTGTACATGTCCGAGATTGCCCCGCGCAAATTCCGAGGTGCCATCGTGTCCGGCTACCAATTCTGCATCACCATCGGTCTGATGCTTGCGTCTGCCGTCGATTACGCCACCTCCAAGCGCACCGACCGCGACCAATACCGCATTCCCATTGCCATCCAATTCGTCTGGGGTGTCATCCTTGGTGTTGGTCTGATCTTCCTCCCCGACTCGCCCCGTTTCTTCGTCAAGCGCGGCCGTGTCGAGAAGGCGCGTATTGCCCTCGCCGCCGTGCGCGACCAGCCCGCAGACTCGGAATTCGTCGAGGCCGAACTCGCCGAAATCATTGCCAACGAGGAGTATGAACGCCAAATCATCCCCAGCGGCAGCTGGGCCAAAGGCTGGATCAACTGCTTCACTGGCTCCCTCTGGGAGGCCAAGTCCAACGTCCGCCGTACCATCCTCGGAACGTCGCTGCAGATGATGCAACAGTGGACCGGTGTCAACTTCATCTTCTACTTCTCCTCCACCTTCCTTGCCTCCACCGGCGCCGTCTCCAACGTTTTCTTGACCTCCTTTGCCTTCACCATCGTCAACGTCGGCTCCACCCCGATCTCTTTCTACACCATCGAGAAGTTCGGCCGTCGCCCGTTGCTCGTCTGGGGTGCCTTGGGCATGTTGATCTGCCAGTTCCTCGTTGGCATCATCGGTGACACCGTCGGCTTCAACCACTCCCACATTGTCAACGGCGCCACGCGCGCCAACAACGTCTCCGCCGTCGATGCGCAAATCTTCTTCATCGCCCTCTTCATCTTCATGTTCGCCATGACCTGGGGTCCGGGCGCGTGGGTGGTCATCGGCGAGATCTTCCCGCTCCCCATCCGCTCCCGTGGTGTCGCCCTCTCCACCGCCTCCAACTGGCTCTGGAACACTATCATCACCGTCATCACCCCCTACATGGTCGCGCCGGACGAGGGCAACCTCAAGTCCAACGTCTTCTTCATCTGGGGCGCTCTGTGCACTGGCGCCTTCATCTACGCCTACTTCCTCATTCCCGAGACCAAGGTAAGCGCGGCATCCCTCATCCCCTTCTCTCCGAGTTTTTCTCTAACATGACATCCACAGGGCCTCACCCTCGAGCAAGTCGACAAGATGTTCGAGGAGACCACCCCGCGTACCTCGTCCAAGTGGAAGCCCACCACCACCTTCGCCTCCGAAATGGGCATCAAGGAGGGCGAGAAGCTCGACCAGGCCGTCGTCGGCGACGTCGAGCGCCGCGGCTCCGCCTACTAGAAGAGAGACGCACACAGCCCCTCGCCATGAGAAAACTCCCCTATACCCCCGCGCGCTTCGGAGAGCGAGTGTGTTGCTGAGCGGAATCATGCGAAGTCGTGTCGTCTGCTTTTAGTATCGTTGCTGTCGCTGTGGTCGTTTGCTGCGCTCATTTTCCTCTCTCTCTCGCTTTTTATCTGGCTGGGTGTTCGGTGCGTGTGTAATGAGGTGTGGCCTTTTGCAGATCTGTGGTGATTGCAAGGGGAGTGGTGGATGGATGCTCGGCACTTAGGTAGATGCGAGAGAGACGAAATGAATCCCCTCATTTTCCAACCACTTTGATCGTCTTCTCAGCTCTTGCTTATCGTGCGCGGTGTAAATTCATCCCTCACGTGACCATATCCTCACGTGCAAGTTTTGTCAGTCATCCGCGCCCGGGCCCTCGGGAGACTCATCCATCCCCGTGAGCCGCATGCACTCCGTCCATGAGTGCATCTTGAAGAAAGTTGAACGAAAGCTCCCAAATAGTGCGACAGAACGTCTATATAAGCTCAGCCAATCCCTCCGGTTACTTTTCGCATCGCCTTCAAGCTTATCTCTGCCATGAGTCGCCAACACGCCAAACATTCCGGGGGGTCAACCGCGCCCCGCCGGGCCTTATCTGTGTGGGGGGTGGTTGGCACCGGGCGATATGACTTGCAGGTTGGGAAGGAGTCTAGAAGATTACTCTTTTGGGAGGTGGAGGTGGGAGGATGTTGTGAAGATAAGTGGTTCTTTTCTAGTGGGGGGGTTTGGGATGGGAGAGGCACCTCTACCTTTTGAGAAGGTGTGATAAAAGTCAACCACATACCCCTCTCCACCCAATCTCAACCTACGACCTAACCTCCTCAGCCTTATGCTTAGGCCTCTCCACCACCTCCCCCTCCTTAGGCAACTTCGGCCCCGGCCCGCCCCTCGCATCCCCCGCGGCGCGCCCCTTGGCCTTCACGCTCGTCGAGTCTTTCGGCAGCTCCTTCACGTAAGGCAGGAACTCGGGCTGGCCGGGAATGTACTTGCGCAGGACTTGCGGGACCTCGATCCCGTCTTCGCGCTGGTAGTTTTCGAGGACGCAGCAGAGGGCGCGCTCGGTGGCGCAGAGGGTGGAGTTGAGGGCGTGGCAGTAGGATTTTTGGAAGGAGGCGTCGGTTTGCTTTTTTTGGCCGAAGCTGCGGGAATTTGTGTTAGAATCAGATAGGGATGTTGAGGGGCTTTGGGAGGGCTTACCGAATCTCGAGCTCTCTCGTTTGGTAATCGGTGCAGTTTGAGCAGGACACCAGCTCCTTGTACTCGCCCTGAAAGGGGAACCAGGCTTCCAAATCGTACTTCTTCGCCGCAGCATTGTTCAACGCGCCCGACACAATCCCCACCACGCGATACGGCAGGTTGAGGCTCTTGTAAAACTCCTCCGACGTCCCGATCATCTCGTCGAAATGCTTCCAGCTGTCCTCCGGCTTGCAAAAGACAAACTGCTCAATCTTCTCAAACTGGTGCACGCGGAAAATGCCCCAGGCGTCTTTGCCGTGCGAGCCGGCCTCCTTGCGGAAACACGTGCTGTACCCGGCGTACTTGATCGGCAGGTCTTTGTCGTTGAGCCATTCGCCCTCGTGCAGCGCCGAGATGGGCTGTTCCGAGGTGGCGATGAGGTACTTGTCGCTCGCCGGATCGTTCTCCTTCTCCGTCACTTTGTACAGCTCTTCGTCGAATTGCTCCAGCTGCGCCGTCTTGGCCATCTGGTCGCGCAGCATGAAGAACGGCGGCTGGTTGGGCGAGTAGCCCTTGTTGAAGAGGAATTCGAGGCCGTAGTTGACGAGCGCGAGGTTGAGGAACAGCCCGTACCCCGTGAGACAGTAGCCTCTGTGGCCGACGATTTTGACGCCGCGCTCGGGGTCGTAGCCCGCGAGGCGCGTGAGCACCTCGTGGTGTGAGAGGCAGTCCTTCTTCTCCACCTTCGTGCCCTCGGGCGTCCACGTGCGCACGAGCTCGTTGTTCGCCTCGTCGTCCGACACCGGCACGGAGGCGTGCACGTAGTTGCCTATGCCCTTCACCTTCTTCATCAGCGCCGCGTATTTCTGCAGCGCCAGCTCCTCCAGCTCCTTCTTCTCCTTCTCCAGCGCATCCTTTTGCGCCATCAGCGACTTGAACTCCTCCGGGTCGCCCTTTTTCTTCTTGTTCTCGCCCATGTCTTTCTTGACTTTGTTGATCTTCGCGCCCATGTCTGTTGCCGCCTCGTACTGCGTTTTGCGGTGGTCTTCGAACATGGCAATCACCTCGTCCACCACTGCTTCGGGCGCATGCCGTTTTCGTTGTGACTCCTTGATCTTGGCTGGATCACCGCCTCGCTCCTTGATAAAGTCGTTTACGTCCAGCATCTTGGCGAGTGTTCAATGGGTCAATAAGGCTCAAGCCCGGTGGGAGAGAGCTCGGTGGGTGCGTGTGATTTGGAAGGCGGTGTGCGGTTGTGTTTGCCGGCCGATGTGGCTGTGAATGTGGATGGGTAAGTCGAACACAGAGAGCTTCTGCTAACGGTGGCGCAAGGGAGGTGTACAATGCTGGTAGTGGGCGGAATGAGCAATGGGTTGTGTGACTCGTTTTGGCGGTGACTGCACTGAATTTCAGCGAGGTTGCCCAATCGGGAAATTCGCCAGCTCCCGCCAAACTCAGGGTCTTCAAACTGGATACAGCACTCTGTCCTGCGAAACAATACAAATCAGGATCGGAGGATTGTGATCCACAAGCGGAGGTATGGTACAGTGACGGAGTATAGCAAGACAGATCAATCTACGGTCTATCAATGATTAATCTACGATCGCAACATCCATCTCTCCATCCTCCACAGCACCCTTGACCTCCTCCACCTCCCACCCACGCTGCGCAAGCACAAACTTCAACGTCTCGCTGAACGTCTCTCCATTATTGACAAACCAGTCGCCGACCACTTCCTTCACATATGCGTCCACTTGCCGCTTCAGCTGACACTCATCCCGGAGAAGCAACAATTGTGCGGGATCCAGCTTCATCATATCCTCAACCACGTAGTAATGGCTAATGTCGTCACCCCAGCCTTCACTTCCGGGTTCGTGCCAGCGTGATGGCTGCAGGCGGCTGTTATACCTCGAAGAGCCGTATGCGGAATTGTAGAAGCCAAAGTCGGGGACGAAGGTGGATGGCGCGGGCGGGTAGTTCAGATGGATGTTGAACAGGATCTGATGGTTGGATTCCGGGAAGCGCTTTTGGAATTGATGTCGGATTTTGCCGTTAGAAGGGCAGATGGTGTTGGCGACAAGGTCTCGCATGATGCGGTGCGCGTCGAGCATTTCGGCCAGCTCGACAGTGGAGAAATTGTGCAAGAGAGCTGCGCGCTCGCGCACGACCTCGGGGATGCAACGGCAGGTCCGCACGTGCGTTGGGTTGTGAAAGGCCTTTGTGAACAGCCAGAGCCTGTAGAGAGCGCGTCGGAACAGGTAGCGCTCGGAGTTGGTGAGCAGCCGGCGGTTGGCAAAGTCGTTCTTCCACTTCCGCAATTGATATATCTCTTCCCAGCGCTGCGCAACACGGCCGACTTTGAGTATCTGCTGGAGAAGAGCGTCGGAGAGAGGCACGTCACGGTGCACGTGAGCGGGCTGAGATGCGTTGTGGGAGATCAATTGGACAGCATCGTCGAGGGGTCCAAACTCGGCTTCGGCGGCTTGGTTGAGGATAATGAGCTTCTTGGACGACCGGTAGACGTAGTGGAATCGATGGCAGGTCGAAGCAAGGGCATGTACCGATGAAACGGTCGGTAGAGAAAGGAAGACCTGGGTGACGATCTCGGTGGGAAGAGTGTCGAGATACATCCTGGCGATGCAAAAAGAGATGCGATTCGGCTTTTGTCACAGCCCTCCTCGTACCACAAGACTCCCCGACAAATCAGCACTCCCACTCCTTCTAGTGTCTTGATACGAGATCAGACTCAAGGCCGGACAACGGAGGCTGCCGGGCGGTGAAGGCGAGGACTAATATGCGTCGACCCCACCGTTGGGGCTATCGGAGTGAGGAGCATGTCCGTCGTGATGGGAAGTGGGCAACATCGCCTGCCCGTCTCGGGCGATCGTAGACGAGGGTATCATCGTCGTGCGTAAGAGGGAAGGGAAGGGAAGGAGGCGATGAGTCGGATGAGGTCAAGCACGCCCCCAACTCTAAAACATCCCCAGCCGCCGCTAGTGTGGCGGCTAGCGCGTTTTAGGAAGCTGTGCTTGATACCGAGTCGGGGGTGAAGTGTACACCGCTCCTCATCTGTGCGCTTTCTATCGTGGTCCATTGAAGCGTCATCTTGGATACCGTCATGGATCATGGCCACTTCAATTGTCGAGACTACTACGTCTCTCCGCATTTTGCCGCGCCGACCATCGTCACAGAGACAACGACGCCGGCAGTCTACCGCCATGAATCTTTCGATGAACTCGAACGCCGCTCTCGCTCGCCAGAAGCAGACAAACCCAAGTTTCCGCTCATGAGACTGCCATTGGAGTTACGGCAACACATTCTAAGCTTCCTGCTGCCGCACACCCAGGAATTCAAGGACTCCGGCCGACTTAGCGAACACGTTCGGAACTTCTCGGCCGTCAGGAACCGCGGAGCAAGAGGCATGCCCGTCCCTACCGGAGACACGACTCAAGCAACAGCCAGCAATGTCGTTTGGCAACGGGGCAACATTAACGTCATGTCCGTCTGCAAGCAGCTTCACGACGAATGTGCCGAGCTTGTGTACGGACGCAACACTTTTCTCCTATTCATAACCTACCGAGGCATCCAATGGCGCTACCGCTGGCTCCTGCCGAGCGGTCTCGCCCCGTACAAAAGCTACACTTTCCTGGAGATTCTGCCACAGCAGTACATGCGACTGATCAAGCGGGTGGTGGTGTACGTCGATCACGTGGATAGCTACATGGGGATGATCAAGTTCAACGTCGGGGGCAAAGGGCTCATCCACGGACTCAAGAGACAAGTGCAGCGGCTTGCAATTGCGCTTGGAGCCGGCCAGCAAGACTCAGGCGATGAAACGGATGCTGACCGGCGCCTCGCGAAGATCAGTATTGTGCTCGAGAGCTCGCAGCCCCAGCGTGGTAGAGGTACTACGGATTCATCGAAAGACTTGCAGGACATCTTGGAGCCTTTCAGCTACTTGAGAGGCGTTCGCCATGCTACTGTCGGAGGAGCTGTGAGTCCTCAATTCGCTGAGGAGCTCATTCGGACGATGAAGAGCACGGAGCCTTGTGCTACGATGGTCAAGTCTCTGTTGGACGAGGGCATGTCGACTTCGAATGAAGCCGGTGGTGTGCAGCTCTGTGTGTACGGAAACGACATCTAGCAGCGTGATGCATTAACGGTCTGGTCCTGGGACTGGGATTCAGCTGTTTTAACTAGGTAAACACTGCAGCAGCCTTCTCGCTCATTAAAATACAAGGCTCCGATGTTCCGCCTGAGTGGTTCCTCTCGTGCCCCCGCAAAATGCCGAATCGCCCATCTGATGAGTCAGAGTCTCCTTGCTCTGCCGTGTGAGTCGAAGATGAGACCACTTCTCTCAATGCCTTTCCGCGCCATGTGCGTCTTCTGCTGTGTCGCAATCGTCGTTTTCCGTTGTCGAACGCCTTCAAGCCCGCCCACCCTCAGAACTCTGGGCTCGGTGACTTGGGAGTCAGTGGTTCCCCGCCTTGTGACACACCGCGTTGCAACACACCGCGTTGTGACACGAAGAGACCGCCACCATCATGATCGCTCGCGTTGCCGTCGCCATCATCATCGTCATTCTTGTTGTCGTCGCCCTGACTCCCAGCTTCCAGCTTCTCGCCCTCCTCCTCTCCTTCCTCCATCACATCCGCCACCACACCTTCATCATCCGCCTCGGCGCCCCCATCATCCATCGTTTCATCTTCCCCTTGCTCATCAGCGCCTCCAGCCTGGGGAGTAGGCTCCTTCGAAAGCTCTCTGTATCCACAGAACCTCTCCTCCAGCTCCTGCACGTGGTAGCGGAAAAACTCCAGCTTTCCACTCTCCCTAATCTTCCACGGCAGGAGTTTGATCCTCGTAATCTTTTCCTTGTACGGGTGTCTCGGAGCATTTAACCACACGCGGCGGGGATTGCGCGCAACAGCAGCGGTCTTCATGACCTCGAGGATTGACATTGGAGCCTTGAAGACACCCTGACGGACGAGGTCGAAGTACTCACGAGAACTCTTGATTAGAGCTTTGCTGAAGGTTCCGTCGATAGCGGGGACGTTGCCGCGGGCGTTGGGGACTGTTTCGCCTTTGCTGAAGATTTCCGTGTTGCCGTGCGTTGCGACTTTGCGCTTCCATTTCAGGGCGCGGGTTGGCATCCAGCAGTCGAGAATAAGGAGGCAGTCTGCATGGGTGCGGTTGATTTTGTGCACGAGGTTGTAAGCGCTTACTGCGCCGCGGGGATGGGCCCTCAGTAACCTGTTTGAGATTGATTAGTTGCACTATGACTGCGATGTGAAGTGGGCAGCGTATACATACCATTCCCATTTGTCTCCGAGTCCGCGCGCTCGGCCATGGAAGTAGAGGACGAGCAAATCGCCCTCGCGCTTCTCGCGCAGCTTGCCCTTCCAGAACTGGTCCCAGTCTCTCGGTCTGCTGCCTTCTGGGAATCGCAGGACGCGGACTCGATAGTTGGTATACTTGCGAAAGAATCGGGCCACTTTCTCGTTCATCTTGTAGTGCTTCAGCAGCTCTGAGTTTGTAGCATCATCTCGGCGGATTTGGTCGATGATGATGACTTCGCAGGACCGGTATTTCTCGATTTTGTAGACGCCACGTCTGTTTCTGTAACTCATGCCGTCGTCAACGGGAGCTTCGACGGGTGGATCTTCCGCTGGTGGCTCGATGGGTGGATCGTCATCCAGTGGTTGCTCGATTGGATCTTCTACTGCCGGCTCGACTGCGTCCTCCATTGCTGGCTCGATTGCATGTTCCATTGCCGCATCGAGTATTGCGTCGTCGATGTCTAGCTCGAACGGACCTTCCATTTCTGGCTCGAGTGGATCTTCACCCATATCCAGATCGAACGGCGTTTCCTCCGTGACTGTCTCCATGAGTGTTTCGCTCATTGCTGACCTGAGGTTGGGTCCTTGAGCTATCGGCCGTTTGATGTTGCAGGAGTATCCGCTTTGCAAATCTCCACTGACCCGCCTGTCGTGGAATGAAGTCAGAGCAGCAATTGAGGCCTAAATTTTGGGAAGGGAAGAAGTGCAAGTCTAGGGATGGTCCGAGACGCTTGTTTCGTGCACTTGAAGAGTGACTGAACGACTCTGGTGACGTGTGAACGTTTTCGAAGTTGACTTGTTGATTGGTGGTGGTGGATAGAGTTGAGGCTCTTCGAGAAGCAGGATGAGAGGACGTTATCAGTGCTCTGCAAGCTCTGAGAGAGCTGTAACGCCTTGACTGAGGATAAAAGAGAAGTGTTGCTTCACAGAGATTGAGATTCGAAGGTGGGAAAGAATGAAAAGGTCAGAGATGGTGGAAATGTAGTGTAAGGCCTTGATCAAACGCTCGCCATAGGAAGAAGAGGGTCAGATGAGCAGCCTCATGCTTGCCTGCGCACGTGATAAAGTCGAGTGAAGTGACTGAACTGAGGAGAGGGTGAGAGAGAGGAAGAATGAGTCTACTCATACGCGGATCCGTGCAGCACGAAATACTCGTTCTTGTGCAAGAAGGTTGTGAAGTGAATTGAGTTGTAGCATGAGCGGCAGAGACTCATTGTGCTTGGAAGAGAGGAGGCATAAAGACCTGACGCGAGACAGTGCAAACCATTGCGGAGAGTCATGTGAAGCATGAAGTCCCTCGCTGTAGTCGATCGAGGAGGTGGCCCCAGCGAACAGCCTGGATTTGCGGTGACCATGGGGATTGCATCGAGCGCAGAGTGTCAAGAGGTCTCCCGTTGACCCTGTGCAGTCATTGCAGGCTGGCAGAGATTGGGGCCCAACTCAGAAATAAGTCAGCCTCTCATGTCGTCTCTGATCGATTGCGGACATAGCGAGCCATTGCAGGAGGTAGGGCCGGGGAACTCTTGCACCGCGGCCAATCATCGAGACGCTGCGAGCCGTGCAGACTGGAACACGGCGTTTGCATCTCGATGTCCCTCCATGCCCGCCCACCACCATCGAGCTGTACTTGTAGGACAGGTAGGTGCGTTAACCGAGAAGTTGGGTCTTCCGCCATTCGGCAGGATTCGCCGTCCGAGGGATGTCGTTGCGATGAACGGAGGTAAGGTGATTGGCTGGAGATGAAGTGTCTACGGACGCCCATAACGTGGCGGAGGAATGCGCGGCCGATTTGCATACGAGATGGGGTTAGGGCCAGCCTCACGGCGTCATAATATTCGTGATGCATTCTACCTCCCCATCATGTTCACCGAAGGCTTTGGCTATAAATGTTGCCCTCGTCCTGCCAGTCTCGCAATGTCCAGTAATACACGCCGTCCTCGCATCAACTGCGGTACCATCCGGCCTTCTGCCCCTGATTGATATCACCCCAGCTTTCATCCTCCATCCAAACGTCCAACATGGCTCAGCGGTCGACATTTCTCGTCTTCGGCGCTACCGGCGGTACGGGCAAACACTTCGTCGCCCAAGCCCTCCAAGACGGCCATCGCGTGCGTGCCCTCGTCCGAGACCCGGCAAAACTCGGCGCTGCCCAATCCGACCCCAATCTCGAAGTACACCAAGGCTCCATCACCGACGCACCCAACCTCGACGAGCTAGTGCGAGGCGCGGACTACGTCGTCTCCATGCTCGGCGACAAGCACGCCCAGAGCGTGTCGAAAATTGACACCGCTTTCGTCAAGCAATTGGTCCCGGCCATGCGGCAACACGGCGTCAAACGCTTCCTCTACCAAGCTGGTGGTCTCAGCAAACCCTACAACGGTTACACCCCCTGGTCCATCTGGGTCTTCAGGACTTTCTTCATCTCATCGTTTAGAGGCCAGCACGAAGATAACGAAGCCGTGATGGTGTATCTCGCAACGGAGGCCACAGACATCGAATGGATTGTGCATCGCGCGGGCATCATTGGCGATGGGCCGTCGAAAGGCACGCTGCAGCGCTCAACCACCAGTCCCAGCATTGGAGTCTTTCGCGATTGTGCTGAGTATAGCCATCGTCTTATCAGGGAGTCTGCTGCTATTCATACGAGCGACTTTAGCCACTACGTGAAAGCCTGAGGAAGAGAATGGAAGGCACGACTGAATCCGCCGACATGCTGACTCCAACGAGCTAGATGCACTTGCCTCTGCATATCGGCCGATGACCACTTCCTTGTTTGGACAAGTGCAGGAATACAGAAAGATCGATGGTCACATCTGAGGAGCATCAGCGTCGACATTGGTGTTCAACAATGTACGCCACATCGCAAATGACCGTCTGAAGCTCTTCTCCCTCTCCCGTCTCTCTCTTTCTCGTTGTGATACTTTCCTCTCCTGTTATTCCTGAATATCACATCAAAATCATAGCGACATCGCCATTGCCCCCAATGGCATACCCGAAACCATCGGCCGAACCGAAGTCCACGAATGAAATGCCGATGAGACAAGTCACCTGGGGCCGCGCAAGCAAGGCCGGGCTAACTACCAGTATCGGCGCCCTCTTCATGGTAGTGTCTGCACCTCTCTGGGTCCACCTCGACTGGATAGCACTGGAGTATTTCGACGCATCTCTCACGACCACCCTCCGCGCGCTCATGTCCAAAGGCCCCATCACCTTCGTTCAAGAATACTCTCCACACCCATCCTATCAAGCAGCACTCGGCTACACGGCGTGGCTCGCTCTCCAATCGCTCCTGTACAGCTATCTACCTGGGCCGAAATGCTTGGGCCAACGCACCCCTGGCGGACATCAGTTGTCGTACACAACGAATGGACTGACGGCGTGGTACATCACGCATATTGCTTTCCTAGCTGGGGCCCTTCTTGGTCTTTTGGATCCGGCGAGTATCGCGAAGCATTGGCAGGGACTACTCGTCGCTGCTAATGCGTATGGCTTTGCGTTGGCAGTCCTTGCTCCACTGAAAGGGTATTGGTGTCCGACTTATCGTGAGGATTGCAAGATCAGCGGTGAGCAACACCCGTAGATCTGCTTCGTACGAGGAAAGCTGAGTGTATGAACAGGCTCTTGGATGTTTGATCTTTAGGCAGGCGTAAGCTTAGACTTCTCTCGCTTTCTCGATCGTGGTTGTTGACGGCTCTGTTAGGTCGAACTGAATCCGAGGATTGGGAAACACTATGATCTCAAGTTCTTCCACAATGGCCGACCGGGTATTGTAGCCTGGACATTGATGTCAGTCATTCCGTACAGATGTCGTCTAAGGCGCGCTGACGCCTCACAGCAACTTCTCGTGGGCCGCATACCAACGTGAACGACTCGGATACGTGACCAATCCAATGCTCCTCGTCATCGCCCTGCAAACCCTCTACGTCGTCGACTTCTTCATCAACGAAAACTGGTACACGAGAACAATCGACATCTCCCACGACCACTTCGGTAGCTCCCTCTACCCACCCAAACAGTGTCCGTCGAATCGCTGACCTTGTCCCTCTCCCCAGGTTTCATGCTAGCCTGGGGCGACACCACCTTCCTCCCAACAACCTACACCCTGCAAGCCCAATACCTCGCCCGCAACCCAATACACCTCACCCCGCTCCACACCCTCGCAATTCTCGCAACAGGCCTGACAGCCTACGCCATCTTCCGCTCCGCCAATCACCAACGCGACCACGTGCGCACCCACAACGGCGCAGCGCGCCTCTGGGGCCGACCAGCTACGTTCATACGAGCTTCCTACTCTACCTCCGACTGGCAAGTGCACCACACTATCCTTCTCACCTCGGGATGGTGGGGCGTCGTCCGGCATGCGAACTATTTCGCCGATCTGCTGCTTGCGGCGGCTATGTGTGCGACGTGTGGCGTGACGCATGTGCTGCCTTGGACGTATTTCTTTTTTATGGGGGTGCTGTTGTGGCATCGGTGTGGGAGGGACGAGAGGCGGTGTCGGGCGAAGTATGGGGCGTTTTGGGCAGAGTATTGTGAGAAGGTGCCGTGGAGGCTGGTGCCGGGGGTGTATTGATTCATCTTCTAGGTGGATGTGAGTCGAGGATGTCGCGGTCGGGAGAACTGAGCGGAAGAGACTCGAGATCGGGGATATTCTCGCGTATGCAGCCATGCTACCTACCCTACGTCCTACGGCAAACCTCGCATACAAGCCCTCGACTCCTCTCTATCACATCCCAAACTCCTTCCTCATCCTCTCCAAATACCCCATCAAATTCTTCTTCCCCTCCAAATACCCCGTCCCCTCCCACTTCTGCGGCTGATCGTGGAAATGGCGCAACATCCCATACGCCATCGCATCAATGTTGCGCACCTTGCTGTCGAAAAAGTACTCCTTGTCGCCGAGGAAGTCGGCAATAGCATCGATGTCGTCTTTGTACAGCTCCAACACGGTCGCCGTGTCGCGCCGCCCCATGCCTTGGCCGTTGAAGCCGGCGAGGATGCGCTCGCGGAAGGCGTCGAGGAAGTCTTGCAGGGGTTTCGTGACTTCGGCGCCTTGCACTATGAAGGGGATGTACGTCTTCCAGCCGCTGTCTTGGCGCCAGCGGGGTTCGACTGGAGGAAGGAGGTTAGAAGTGGTCGTCAGATTGGGAGCGTGTGGAAGGGAAACGTACGAATCCCGCTGAAATAAGCATGCTCGCCAATCATTCGCTCAAAGGCCAGACAAACCGCCTTGTCCGAGGCCGACAAGTCCGCATCAAGCGAGTGGCCCGACTTCTGCTCGAGGTACTTGATGATGCGGTTCGAGTCGGCGACTTTGGTCCCGTCATCGTCGATAATGTACGGCAGCTTGCCGTGCGGCGCGTTCTTGTCGAGAATCGACAGGTCCTCGCTCTTGTACTCGAACGGCGTCTTGGTGATTTTCAGCCAGAAGACGAGTTTCGTCACGTAGGGGCTGATGTCGGGGAGGTCCCAGGCGGGGAGGTAGCCGTAGACTGTGAGGACCATGTTGGAGGGATGTGCGTGTCGTTCGTGCGAGGATGGTAGAAGTGGATGAGCAGTTGCTTTCTGTCCGGCGGATGGCTTCCCCGCGGCGTCTTAATATATGAGCCGTCCGCCATGGTCGGTAGAGCTCGCATCTGCCTTGCGGGGTGCAGGCGAGCTTGGTCTCGGCCGGGCGAGTGCAATCCAGAGAGGGCAGATCCCACGCAACCAGCCTGCATTCGGAGGCCCCGTCGATCCGGAGGCGTCAGCCATATCCCGAATCTGAACAACCATTGGACGTTCCAGGCGATAGCTCGAAGGATGCTGGCGAGCACCAAGCTGGATTGGGGCGTATGGGCGCCAAGTCGAACACGTGAATAGAGGGGCTGTCGCATTACCCCACTTCGAGGTGGTCGAGGTACCGCCATGTACACTCCGCAAGATGCGGGGTGCGGGGCATGCTCCGGTACCGTGCAGGTACCTCTATGAGGGTACTTTTGCGTTGTATCCCCCACCTTCAACCCCTTGCCTTGTTTTGGAGGTTGCTTGTTGATGCCGGAGCTGCAAAGGAGCTCTGCAGACCTTTCCCGGATCCTCTCGTAACACAGTCTGCTGTGACCTCACGCCTTTTGAGTAGCAAATATGCCGACCGCCGGTTCGTGTAATTTGCTGGTGCCAGAGTGCGGATTCCACTGACTGGCACAGTCCTCACCGGGTGCAACTCTGGCATAGGCTATGAATGGGCCAAAATTCTGCTGAAAGAGGTATGGCTCTGCCGTTGGAAGATAGATCCTCACGCCGAATGCTGATCTCATCGGGCTCGCCAGGGATACAAATTGTATGCTCTTGATGCAACCGACGGGGAGAAGCTCCAGTCCTTGAAGGGATCAAAATGCACGACCGCACAAGTAGACGTGACGAGCGTGGAATCGATTGAGAAATTCAAGCAAAGCATTGGAGATGAGCCGGTAGACTTACTACTCAACATCGCCGGTCAGCTCTCATCCTCAGCCAAATGGCGCAAGCAACCCGCGGACCCTGAACTGACCTGATGACAACAGGAATCATGATCGACCCCGAGCACGACAGCCGCGAAACAACCAACCTGCAAATCATTGAAAAGCAGTTCAAAGTCAACACGTACGGCCCCGTCCTCCTCACCCAAGCCCTAACCCCCAACCTGCTCGCCGCCCCGGCACCGCGCAGACTCGGCGTCGTCTCCTCCCGCGTCGGCTCCATCGCTGACAACACCTCCGGCGGCTACTACGGCTACCGCGCCTCCAAAACGGCCGTCAACAGCTTCTTCAAATCTTTCGCCGTGGATTTGAAGGAGCATGAGGTGATTGTGTTTATGCTGCATCCGGGGTTTACGAAGACGAATTTGAGCGAGATGATTTGGAAGATTCCGGGGGTTGTGGAGCCGGAGGTTGCGGCGGAGGGGTTGTGGAAGATTGTGAAGGGGAAGGGGATGGAGGATACGGGCAAGTTTTGGCATCGGGAGGGGATGGAGTTGCCGTGGTGAGGGGGACGGGTTGTGCGTTGCTGTGGCTTAGTCGTAGCTCAGATATACTCGTTCGAGGCTGGACGATAGATACAGTATCCGAAGATGGCAGCGTCCATGTGAAGTTAGCGAGGCATATCTTTCGCGTACGATGAGGAATGGAAGGAAGCAAGGGGGTTGACACTTCGTCATGAGTAGTAAAAGCTACCTGCCTGGGCTATGTAGTAGAAGCCTGAGCATGAGCATGAGCTATGTCGCAGAACCCATCTGTGAGTTCTGCATCAAAAGCAAAAACAGAGAAGCTTCTCACCGCGCGCATTGTAGGCCCTGCTCGAGCTGAGAGAGCTTGGCCTGCGCCGGGTGAAGCAAGCAAAAAGAAAGAAAACAAGACACCACTCTCCAATCCTCCACGCCAATCCTGCTTCCTCCGCGAAGGTCATGCTTGAAGACCAAGATGAAAGACAACGTCTTCAGTCGTACAGGTCGGCGTGCCCCTCGCTATCCTCCCCGTACTCATCGTCCGAGTCGTCGTCCTCGACTTCGCCCTTCACATCCTCCTCTCCAGCCTCCTCGTCCAGATACTCCTCCTCCGCTTCCTCAGCAGCAGCGGCTTGGCGACGGGCACGACGGCTCGCCTCCCCGACAAGCTGGCCCAAGAGGTTTTGGTTGTGTTGAAGCGCATTGGTACCGGCCGCCAGAGTGTTCCTAACCCTAGTCGTGGTAGTCGCGCTGGCAAGGAACTCGTCAACCATGGCCTGAAGACGGATGTCGCGGGCGCGTTGCAAGTCCATCAGTGCATCAATGGAGAGGTCACAGGGACGGTTGATGGGGAAGGCGGCGAGCGTCTCTTCACTCAGCATGGCCTTCTCGCGGAGGTCAGCCGCGGTCTCCGGCTTCTGCTCCCCCTCCTCCGTCGTGGGCTGGTGAGCGCGCTTAGTCTTCTTGGTCGGACGGGAGCTGGAGGCGCGAGCATCATCGTTGGCGGGGCGCTTGCCCTTGGACTTGGAGGGAGGGGCGGCGTCGTCGTCATCGTTGTCCTCCTCCTCCGCATCGTCATCCTCGGGGTTGACTGGATGGATGGGCTTCTGGTCCGCTGTATCGAGGCCTAGACGGGTAGTCTCGGCATTCTGTTCTTTGCGCAGCTTCGTCAAGCGCTCCTGAATGGCTTTGGGCGTGGGGTTCTCTACAGGAGACGAGTCAGTTCATTGCAAAAGGAAGGAAATGCGCAACTGCATACCCGGAAAAGAAGCCGCAATGATCGCGTACTGCGCCGGCGTAATCTCTCTGCCCAGAGCCAACAACAGGAGCAGCTGGTGCGGCAGCAGGCACATGGGTAGGCGTATCAGCAGACTCAACCCGGAAGCCAGTCGATTCAGCAGCATTGAATGCAGAGCGAAGAAAGTTAGGCGTGGCGTTGCCAGCCGCCGCGCTCGTGTTGGAGCTGGACGACGCCGTGCGCGGCTTCTTCGCCGGAGCCTTCTTGTTGTTGCCTTTGGCACCCATGGTGATCAGGGGAAGGCGGTAAACAGGACTGAAAGACGTTAGCACTCTTGAACGCGTCTGCTTTTGAAGGGAGGAAAAGCACGACACTCACGGTTGTGTTGGTGATGTTGATGAGTGACTGCGTGCAGTCACGGTTTGAACCTGAAGCGAAGTCAGCACGTTGAACGCGTCTTCGCCTTGAAGAGAGGGCACTCACGGTTGGAAGGAGGGGAGTGAGGTTGGTGACGCTGCGTCACAGTTTGCAGAGTGGAAGTGGGAGAGCTGGTGCAAAGTCAACACGCCGTCCTGAACGCGTATGCAACCGCGCTGCAAGCAGCAACAGAGCGTGAAGAACAGGCACTTACCGATGACCGTAGAGAGGGGAGCACAGCGTGTCAACGCACGCTGAAGAGGGATGGAGGTGATGGAGGAGGAGGTAGGCGGAGCGCGAGGCGAGTGTGAATAGAAAGAAGAAGAAGAAGAAGCAAGTCGGACGAAGTGGGAAAATTCTTATGTGCGTGTGCGGAAGCGCACGGGGCGACGCTTCCTGCAGGTGGACAACACTCCCGCGCGACCAAGGCGTGACGCCGTGTGGCTGGAGAGTGCAGGGCGGTGACGTCTGAGCGCACGGGGGTGGAAGCCACTGTGTGCCTGCGCGAAGCTCAGGGGTGGATGTCTGATGGTAGTCCAGACGGCGGATGCGTTGGTAGACGAATATCAAGCAAGAAGGAGAGCTGCAGAACGTCCAATGCTCGACCGTGGCCGTGGAATCGCAAGCTGAAGTCGAAAGAAACTGTGGCGACGCGCTCCCGCTCCTTCCCAATGCGGAAGGAAAAGCTTCACGCGGGAAGTTAGCTGCACCGCCACGCCGCGAGCTTCGCTCGACTTATGGCCGGAGTTCCACGCCGCTAGGACCATGAAGACAGCGTGGTGCGTTTTGGTTGGATCGCGCGGCTGCTCTAGAACTTTCCACGCGTGTCAGATGTGTCGGAGGCCTCGATATCTGGCCTGGGGACGAATTGTCGACGAATTGCACGACGGCTTCGATGTTCAGATCACGCTTTTGTTAATCCCATCGCTGTTCAGAGGCCGAAGGTCGTTCCTTGATGTCCATTGAGGCCTTCGTCACTACCTGGAAGGCGTTGAGTGCTGTAGAGGTGTTCCATGTAGAGGCCGGCTGCAAGCAACGCGTTCATTATCAGATCTCTACTATCCAAGTCATACACGACCATATAGTCTTGCTAAAACGCGCGGAACACGAAACACTGTTATTTGACTCCACCAGTACGCACTCCCGCCCATGTCTATGTTCAACAAGCTCCGGTGACGCCGCGCCTTCAAGCCCAGGCCCTCGCGATGCCCCCTCCTCCGTCCAGCAGGAAAGGCGACAATCAGGCATTACTGCTCATCGAGTCCCGCATGCTCTGCACACTCGCGCTCGTCGTCTGCTTCATGCTCGAGGGCAGAATGCTGCCGATGCCTTGGCTCTTGATGCCCTGGTCTCGCTCCTTCTGCCATACTTTTGCCACCGCGTACACAACGCCACTGACAAAGCCGACGAAGATGGCGGCCACTTTGCCGAGCGTGACGACTTCGTTGAAGAAGATCAAGCCCGAGATGGCAATGGGGAGCTTGTTGAGGGCGCCGACCATGGAGTAGGTGGTGCTGCTGGTGACGCGGACGCACCAGGCGGAGGCGTAGGAGATGAGCATTGAGGACAGGCCGGTGAAGAGCAGGGCGAAGGCGTAGTACGTTCTCGAGCCCGCGGGGAAGTTCAGGGCCAGGTTTTCGGCCGACCAGTTCTCGAGGAAGAGGGAGCAGATGAGCAGGATTGGAAGGGAGAGGAGGTTGTTGTAGTACATGGCTGGAGAAAGCGAGTTAGCATCGAAACTTGCAGTATCGAATGAGGGCACAGAATAGACATACTGTCAAAGTCGGTGAAGTTGGTAAGCTTGATCCGCTTCCTCATGCCCAGCACAAAAGAAGCCGAGCAGAAGCAGTTGAACAGCATCCAAAGGTAGCCCGCATTCAAGGTACTGATGGCCTCGGAAGCCTCGCCGCTCATGGCATCGCCCCCGAAGGATTGCAATGCGTGCTGAATGTCCGCCCACGCCGCGATGAGGGAGCTCACGACCATTAGCCCAAAGCTGAACAACGCGGTGCTCGTCACGCTGCCTCCGAACCACAGCACTTCGCCGTATGCAATGAGGATGATGGTCAAGTTCTTGAAGATGGTGTAGACGGGAACGGAGAGGTACTGCAGGGCCTTGGCGGAGGTGTAGATCATGCCGATCAGCAGTAAGGCAATGGGGAACCATTTTTTCGCTTCGCCGGCGTTGAAATCGCGGAAGGAGATGTAGCCTGTGGCCTTTGCGGTGGTGACGGCAAATAGACACACGGAGGTCTGACACAGCATTAGCAGTCTTCCTACGCGCATTGGAGTGGGGAAGCACCAACCTGCACACTGAGCATGAAAAAGGGAAGGTTGAAGGCCTTGTTGTTCACGATGAACTTGTTGGCACAAGTCATCAAGATACTGCTGCCACAGTAGAAGGCGATGGAGGCCGCTGGGTTCTGCGCCAGTGCGGCTAGGGACGATGGTGGTGGAGGGGGAGGGAGAGGTCGTGGCTCGGCTTCGACATAGCTCCCGCCGGGTTGTCTCTCACCGAGCTCGATAACGTGCTCTTCCCGAGAAGACTTCTCGCCCGAGGCCATGTTGCGCTGCGACGCTCCTTCGGAGGAGGAAGATGAGAGGGAGGTGTAGGGAGAGGATGGAGCAGCAAGGGGGGAGGCTGCTTTCCACTTCTTGACTCCTCCGAGGGAGGAGGCGGTGCCGATGAAGGTAGTGATTTTGGCAGCGAGTGCTCTACGCAATGCGTAGTGATTGGGTGGTGGATGGCCAAGGGAAAAGGAGACGCAGGAAGGGACAGAGGATGGGGTGGAGGAGGAGAAGTAGTCGTGTCGCGAGCCAAAGTCTGAAATTGGGGGAGTGAGAGACTCGCGGCCCTGCAGATCGACGCGCTCCACTTTATTCCTAACGCTTCCGACGCGGCACCGCGAACGCATGTAACCTTAAAATTCAGCCTGAAAGGGGCATGACAGCAGTTACATCAAGTTACTGCACGCATCGAGTGGTGAGGACAATTGCCATTCACGTACCTCGGGAAGACTCGTCTCAACAGCTGCTTGAACTCGCCGCTTCACTCGTGGTCAACCTTCCACATCACAATCATTCACTGCCGACGCGGGAACAAGGCCTTCTTTTTCCCCGACGATCGTGCAAGCGAGGCAGTCCCCGCCCTATCACGGAACTCAACCCGTAACAATGTCATCCAAAGTCGACGCCCACGTCGCCAGGATCCTGGACCGCACCCGGCCCGAAGACAGCGACGACGATGACGCCCTGCTCGCCGAACTGGAAGACGATGAAGACAACGCGGCGCTCTCCTCCCTCCGCGAGCGACGACTCGAACAACTGCACCAAGAAATGAAGCGCGCCAAGCTGCTCAAAGAATCGCAGCACGGCACGTACCTCGAGATCAAGGACGAAAAGCAGCTCATGGAAATCACCACGTCGACTAAATTGTGCGTTGTCCATTTCATGAAGCCGGATTTCAACCGCTGCCGCATCATGGATGGCAAGCTGGCGAGTCTGGCCGAGAAGCATTACGAGGCTCGCTTTGTGAGCATCAATGTTGACAATGCGCCTTTCCTGGTGGTGAAGCTTGGCATCCAGGTGCTGCCTTGTGTCATTTCTTTTGTGGATGGCGTGGGTGCGGATCGGATCGTGGGGTTTGAGGGAGTTGGGCGCAAGGCAGACTCTTTTACGTCTGCAGAGCTGGAGGCGCGGCTACTGGGTGCGGGCGTGCTGGTGCGAGCAAAGGTGGACGCGAGGGATGATGGACGGAGTAGTGGAAGACGCCAGAACACGACGGAGAACAGGGCTGGAGAGGACGATGACGACCTCTGGGATTGAGAATTCTCGACTCCGGAACATGACGCTATACGAATCCAGAACTCCATAACACGAACATCTACCAGGCCCCTGTGGGTATGACAGCACGACACCTGACTCCAAAATCACAATCGCCAGAACGCCCACGCACCGCAAAATCCATCACTGCGAATCGTAAAATGCTCGTCCCTCTTCAACCATCGGGAAAAGTGGCTGCACATCACTCGTTCTTTGCGTATTCTTCCCAGAAAGTCTTTTCCGGAATGGGCGCAGGGCTCAGCGGGCAGTCCGACAATATCGAGTCCCACATCATCGCCGAGCAGTTTGCTTTCGGATCCGGGATCATCGTCACCTCTAGGCGATCATTTTGCTCACTGCGGTCCTTGTGAGAATTCTTGTCGGCTTCCTCCTCGAGACGGTCATCGGCATGCTCACCGGAGTGCTCCACATCGTGTCCTTGCTTCTGAGTTTCGACCCCAGCGTCGCGCTTGCTCGTACAGAAGGGCGCAAGCGGATCGCAGGCCTCCGGCTCCGCCACGATATCGCGGGTAACATGCGTGGCGGTGTCATGCGTCGGCCTATTATTGATGCCGAACAGCGGACACAGGAATTGCCCGTAGTACTCCGAGCCGTCCTTGCCCTCGGGCAGGAACGAGGGATCGCCAGTCTTGCACCACATGCAGAGCCCAGGGTGGGTGGTGCAGTCCCTGCCGGGGATGTGCCAGCGTTCGACCAGGGAAGCGGCGGACATGCTGGGGTCGAGGACGGGCAGAGCGGTGGTGTTGGACTCCTCCGGGACGGCGGCGGCCCAGAGACGAGCATCTTTGACCAACCACCAGACGGCGACTGGGATTAGGATGGCGAGGAGAAAGGTCAGGTGGACCAGGGCGCAGATGAGGTTGTAGCGGCGCTGTCGCGCGCGCGTAGCATTGTCGTGCTGGCTGCTCTCCTCGGCGGGACCCATGGCTGAAGATGCTGGTGATGAGGTTAGCTTGATGTGTGAGGAGCCTACGATGCGGAGAGATGGCGTGATGGCCACTTACGCTTGAGGGCCACGACGACTTTTGGAGAGAAGGGCTGTGGGTGGTATGAACGCTGTCTGAACTGGCGAAGGTTCTTGGGCAAAAGGGAGATTGTGCTTGGCTGCTCTGATGACGATGATTGTGAGGAAATCGGACAAGCAGGTTAAGAAGAAGTTCTACAGCGGATGGGTTGCTTATGTAGACGGGGAGAGCGAAAGGGAGCGAGAAGAGCGAATCCAAAGGTCTGGTGGCCAATTCTCTCCCACTGTCTTTCCTTCACGATGCTGCCTACTGGCCACCCACAACATTTAGACGGAACCTCATGCGGCAGAGATGCGGCAAGCAGCCGCCCTGATGACTTTTGAGGCGATTCGTCGCAGACATTGCATACCTTCCATCTGGACTTTGAAATTACGACAGATTCTGTGTGCGGATCCACTACTCGAGGTCAGTTGCTCGAATCCACGAGTCTGGGTGAAGATGTATGTCAGAGAGACAAAGCGAGGTCGGGATGTCGTCAACCAAGGTTGAAATAGAGTTCGGCCAAGCTCCCAAGCTCCCAACCGTCTCTGCATCCGCGGCGCCGTGGCTGAGGTCGAGGTCGAGATCCACCCCCGGTTTCACCATCTGCACAGCACGCAATCCATTTCCTTTCTTATTCCCAATGGCCTAAAAAAACTTCAAGCGCAGCTCATACCACATGAGGCGGTGAGGCAGACAATGACAGAACGCCGGCCGAGTCCGGAAGCCACGAGATCGGGTCGCGTGGCGCAGATCCGCGACTTCCTCAACTCCTCTAGCGATGACTCGCCAATCTCCGCGCGAGGCCATGCCTTCCCGGGCCTCATGGGCTCGCGTTCGACCTCCAACCTCGCCGCTCTGCGAACGCGCTCGTGGGTGAATCGGAGGAAGAATAGTATTGGAGAGGAGCATGGAGCCGTTCACCACCCCATCCGACGCACCTCGGACAGCGATGAAGATCTGCCGGAACTCCAGAGCCGCGTGCTCACTTCGGCCGTCTCGCATTGGGGCGGAGGGGATCGAGAGGAAATCAGGAGACAAAGTGTGCCGGCCAGTCTGGTTGCGCCTCAGATGCGGAGTCAGAGGTTGATCGGCAATACCAATCCGCGCTACCGATGGGAGCAGTACTGGAAGACGGACGAGGAGTTGAAGAAGATGAAGAAGCCGATCAGGAAGTACTACGAGCGCACGAATTACTTGATCCAACATTACCTGTACATCGACCGGTTACTGGACAGCAGCTTACCGCACAACCTGATTCAAGAATACGACTATACTACGGACGGGCAGGCAGGGCGAGCGACTTCAGCTGCGTTGATCGGGCAGAATGGTGTACCGGCGACGATATCCGAGGAGCCATCGGTGGACGGCACCGAGACGCCGACTTCAGCGGTGGAAGGCAATGGAGGCACAGGCAGGTTGAAGCGCACACCAAAGGACCTCTACCGGATCAAGGACGACGAGACCACGCCTTTGCTTCCCAACGGCGGCAGCGTGAAAGCGAGCGATGAGGAGCAACCTCTACCGCCAATGCTCGAGCCGGAAGAGGAGGCGGGCTCGCAATCACGTATTGTGTCGATTGCCATCTACGTCAACCTCGTGGCCAACACCGTCCTGCTCATCCTCAAGATCATCGTCGTGATCATGTCCTCCTCCGTCTCCGTCCTCGCGTCATTGGTCGATGCAGCACTAGACTTCTTGAGCACCGCCATCGTCTGGACCACTACGCGCCTCATCAGCCGCAATGATCAGTACTCCTATCCCATCGGACGACGGCGCCTCGAGCCCATCGGCGTCCTCGTCTTCTCCATCATCATGATCTGCGCCTTCTTCCAAGTCGCGCAGGAGGGTGTCAACAAACTCCGGGGCGACGACCACACCCCAGTCCGCCTCACAATCGCCGCCATCGCAATCATGGCAGCCACGGTAGTAATCAAAGGTCTCTGCTGGCTCTGGTGTCGCCTCATCAAGAACAGCTCCGTGCAAGCGCTCGCACAAGACGCAATGACCGACGTCGTCTTCAACATCTTCTCCATCATCTTCCCGCTCGTCGGCTTCTACGCCAACCTCTGGTGGCTGGATCCCCTCGGAGGCATCCTGCTTTCCTTTTATGTCATGATCAACTGGGGCCGCACGTCCGCCACGCACATCAAGAACCTCACAGGTGCTGCGGCGTCGGCTGATGAGCGGAATATCCTGCTCTACCTCACCATGCGCTTCGCGAAATCGATCAAGAAGATCCAAGGTCTGCAGGCATATCATAGTGGCGACAAGCTCAACGTCGAGGTGGACATTGTGCTAGATGAGCACACCAATCTGCGCGACTCGCACGATCTGGGCGAGAGCTTGCAGTACGTGCTGGAGAGCGTACCGAATGGTGAGTTTAGTGTTTCGTCGATATGCCGAGTCTCCTCACTGACGACCATGCAGTCGACCGCGCGTTTGTGCATATGGATTACCTCGACTACAATCTGCCGAGTCATCTGCAGCAGGATTCATGACGGCACGCATGTTGAAAATGTACTATTACCCCTCTCAATCACAAAAGACCTGCTCCATTAGGGCCGTCAGGGCCACCGACCTCTACCGTGCCGATTGCGTCTTCTCACATACTCGGAAGCGTGAAATTGTGTCACCCGTACCGACCGTTCGGGTCCTTATCACCACATGCACTGACAGTCCCACGCGCGGATTAAAGATAGCCACCTGCGGGTGTAACGGCGTGCTGCAGATGCGCGATAAGCTTACTCGGACTACAAGTGTGCATTCACTCTAGAATCAATCGCCTTCGAGATAGCCACACCATCATTACATCCCCGTTGCTCAAAACATGCCCATAGCCCGAACGCAGCAGGCGAGGAATTTACCGGCTCTCGGACCCGCGCATGCGCCACTCCAATACGCCCCTCGTCATTCGCCGGCGGGGCCCAAGGGTCGCCTTAGTGCAGCGTAGTCCGTCCCTGAACCCTCCTCTTTTTTTAACCAGCTCCAACTGAACGCGAATTCGTTGGGCCACATCTGCGTCTCCAGTTTATCGCGGTTTTTCTTCGCCACCGTGGAATGGCCATACTGCGCCGACGGTTCTACAAGCGCGTCCGAGACGTTATTCCTTGAAGGCGATCACCGCGCGGCGTGTCCTCCGAGACTTCCTTCCTTCCTTCCTGCCTTTTTGCTTGGCGACTCGCTCTTGCCAACACCTCAGGTGACGACGACCGCGGTGGGCTGAGACACGGTGTTTCTCGCTGCCGACATCCCTCTTCTCGACATCTTCTCACTACTATCACCGAACACACATCTGCTGTCTCCCCATTCTTCTCGTTGCCATTCCTCGCTGGACTTGCTTCCTCACGTCAGCTCTCTAACCTCGCCATCATCCACCAAGAACTCCACCTCTCCTTCACTCACCACTCCATATCCTCCACACACAAACCGCAACCATGCCGCCCCAACAGAAACAACGCAAGATGGCCATAGTCGGCAGTAGATCCGTCGGTACGTCCCCGTCACCCAAACACCCCCCCTCTCTCTCCAAAGCGCACCACTAATCTCCAACCCGCACAGGCAAAAGCTCCCTCACAGTGCAATACGTCGACAACCACTTCGTCGACTCCTACTACCCGACGGTGGAGAACACGTTCAGCAAAATGATTCGCTACAAGAACCAAGACTACGCGGTCGAGATCATCGACACCGCCGGCCAGGACGAGTACACCATCCTCAACTCCAAGCACTTCATCGGCATCCACGGCTACATGATTGTCTATTCCGTCGCGAACAAGCAGAGTTTCGAGATGGTGCGCATTATCCGCGACAAGATTTTGAATCATTTGGTGAGTGGGCATACAAGAGAGCAGAGAATAGGGTGAATACGTGCTAATACATCATGGCAGGGAACCGAAGGCGTGCCCATCATGATCGTCGCCAATAAATCCGACCTCCGCCCTGAACAACGCCAAGTCTCCGCTGCAGACGGCAAGAAACTCGCTGACGAGCTCGGCTGCGGCTTCGTCGAGGCCAGCGCGCGCTTCAACGAGAATGTCTCCAAGGCTTTCGAAGGCATGATTGTGGAGATTGAGAAGGGGCAAGAGGCGGGCCAGCCGAAAGAGGGGAACTCCAAGTGCGCTATGATGTAGGAAACGAGCGTGCGGGCGGTGCGGTTCGTGAGACCGATCGTGTGGAAATACACCAAAGAGACGGGCAAATCGATGCTGGTGGCATTCAGCCGGTGCATGATGGAGGACCACTGGGAGGAGAATCTGGCCTCGGGCAGGATTCGCGGCACCTTTTCGCGTGTAACTGGGGAACCTTCGCGGGCTCTGCGGGCTGAGCAGATGCGGTACTTCTCTCAGGCGTGAAAATGTGCGTGGGTGGCTATCTCTCCTTGACACTTTTATTAGCACGGCGTTATGGTGGGAAGAGGCATTCGGGCATTCTTTTAAGTATTGTACTCTCTTTCTTTTCCAATCTTCTTACCCGCCTGGATGACAACTCTCAGCAGAAAAGACCGCCTTCAATACCTCGCAAAAGGGGTCTAGCCCACCGCTCAGGATGAAGGAGAAAAAGCTAACCGCCAGCGACTTGCTAAAATTTCAGGCCTTCTGGCTCGTTTCCAGGCGCCGCCAGGATGCATCATCTCAGCAGCAATATCAAGACAGACGCTCCCCAAGATCTTGACGAAGGCTTGTTGTCCGCCATTCGACGAAAAAGAGAAGACGCCAACGGCCGGCATCTTCCTGAAGTTTGGCATTCAAAATCATTTCTAGACGCTGCCGAGCTGGAGCATCTCACCAGTATCATCAACTAACACGCCCTTCAGTATTCAACGAGGGCGTTTGGTCCATGGACGGTGGTAAAGGAGAAGAAGCGAGTCGCCGGCCCTTCGCTAAAATCCTGGCATTCATGAGCAACAGACGGTGCTGGCAGGGTGGAGGATCTCAGCAGCAATATCAAGGAAGACGCTCCTCATTAGTCGGCGAGGACCTACTCGTCACGGCTTCTGGTGGAGGAGAGCAAGCCAGCCGCCGGCGCCAGGAGCTCACTTCGAAACATCTGCATTACCAAGTGGATATATGTAAAAAGCAATTTGCATCATACGCCGACCATACAACACCACTAGAAGCACACACCGAGAACCAAAGCCTGAACCCCATCCACAACCAACATCCAGCCTCACCGACCCTCCCATCAATGCCACATTCGACTCCACAACGACCGATCCATCTCCATAATCAACTGCGCCCTCGCCTGGCGATCAACAGCAAAGTTCACTGCGAGATTGTCACCTTCAAACCGCTTGTACGCCCGCTTGAACTTCTTCCAATCCACCTTGCCGCCCTGAGGATACGCCTCCTCCAACCGCATTGCCGCCGCTTTCCAATTGTACTGATAGCCAAAGAAGAAGGCATGAAGATAGATGGACTTCGCGGCCTTCCACAGCGCCACCGCCAAGGGGCGCACGACGTCCACCTCGAAGTCAGCTTTTTCCCATTTCGGCCAGTAGGTGGGTGCGCGGTCTTCGAAGGGCGCGGGAGGGACTTTGGCTTGTTGCTGCGTTAGGCTCGCCCAGTCGATGCCGGCTGGTGGCTCGACGACCATCTCCAGCCTTTCCTCCATCGGCCCGACTTCCTCCGCGAACTCGGCGCGCGCTCTCTTCTCCTCCGGCCATTGCCAGCCGTTGAACAGGAGTTCCTGGCGCCTGTGCACGCCAAAGCACACGACGCCACGCTTGGGGGTGCGGAAGTTGCGGTTCCACTTCTGCTCTGTGCCCCCCCATTCCACGGCCGTCTCTTCGTTGAGGCGCACGCGTACCTCCCATTTGGAGAATTCGCGCACTTCGCACAGGTTGCGGCCCATGAGGGCGAAGTAGACGCGGGTGAAGTCCTCCGTCTCGAAGGGCCAGTGGTGCGAGAGGAAGTGCTGGAGGTGCGTGCGCCGCTCGCTCCAAGGGATGATGTGGGCGTAGTCTTCTTCGATGTGGGCGGCATAGGCGTGCACGAGGGCGGATTGTTGTTGTTCGCTGAGGGTGTCTAGGGAGGGGATGGTGCTGGGCTTGCGTGTTTCGGCAGGGGAAGATGCTGCGAGGGAAAGGGAAGATGTGGTGGAGATGGTGCCATCATTTTGCGATACAGCCGTGTGATCCTGTCCGACGGAGGTCGAAGCCTCACTCATCGAGGCAATCGACGCGGGCGAGGGCGGCGTAGGGCATAGAGCTGGGATGTCGGATTCCGCATCGCCAGCGGACCGCGATGCACAGATGCTGCAATAGATCTCTGCATTCCCGCCAGCGTGCTTCCGCGATGTTTGACTGCTGGACGGTGACGAGGCCGAACTGGAATCGCAAGCTTTGCTGTCTTTCGCCTCTTCTGGCAAGGGAGGGAAGACGACCTCAAGGACGACCTTACGATACAGGGCGCGGATCGGCTTGACGATCTTCTTGGAGCCGCTTTTCAACCTGGGGCGCAAGTCTAGAGAGCGCACAGTGAAGGCTGGCGCCATTTTGCGAGAGACTTGATGCTGTGGTCCAGGAAGGAGTGACGATGCTGTGGAAGAATAGCGATGGCTTCAGGAATCCGTTGAAGTGAGGAGATGAAGGAAAAAGAAGAGTTGCGCAGACAGGCCTTATCCATCGTGGACGAGCGAATGCGACCTTCTCGGTGGGCGCACCTCGGACGGGTTGCTCGCGTGGCAAGTGGGTTCGACCACGCTTGACCGCGTGATGAGCCAGTTGTGGCCGGGAGAATAAGCCCGACCGAACGCACGGGAGGCGCGAAGGCGCGAGTCTAAAGCTGGGCGACAGCTGCCTTGTGGATCTCTTTTCGCTCCTCGTGTGGATTGAGTTGGATGTTGTGGCTGTGGCGAAAGTCATGAGCATGACCAGCCCTCTGAGAGGCCTTGCATTACTCACCTGTGTGTGCGCTCCTGCCAAATAGCGAAATTGACTCAAGATCGAGTCGCCCTCGGGGTAGCGAGTGATGATCTTTGCTGCCCCGTGAATCAAGTGAAACCGTTCAGTAGATTTTCAAAGTGCTTCGGCGATAGCTAGTATAAGTGACAGAACAGAAGAGCTAACGTCCAATCTCGCAAGAAAGCAATACGCACCGCCCCCTTTTCCCCAGCGAAGAATATCACACCGTTCCAAAAATGCCGCTCGCAGCGAACGCCCGTAGATTCCTTGCTTCCACCCCCTGTACTCCGCCCATGCCCTTTCCATCCATCACCCTCGCTCAATCGTCAGCGTAGTCAGCCTCGGCATCCTCATCCTCATCATCGATGAAGCCGCGATCCTCCTCCGTCAGTTGCTCTCCGGGTGCCGAGCCCAAGCGAGCCGCAGAAGCATCAACCTGTTGGCGCGGGCGAGACGCAGGTCCAGGAGTGCCTCTGCCTGCAGCGGCATCTTTCTTGACGGCCTCGCAGGCATCGACCCAGTCAGCGTAGACGTCTACCGCTTCAGTGAGATCTGCGAGGGGGTGATTAGTGTCATGCGACGGATGTGAGATGTGGCGATAGGGAGACGTACAGTTGATGCCGGTCTGGAACGTTTGCCCGCACTGCTTGCAGGACAGGTTGCCGACGCCGGCCTTTTTGTCGATGGAGACGGAGACGGAGTTCTCGTTGTTGCAGAAGTTGCAGCGGAAGCTGGTGGCGAGGGGCTCGCGTTTGCGCGGGCCGGTGGGCTTGCGGCCGGACTTTTTGCGTTTACCCTGAGATGTGTTAGCGGATGTAGGTGCTGGTGAGTGATGAGGCGGAACATACCATGCCGGTGGTGAGTGCGTGGCGAAGCCAGCCGGACGAGGTGAAGGAGTGCTGCGACGGGGAGTACTTTGCTGGGATGCGGCCTTTCGGCGGGCTGAGAGTTCTTTTGCGCTGGAGTGGCGAGTTGGCTGGAGTGGAGGGTTCAGGTGACGGTGTCCCAGCGGCGACTTGGGCGTTGACGGAGGTGGAGCTTTGAGTTGCAGCGGTAAAGGCAGCGGCGGCTCCGACCTTGGTTGGGACGTAGGGTCGGTGTGTGAATTTAGAGCCGGCGTAAGATTTGACAGGAGGGGAGTGGTGTGGTGCAGCGGCGACTCTGGCCTTGACTCTGGCCTTGACTGGGGAGGAAGTCTTGACTGCCATATTGTGAAGTCTCGGGACCGGGGGGGCAGGATTCGCGCTAAGCTGCTTTGGGAAGGTTGCGGATGTGACGTTGCACGTGCTGGAGATTGAATGTTGCTCTTGTAAACTGATACGCAACCGGATGAGATGTGGTGAATGCAGGAAACCAGAGGGAGATACGCCGTGTATATATACAGCACCTGAGCGAGCGAGCGAACGAGCGAATCTTGTCTTTCGCTCCCATCTTCGCTCGCACTTTCGCTCCCAGCTTTCGCTCCCGGCTTCGACGCCCACAGCACCCGCAAAGATAATCCCCCTTCCCCACGAGGAGCCTACCGCAGAATGGCCTCCAACGCCGAGAACTCAGCTGTCCTACAGGAAATCCTCTCATCGCTCAAAAGCCTCCGCCTCGAGCAAACCCAGCTTGCCAGCTCCGTCGAAGCCATCAACGGCCGAGTCAACGCCCTAGCCGGCGTGAAGCAATCCCGGGACGGCATCGCTCACGACGCCTCCTACCCCAGTCCCAACATCGGACCCGTGAGCCCCAAACTGCCCGCCCGCGGCCATGCGTCGAGGGACAGCGTGGGCTCTGTCGATGGCTATGGCAGGAATCTCAATGGTGCTTCTTCGCAGCAGCCGCTGTCTTCGTCGCCTCGGCGGGGCAGTACTACTTCCAAAATCATTTTGACCTCTTATCCTGGGCAGGCGGGTGTGGATCCCTTGCCTATGGAGTGGGGGGCGCAGGACGCGCAGAAGCGAGGACGTGAGTCTACCTTTAGTTCTGTTTCTGGTTGTATTGTAATAGGTAAGCTGACCATGCCTATTCGTCTACACTAGCCGTCGTCGTCTCTCGCAGCAACAATTCTATCCGCAGACGAAATGCCATCGGTGCACATGGTGGCTCCTACAGTATTTACTACGCTCTTGCAGTCGCTTCTCACCAACTAGACACCGAGCATAGACCCGATTACACCAACACCGAGCCGGCGGCGAACATTGGACCTTTCAAAACATGGGCCGATCCGAAGAAGATCGTTGCCATGGATCCGTGGGGTCACTTGGGACCCTGGTTGTTCAAGGATATCCTGAAGAACGACGGGGTTGAGATCCGGCCTACCATCGCCGTGACGCGAGCTCACATGAAAGTGCCCGAGCTGGAGGAGAGTGTTCGACAAGGACGCTTGGTGAGCCGATGCCCTCTCTACGCCAGTCATCCCTCGGTGAGTGGTGCTGACGCGGACTAGATCCCGGACGGCAAGATCTGTCTCAACGAGACGGGCGAGCTGAACGTCACCAAATTCGCCGTCGAGCCAGTCTGGTATCTGCCAGGAGTGGCGGAACGCTTTGGCATCGATGAGGGCACTCTTCGACGCTCGCTGTTCGAAAACACCGGCGGCAGCTACCCGGAGCTCATCACCCGCGGCGACATCAAGCTCTTCCTGCCGCCCATTGGTGGTCTGACGGTCTACTGCTTCGGCGACCCGGCCAAGATGAGTGACCCGAATGTGAAGCTGGCGCTCCGCGTGCACGACGAGTGCAACGGCTCCGACGTCTTCGGCTCGGACATCTGCACTTGCCGCCCCTATCTGATCTTCGGAATCGAGGAAGCAGTGAAAGAAGCGCAACGCGGCGGCAGCGGCGTCGTCATCTACTTCCGCAAAGAAGGCCGCGCACTAGGCGAAGTGACCAAGTACCTGGTGTACAACGCGCGCAAGCGCGGCTCCGACAAGGCGAGCGAGTACTTCAAGCGGACCGAGAATATCGCTGGCGTCAAGGACATGCGTTTCCAGGCTTTGATGCCGGATATTCTGCACTGGTTGGGGATCACGAAGATCGATCGCATGCTGAGTATGTCGAATATGAAGCATGATGCGATTGTTGAGCAGGGCATTCCGATTCTCGAGCGCGTGCCCATCCCGGATGATATGATTCCCGAAGATAGCCGGGTGGAGATTGATGCGAAGATACATGCTGGGTATTGTAAGTGGTTCTTCTTCTTACCTCCTGCTGGGGTATTTGAGCTGACTGTTGCCATAGTCACGACGGGTAAGGTGATGACGCTGGAGGAGTTGAACAACGTGCAGGGCCGAGCATGGGAAGACGTCGACCATTAGAGACCAGCAAGACGATTGCCATATGCTCAAGGCGCGTAAGTCGCTGTCATCATCTCTAATATCAAATCAAATCAACATCATTCAAGACTCTGCCTCCCGACTCCAATAGCCGCAAAGTGAAGTCGCGAGTCGTGGTCGTCGTTAGCGTGCAATGCCAGATCACGAGGGCGAAATGCTAAGGCATGACGGAATTCTGACATCGCCATTCCCAAACTTTGACGTGCGCGCTTCCCGCCTCACCTCACCTCCTCGCCAAGTGATGTGATATGATGCCATTGCCGTGCGTGTCTAGTGGGAGATACAGCCGTGCAGTAGTGCATCAAGGCAAACTCATGCGGCTCGGTATCGCTTCTACGTGCATGGAATGAATGCACGATGCCAGGCGTGCCGTTGGTAGCGGATGAGATCGCCGATGCTCGCCCAATCACCTCGGCCGCTGCTTGACTTCAACCCTGCGCCTTCACTTGCAATGATGTCCACGGGAGGGTTTGCATGTCGGGCATCTGGACAGAATAGCGTCAGCATCTCGGCCATACGTAGAGCACATTGCATATTCCATACCAAAACTCCAACATGCCACCGCAACATACACCTGCGCATTCCCATTTGAAAATCTCACAATCGCCGCTGGCGTCAAAGACAACCGCCACCATCGACCACGCGACCTCACAAGGCTTTTGCCCCCAATCTTGGCACGTCCTCCAAGCGTACGGGTACCCTTGGTTAGCAAACAAGCGCCCTGCCCTTTTGCCTGGATGCCAGCACACACCCGCGATCTCTGCCCCCACGGGCTGTCGTGATCTGGTAACGTCATTGAAGTTTAGGCCGATCGGACCCATGTTTTGGGCTTCCATCCTATGCCTTCCCTTTCTTGCTTTATATCTTTAAGGCTTACGGTGCGGCCACTTGGGGTGCATGTACTCTTGTCACTGTCGTCTACTTATCTCTAAGTATCTCTTCCCTGCTTTGCTGGGTGTGGGGTTTTGAGGCATTTTCTCTTCCTTCCTCTGTCTCGCTTTACCTCTTCGTCGTCCCGTCTATTTCATCACTGAAGTCATCATTGAAGGACATCTCCCCCTTCGATCCACCCTTCACGTACTGCAACACCGACCCCCATCAACCCCCAACAACTCAACATCAAATGGCCAAAACACCCCAATCTCCCACAATTGCACCCCGCTCGCCCCTAACCCTCAAACAACCAACCACAATCCCACCCCGCTGCCTCTACGCCCACGGAACCCACAGCCCCCCACCATCACACGAAACCCACCGCCTCGACGCATCAACCGTGCTCTCTAACGTCGTGGCTTCCCGAAGCACACCTCCGCCTTCTTCAGGCCGGAAGAGTGTTGATTCCACTGCTTCGGCTGCTTCTTCTGTGGAGGCGGGGAGGAGTAGTTGTTCGTGGGAGGAGTGTGAGCGCAAGGGGTTGAAGGAAGGGGAGGGATATGTTTCGTTTCCGGACTTTGATTTGTTGAGGAGGGAGGGCGGTCTGAGGTGAGGGGGTTGGAGAGTTGGGAGGGATTCGAAATGTGAGAGAAAGGGTTGGATGGCCGACGCTGGTGGATCATGAGGGTGGAAGTCAACAGAAACTCCTCATTTTCGAGTCGAAGCGGCGCCCACATGATCGGGTTGAAGCTCGTTCAAGACGAGAAGAATCGAGAACGAGTCGATCGATCGATAACCATACCAACTCGATCCAGACCCCATCAAGCAAAACAACGCACAAAAAACCACCCATCCCACCACTCGAATCCACGACCTCAACCCCGGACAAAGAACAACACAAACCACCAAAAAACGAAACACCTTCTCCGCGCCACTCCTCGTAGCGAGAGGGCTAATTACAGAGGGTGAAAGCGAAACTCAGCCGCGCACATTCATCCCGTTAGGGACTTACATGGAGCCTGGTTTTGATCTTTTTGTTGAGAGAAGAGTAGCCCAGAGTCAGCAGCAACAGTTCAATCAAGGGGGGGATGGGGAACCCTTTCACCTCGCTTTTTGGTCACGGAGGGAAGTGAAAGGGCCCCAACCACTTCGGCCTTTGGTTGTCGCGCTCGAAGTGGTTGGTATGAAGTGCTGGGATCGCTGGGGGGGGTATTTATGTGTTCGTCAAAGGCGGAGGCGAGGTCTAGCCGGTGGAGCGTTCTGAAGTTGTTAGGTTGGGTTTGACGGGCAACATGGGCGTGGCTTGGCGGTCGTGCTGACTTCTCGAGGGAGGTGTAGTAGATTGTGCAGCAGGATCCATGGACTGCGAGAGGGTCGTTTGTCGTGGAGAAGCGTTACATATTACTGCTCGTGATATCATCCATTGGCGAGAGTCAGGGCAGCATCAAAGCCATGTAGCAACGAGCGCCCTCAACCAACCTCCTCATGAGGCCCACCACCTCCAAGCGTAGCCTCCCCATCCGCAGCCTTCTTCCTCCCCCTTTTCTTCCCCTCTCCGCCAACCCCACCCTTGCCCTTCGCAACCTGCTGTCCCTTCCGCCGACTCTTCTCCTTCAAATCCATCTCCCTCTTCCTCTCGCCCTCCAACCTCTCCTCCTCTCGAATCGCCTCCAGCATCTCCTCCTCCTTCCCAGCCATGCTCTCCCGAATCACCTCCTCCGCCTGCTTCACCCCCGTGTACACCGTGAACTCACTCATGTCCGTCCCCGACTCCCTCGCGTAGTGCTCCAGATCCATCCGCTTTGTATGCTTCCCCAGCAACGCCGCATTGATGCGCGCAGGATCGAGGCGCTCCTCCCGCGAGAACTTCAACTTGATATGCCGCCGCGTCTTGGGCGCAAACATCTTGGAGATGATGAAGAAGTCCGTGCCGAACATTCTGAGCGCCTCGTAGAAGCGCTCCGTTTCCTCGTCGTCCCAGGCGTCGCTTTTGCGCTTCCATTGCGGGACCCGATCGGCGGCGTCGCGGCGCCGGTCGTTGAGGAAGGTGGTGCGGTTCACGCGCGCGGTGAGATCGTTCTCCTCTTCGATGGGCTGCGTGTCTGTCTGCGCTTCCGCCTCCGCTCGTGCTTGTCGGTCGATCGTCAAGCTCGTTTCGTCTTCCACGATTTGCCCGTTGACGAGGCGGAACTGAACGCCGCTTACGTTTGCTCCGCCCGGCGTGAGTGCCGCTGGTGCTGGATCGCGTGGAATGGACGTCCCGCCGGGCCCTTCTGTTGTCTCAACCACATCCACTGCAGAAGGAATCTGGGGATTGGCGGCTGCTCTCTCCCCAGCATCTCTTCTCTTGCGAGCCACCTCAACCCAATCGATCTCGGCCATCTTTCTCTCCCGCTCGGAGCTTTTGCCATGCTTCTTGTCTCCGCTTAATTCCCACATCGTCAGAGTGTTTGGGTCGATTTCGTGTAGTTCGGGGTCTGATTCCTCATCCGCTTCTTCATCTCCCGCCTGCGCGTCGCCATTCTCACCGTCAGCAGTCTCAGCAGCGGCCTGGGCTGCTGCCGCCTGCGCTTTCTTGCTCCGTCGACCCCTTTTCTTGGGCGCGGCTCGCTGTGTAGTTGTTTGAGCATCGTCCGTTTGTGCATCCGCATCCGCATCTTCAGGCTCAGCTTCGGCGGCACTGGCGAGTGCTTTGCGCCGAGACGGTTTCTTAGGGGCCGGCTTCTTCTTGCGAGCTCCTTGCTGTGCAGGCGCTGCAGTGGTTGCAGTTGCTGGTGGCGTGATATCCTGCTCCTGCTCGCGAGTCGTTGTGGCCGACGCTGCCGGCTCCTCTCGTCCCTCAAGCGCGGCTTGCGCAATGGCATTACTTCGAGTGGAAGCCTTCTTCGCCCGCTTGGCCGGCTGAGCCTGCTCTTCCGTAGAAACTTCGTCGTTCCTTCTCTTTCGAGGAGAAGTAGCACGGCGGCCTCGCTGAACTATTGTTGGCGCAGATGTATCCTGAGTAGTTGCCGAGGTGGTTTCAACTTCAACGACACTCGCACCTCTCACCGGTTGCGCTTCTTCAACCGCGACGACGGGTGGTTCTGTGTAAGAAGGTGAAGCTGAGATCGGTACAGTGGCATTCTGAGTGGGCGGAGGCGAAGGGGGTGCGACGGCTGCAGAGTCGGTGGTTGTAGAGGCGGGAGTCGCTGCTTTCGCTGGTGTTGGCGAGGGCGGAGGTGGCTGCCGTCGTCGCGCTCCTCCTTTGGGGGCAGCAACCTTTTGGTTGCCAACCGCCGACGAGACTAGAGTCGGCATGATCTGCCTGCTGCTACTACTGCTGTGATTGTGCAGCGTGCAGAGACAAAGTGATGTTCTCTCGAGTCATGAGCAATGTGATATGAATGGCGGGTCTCTTGCATGTGAGCGGTGGGTCCGTGCAAATTTAAACTTTCGCCAAAAGTCGATGCTCGCGTGCCAGGGCTTTTGAATCCGAAACATCGCTTCAACCTCGACTCCCTTTACAAAGTCTGCTGTTTCTTGAAAGACTGTCCAAAGATCCCTTGCCATCCCATCGCCGCTTCAGTCGCCTCGCATTCAGTGCCAGTGGCCTGCAGGAGTCTTCATATGCTGTCTCAGGCGCAAGGACTTGGACTGGAGCACGGCGTGCGCGAGCTGGCCGCGATTCGGTCCCTTCCTCTTCTTTCTTTCTCTTCATTTTAATCGCCTTCCATGACCGCCACGCAGGCTCTACCCGTTGTTGCTCTCCCTCCACCGCCCTTTGACGCCACTATTGCTGTCAAGATGGAGGATCGCAAGAGATCTCTCGCCAACGATGCAGCCGAAGATGCTATGCCCAGTCGCAAGCGAGCGAGGGATGAAAATGGCCAGATGATGCGCATGGATGCGGAGAAAGAGAAGGACGTCGAGGTGAGTATCTCTCTTTCCGTCGCCCGGCGGAGCGCGTGCGTGCAGTACTGACACTCAACCTCGCGAACAGAACTATCAAAAGGACGCCATTCTTCGCCAGATGAAGGAGTACAAGCGGCAAAAGAGGGATCTAGAAGACCAGAATGCGGATCTTCTGAAGCGATGCGAATTTCACGATGATCATCTCCGTACGATCGACGCGTGGTTCGCGCAGCTCCTCGATGAAGTCCGAGTCATGGCTTCCGAAACACTTCCAATCCCTCTCTCAAAGGCGACAGACGCCGGTAGGCCACCCCCGACCAAACATGGGCGAGGAAACCATATGCTGAGTATGCTTAGGCGAGGAAATATACACATCGGCGCTGCTGTTTAAAAACAGTGCAAAGTTCTCGGAGCACTTGCAGGCGCGGTCAAGTTCCATCAAGAGTGCGATATCGGATCTGTTTGGGCGCATGCCATCTGCTTCGCCTGATGTGGAGAGCCTGAGGCGGCAACTCAACGAGCTTCTCGCCGAAGAGAAGCAGCACACGGTCGAACTTCGGAAGGCCATTGACGACAAGGAATCGCTATCGGAACGGCTTGAGGCGGCATCGTATCGCTACATGACTGCGGAAAAGAAGCTTGATCGAGCAAAGAGTAGTCAGGTGCTCAAGTTGGAGAAGGCGGCTATGATGGGAAGCAGTGCAGAAGCCTCGTCGCCGACCACAAGCAAAAAGGCCGCAACCCCGAAGCGAGAGCAGTCTGAAGTCAATGGCGAGCCGGAGAACGCTGCAGCAAGCGCTGAGATCGAGACAGCTCGGAGGGAGGCGGTGGCTGTTGCAGATCAAAGGAAAGCTCAGCTTGACGAGATCGAGCAGGACAACGAACGCCTGACGAATGAATTGAGCGCAGCGCGCACGAAGCTTGCCAGCCTGACCGATGACGACTATGCCGAGACGTCGCTGTTCCGGATGGTGAAGTCTCAGTATGAGGATGTCGTGAATCGAGTGAATGACCTGGAGGCCAGCAGTACTACTTTACGGCAGGAGAACCAGAGACTACAATCTGAGCGGACTTCATATCGTAGTGTGGTTGACGACGAGCACCGAAACACCACCATCGAGACGGAAACGCAACTTGCGAGAACTGAGAACGACCTTTCCCGGATACGTGTCCAGCGAGACGACCTGCAAGCGGAGTTGACAGTACGAAAGACCGCCGAAGACACTCGACGGATATCGACCGAGCAAACAAAACAGCTTGTGGCGGCACGAGACGCCAGAATCTCCGCCTTGGAATCCGAAGTCGAACGTCTGCGGTTGCAGAACGGCGAATCACCCACTCCGGACTCGAATTTGGACGACTTGGATACTGACTCCCTCAAGAACAAACTCCGAACGCTTCAGGCACAACATGAACTGCTTGGGAACGAACTGGCATCGATGGCGTCTGCCTGGAGGAAAGCGCAGAGTCTTGCATCACAGAAGGTGCAGGAGATCTCTGATTTCGAAGAGCAGATTAGTCGATTGAACATGGAGAAGACAAAGGCCAACCAGAAGTATTTCGACGCAATGAAGACGAAAGATCTGCAGCAGAACGAGCTTAAGGCGGTCAAGAACCAGAATCTCAGGAGCAGTGAGATCGTCACCCAGCTCAAGGACACCGAAGGCCGGACGCGAGAACTCGTTGCCAATCTAGAGAGGCAGGTCGTGGAGGCCAAAGAGGAGCTTGCGGGGCTCGAGAAGCAATACAAGGGTTTGGAGCAGAAGCACAAGGATCTCGCTCTTACCGGTGCGGGAGTCAGCAAGCAGATTGAGGACTACAAAACTCTCATCGCGGGCAAAGATCGCGAGATCCTGGATGCAAAGAAGGCGAAACGAGAGACGGAGGAAGAGGCGGAGAAGACCAAGGTCAGGCTTGAAGATGCAACCAAGCAACTCGACATTCTGAAAAAGTCGACGAGCTCCGCGGCCGGCGGCTCGGGGGGCGAAGCGAATTGGCGGGTAAGTGGATGCCTCACAATGTACGAGCTGGAGTCCTTTGCTAACGAGGCAAACAGAAAGTCGCCATTTGCCCGGTTTGTAACACGAACATCCGTAACACGGTCATCAAGTTGTGCGGCCACGTCTTCTGTCGGAGCTGCGTTAACGATCTCATTTCCAACCGGAGTCGCAAGTGTCCCAGCTGCGGCAGGGCTTTCGGGAATGGCGATCATATGCACATCGTCCTGACTTGAAGACACTGGACTTCTTCGCCCGCGTCTGGACGAGGAGACGCTTTGTTCCTACGCAAGTGTGGCACTGCCGCGATCCCGGTCCTCCAATGGCCCAAGGTTCAATTACGAATACGAAACGCTGCGAGGAATGCAGTGTTGAGGAAGAAGAGAAGAGACACCTTCAGCAGGGAGTGCGAGCGCTCCATAGCTTCGCACGTCCCGACACTCCTGCGGGAGCTTGAGGGTATGATGAGAGTACGCGCATCGGGGGTCTGTACAGATGGGAGGCGAATTGTTGTTTTCTTCAGTTTTTTGCTCGAGTCGTGCCCCGGTGGACGGCTCGGGCTGTATTAGTACCGTACAACTAGCATGGTTGAAATCGTTGTTGACGTTGGTCAAGACTGAAGTGTCAATCTGTTGCATTTGCTGTCACTTTTGGAGTTGTCGTCGTCTTGACTCACCCTAATCGCGGAAGGAAAAGTAAAAAGACTTTTCAAGTGGCATGAAACTATGTGATTCGAAAGTGTGATATCAATGCGCAAAAAGACGACTCTCTTATACACCCTGTAAGAGACAACCCACGCCGCCTTTCCGTGTTGTTGCGCCAAATCGCCGAATATGAGGTCCCGACTCTCCACTGTATCGCTGCTGCTTCCCTTCCTGGACATCCTCACGAAAGCATCTTCTTGAATGAAACACCCAACTGTAATGAACACCGTCTCTTATCCCCAGCGCTCAACGCAAAGCAATCTCCCCTCTCCCGCTCGATCGCGCGTGCAGCCAGGCTTGTAGGGCGCAGAAGACGAGGAAGACCTGGTGTGCGCAAAGTATCGTCAGCATTGTGCTCTCTCATCTGCATTCCTACCTCTCCCCTGTCGATGTTTGTAGGGTCAAAAGTGGGTGGATGCGAGCACGTACAGCGTATACCACTACCGCTCCAAACACCGCTGCGGCGACTTTGCCGCCGTTCACGGGGTCTTCGGTGCTGCCCATCATGCTGTGGTGGCCGCTGGCGAACATGCTGCCGATGATGCTGAGGATGACGATTCCGAAGGCGGAGATGACGATGCTGGGGGTTATGGGTTAGTGGTCGGGCGGATGGTTTGGAGGGTGGTTTGAGGTGTTGAGCAAGAGGCGGGCGTACCATGTCCACGCTGTAGGTTGGGGATGAGATGTTAGCTGTGGTGACATTGCGTGGATGGGATAAGGAGCTGCGCACCATTGAATGCGGATACTAGGGCCTTCATGTTGGCGGATTGGAGAGGAAGATGTGGGTGCCTTGAGAGGGGGAAGGAGGTAGGCAACGCTGTCGGCGGGGTTCTGTACGGCGTACAGCTATGGCGGTGGAAGAGCCAGAGGCTGTCGATGTGCAGAGTGCGACAACAGGAGTGATGGGAAGGGTGGTAGGCGGGGTGGTGAGTTGCGTCTCTTCTCCGTCTGAAGTTGTCATGCGGGATGCGGCGATGATGTGGATCTGCTGTTATGCCTCAGGCAGCAATGCGGCTCCCCTTTGAACCTCCCCCTCCAAATTGGTGGAACTGCACCTCACCTTTGCTTCCTTCAACACCAGGAATACGAACACATCCAGTCGCCTCCGGGTGCACAAACACCCACCATGCTATCAGGCGTGCTCCTCTTCAACCAAAAGGGCGAGCTGCTCATCATGCGAGCCTTCAGACAAGACATGCGCCCACGCCTGGCCGACGTCTTCCGCATCCAAGTCATCTCCAACGCGCAAATCCGCTCGCCCATCCTCACCCTCGGCAGCACGACCTTCAGCCACATCAAGAACGAGAATCTCTACATCGTCGGCGTGTCAAAGGGCAACGTCAACGCCGCCCTCGTCTTCGAATTCCTCTACAAACTCGCCGGCTTGGGCAAGGCGTATTTCGGACGCTTCGATGAGGAGGCTGTTAAGACCAACTTCGTCATGGTGTACGAGCTGCTGGATGAGATTTTGGATTTTGGATACCCGCAAGGCACCGATGCTGAGACGCTGAAAATGTATATCACGACTGAAGGCGTAAAGAGTGAGCGAGCGTTGGAGGATAGTAGTAAGATTACCATGCAAGCCACTGGAGCTTTGAGTTGGAGAAGAGACGGCATCAAGTACCGAAAGAACGAGGCTTTTGTCGACGTGATCGAGGATGTCAACCTGCTTGTCTCCGCATCAGGCACTGTTCTCCGTGCGGACGTCAACGGGACAATCGACATGCGCGCATACCTGTCAGGCACACCAGAATGCAAATTCGGCCTCAACGATAAGCTCACGCTTGGAGAGAATGGTGCAGGCACCGACTTGAGCATGCAAACCAGCACCAAGGGTGGAAAGAAAGCCTCCAAGGCCGCTGCAGGATCTGTCACACTCGAAGACGTCTCCCTACATCAATGCGTCAAGCTGTCCTCTTTCACCAACGATCGCACAATCTCCTTCATCCCTCCCGACGGAAGCTTCCAACTAATGACCTACCGCGCCACCGAGAACGTCAACCTGCCTTTCAAAGTTCACGCCATCGTTAACGAAGTCGGCAAGACTAAAGTCGAGTACTCCATCGGCATCCGGGCGAATTATGGCAACAAACTCTACGCTACCAATGTTGTCGTCAAAATTCCCACACCCCTCAACACCGCTTCCACAACGCATCGCGCCAGTCAGGGCAAAGCAAAGTACGAGCCGTCAGAAAATGCCATCGTGTGGAAGATTGCACGCTTCACGGGGCAGTCAGAGTACGTCTTGACCGCCGAGGCGGCGCTCAGCGCCATGACAACACACAAAGCTTGGTCACGGCCACCGTTAAGCATGCAATTTTCGCTGCTCATGTTCACTAGCTCGGGACTGCTAGTGAGATATCTGAAGGTGTTTGAAAAGGGAAACTATTCCAGCGTCAAATGGGTGCGATATATGACCCGGGCGGGGTCATACGAAATTCGATTCTGAGTGGGAATGTGTCAGACGAGACACTGGGACTCATCACGATGTACGACTAATTTTTACGGTTCCTGATGACTCTTTTGCTGGTCCTGCACACCGGCGAAGAATAAAAGTTAGATGGATGATCACGAGGCATTGCACTCATTCGCGGTTCTTCGCAGCGTTTTGCATGGCCTCATCTTGAGCGCTTCAATTTCACTTCCATCGCTTCACTGGCACGTGTTCTGGTATCCCATGGGATCTTCATCACATGCTCAACATTTGTAACTTTGGCCTTCACTCCAGAACCCTTTCAACCATCATTTCTCCCTTCTCACGAACTCAAACCAAAACATGAGCATCACCACAACCTCCAACCCAATTGTTCTTGGCATTGACAACGAGCAGGAAGACTCACGTCCAGCTCAGCGTCCAGTCACTCCACCTGGGCACGCAATTGAGCAAATTGGGAGTGCTGGCTCTTCGCCATTGAGTTCACTTCCAAGCTCTCTCTTGAGCCCTCGCCCAGACGTCATCGGACTACCATCTTCTCCGCGCCTCACTTCAACCTACCCCGATCTTTCAAACTCAACCGAACCCCAACCACCGGCAGGCTTCACTGCAATCCAATCTACTGAGAGTCTCTCCGCCCCCGAAGTATCTCCTCACTCCCTTCCAACACCTAGCACTTCTTCACGACGCTCCGTCTACCCTCCTTTGAGCCAAGAGGACGAAGAAGAGATTGAGCGATTGACTTCCAACGTAGCAGGGTATCTTCAGGACTTCCGCGACACGACTGCTAGTGTGCGACCGAGATCACGCAAGCTTCAACGCTTTTGCTGGACTTTGAGACCTTCCACGAAGATGACTGAGACCGCTGAAGACGCGAAAGTTCAGCGGGGCCTACCTGATATGGACGCTGGTGAGAGTCAAACTCAACCATCTCGCTGGATTTACGACACGGAAAGTGAGCTGTGGACCTATCTGCAACCTGATCATCCAACAGTCCATCACACAACTCCAGAAGCGCGCTCAGATCCTAGTCAAGGCTCGCCAATGGAACTCACTATCGGAAAAGAGAGCGCCCCCGAAGTCAGTCTGGCACACGAGCAGGATACGACAATGGAGCTCGTGACGGAAAGAGAGAGCATACGGATGAACTCGCTTCCTTCTTCTGCCGGCAGTGGGCACGACTTTGAAACGGAAAGCAGCTTGCGCCGTCAGGATTCGCGAAACATCACCGCGGCCCGTGAGGAGGAGCCGCGGACGCATAAGGCTATCAAGACTCTTGAGCAAGCGGCAGATGAAATTCCCGGACCCAATGACCGCAATGCAACTGCCACGGACCAAGAGAACGCGATTGTCATCCGTGCACCCTCAATTGCGGATCATATCCTCCAAGCATTGACCGCGAAGAAGAAGGTAAGGCCGATCGGTGTGAGGTCATTGTGCATTGTACTGATTATGATATCTAGAAGGTACATCTCGGCTCCAGCGTGGCAATTGTACTCGATGTCCACGATTTAAGCAAAACGTTCATCTGCCCGTCCAAGTATTTCCAGGATCGAATCAATACTGCTCCACTTCCGACAACGACGAAGTATCAGGATGGTGTGGTGTCGATGCACATGTTCACTCTCGATGTGAACGAGAATGAAGCAGATCGGCCTACACCAGTCTTGAATCCCCTCGGGTCAATGGATACCCTGGAGACGCTGCGTGAGCGCGGTCCGGGATTGTTTCTTCAACAAGGAAGATCAGAATCCGAGCAAGCATCGAGTCAAGCTGGAAACGCAACCATTCACGACGGCACCTCTCGCAACTGGAACGCAGTGTTCGAGACGCTCAAGATGATGATCATCATGAAAGAAGGCAACAGTACCAGATCCCGCGCCATCATAAGACAGCTCAGCGAGGATGCCTCGAACGCACTAACAACCATCGAAGGCATTATGATCATCGCAAAGCTCGACTCCGGACTACTTGAAGTGGTCTCCGGCATCCTCCCAGCCGTGATTCTCGAATACATCGGCAATTCCTCTCTCTACTCGGCCATTGCAGTCAAGCCCGCCTCTTGGCTTCTTCTCAGCATCACTCTCCAGAACTCGACGATTTTCAAGGAAGCCTTCTGCCACATCGCCGCACTGTATCCCGCGTGGCCATGGACGGACAAGCCACAGACAGATCTCCCCAAAGACCTGCTCTCCGCCATCAAGTCCAAAGCTCGCGAGCTCGAGCACATGCGCATCAGCGTAGACAGGCAGCTTTCCATGCTGACTCTCCAAGCGCCGTACCTCGACGCGCAAAACAGGCCCATGCTACCCATCAGCGAAATCAATCATCCGTACAAGTACGACGTAGTCAACTTCTGGTGGCACTGGGTGGCGCGACATCTGAATCACCTCGACTCCACCGAGCCAATCCAAGCCGCAGCAGCACACAAAGCGAGCGACTTCTGCAACCACATCAACACTTCTTGCCTCAGTAGAGCAAGCTTCTACCGCGCACTCGCCAAAGGCGGCGACACATATCTTCCTTTCAACGAGCTTGTCCGCAAGTTCAAAGTGGCAGGACGCTATCTCATCGGAGCGGACGAAGAGGAGATGCGCAGTGCGCTTGTGGAGTTGAAAGGCGCTGCTGCGGGGATTGTGGCGCCGCTGGTGCAGTCGTCTTTGCAGCTGAAGGGGAGCGGGGAGTTGGGGTATTTGAGTTGTGTTGCGGTTGGGGAGGAGGAGATGGTGTGGAAGAAGGAGGAGACGGAGGAGGAGGATGGAGAGGGAGGGATGGAGCTTTGAAAGGGAGACGAAGGGAGGGAAACTGCGGAGAGGGTGTCTACCTTGTATATCAGGGCGGAGAAGTAGCTTCTCCAGTAGTATTCTGCCCCATCAGCTTCTATGTCTAGCAGCCTACATCATTCGACGAATGCTGCTGTCGTTCGAGCATCCGCGATGCTTGCAGCCAAAGCGGACGAGAGCCCGTCCAGCCACCCACAACCTGAAGGCGATACAACGACCGGGTCCGGTCTTGGGAGTTCGCTGGCTCACTCGAGTCTACCTCACGTTACGGGCTTGGTTTCGCTGTGCGACGAGCTCACGCTCTTCTCCTCCGCATATCTTCTCAGCGGTAGGTAACCGAGACAACGTGGGTTGAGCGGGTGAGTCGGAGGATTTTTGCAGCGGCTAAGCGAGGAACAAGCTTCATTCATCTCATGTCGTTGCGAGAGGCTGCGGGGAAGCTGCAAGGCTGTGCCCAATGCGGCAACTGGTCTATTCACAATATCTGCTTTTGTATTTGCTATACTCTCTCACCGAGTAGGATATCTGACTGCGCACGCTCGATATTCTAACTGACGAGTGCGCAAACCTTACCCATCGCTCATCAGCCGTCGTATCCATCAGCGCATCGCTTTGCTCTCCCCGTCAACGCCGAGCCAAGCTACACCTCGTCTTATTCTCCGACGACGTCACGCCATCCCCATCGGCAAGCACCGCGGTAACGTCGCACTGTTTATATTTCCGATGACAAGGCCAAGACCGCATATATAGAGAGAGGAAATTGCACGCTCGCTTCTTCTTTCCTCCCATCCATCCATCTTTATTCTTCCCCGTCACAAAACCCACCCCCAAGAACGTGCCTCATATCAAGACATTCAGAACCACGAAGCCAGTCAGAACGACAAAGACATTCAAGACCCTAGACAGACTAATCAGAGAAGTACCTACCAAACACATTCATCACCCACTAACCCACCCCCCCACCCCTCAAAATGAAGGTCCCATCCCTCACTGACCTCCTCCCCCTCGCCCTCCTCCTCACCCCCCCAACAGCAGCCCGCCCAACCCGCACCTACCCCTGGCAGCCAACCTCCACAGTCAGCACAACCTGCTCCCCCAACGGCGCCGTAATCTGCAACGGCCCGCACCAATACGGCCTCTGCAATTTCGGCAGCGTCATCTTCCAGCCCGTCGCGCTCGGCACAATCTGCTACAAAGGGGCTGTTGTCGCTGCGGGCTCGGAGCCTGGCTCTGGCTCTGGCGGATGGGGCGGCTGGGGCCCCTCGACGTGCTCGCCTAATGGCAAGCTGATCTGTAAGGGGCAGTATCAGTATGGGTTGTGCAATTTCGGGAGCGTCGTGTTCCAGTCTGTTGCGCTGGGGACGAAGTGTATTGATGGGCAGATTGTGGATGCGTGAGTTTGCTTGCTTTTATGTTTGATGCTTGATGAACTTGATGGATGCTTTTTTTTGTCGCGGAGGAGAGGATTAGATAGATTATGCCCTACGCTTAATGAGTATGGTTTGTTTGACGATGCTTACCTTTACCGCCTTTTCTTCCCTTTCCCTTTCCCATTGTCAACTGCTCTGGCCAATTGCCAGCATATCCATGCAAATCCCCCAACGACGGCCAGAAAGATGCCTATCTGCACCAAGCCCGCACTGTCGGCTCTCAACACCGGCACTTGAATCTCCTCCACCAGTCTCATCGCATCTCCCGCAGGCGGCACATGATAAAACAGCGTCTGTGGCGTGAATAGTCCATCGAAACCTAGGTCCACGCGATCAAAGGGGTTATTGTCCAGATTGAGTTCAGCATCCTCCACTTCGCAGGCCCAGAAAACAATCGGCCAGGGAATTTGCACGCCGGCCGTGCTATCTGTCCCAACGTCACTTAGCAGTGGAGAGAGATACCGCAGATGAAGCGGGATAGTAGCCGTCCACATCTCCCCCTCACCATCAAGACCAGCACCGGGCGCAGCAAGCTCAACCAGCGCCGCCGACCCCCACCTCCGAATTACCCAATCCGGAGCCTCGAGGTCGTCTTCGCCGATGAGGCTTTGTAAGCTCACTAAGTTCTGGGAGTCCAGGAAGAGGCGGTCGGAGAGCTGGAAGCGGTCTATAAAGAGCGTGGAGGGGAGGGTGAGGTAGGTGTGCAGTGTGCAGGTTTCCTGCGGGCGTTGGGTGAGGGGTTGGCGGGGGAGGTGGAGGTGGAGTTTGGGATGGAGGCCGCTGGGATGCTGGATTGTTGTTTTGAAGGTTGCGCCTGCTGAGGTTGGGGGAAGGGGGTGGTGGCGGGAGGGGAAAGAGAAGAGCGTTGCACCTGTGTTTTGATGTCAGCAATGGCGTGAAGATGTCGTCGGTGGATTGGAGATCTCATACTCGGTCGCTCATCCTCGCCGATAACCGTCAGGTATCCGCCTAGAGACAGCTCTCCCGAATCCTTCGCTTCTTCCGCATGAAGCACGCCAACTTCAAGTCTTCCCTCCGGCCCAGCTTTCCGATACACCCGTCCAGAAGACTCTCGAGACACCGCATCATCCTCAGCACTCCAATATGCCGTAAAATCCAGAGTCTGGCCAGCCGCATCGAAATCAACATCCACATGGCTCGCATCGTCCAGAGTCCGGATTAGAGAATCGCAAGCCCGACCCCAATCCGAGTTGGCTGAAGACGGAGGGCAAATTTTCCCCAAAAACACCTCCGCCAACCCCTCCCTCCGAATCGACGAATTCTGATACCACTGAAATGTAGCAGGTTGCGCAGGGCTTTCGGAAACAGCAGGCAAGCGGGCGAAAGACTCGTGGACAGAGTCGCACTTGGATTCGTCGCCAACTAGCTTTTTCAGGAGGTTACAGATGGGCAGGCTGCGGACAGATTAGATCAAGTCGAATTTATATAAGAAGGTATGGGGGGCACATACTCATCCTCAACCCCACTCGGCGTCAAAAAAACATGCAACCCAGCCGGAAGTCTCGAAACCAGCGGCGGAGTGAGAACGTGAGGTCGCCGCGACGACCAGCGGAGATGCAGTTCTTGACATCCGACAAGGAACAGCTTGAGCTATACACATATCCATTAGCTTTTTACTCTTCTTGAGAATTCGTAGGGTTGTGCACGACATACTTCATCGGGCAGTTCGTGCAGTCCGAGCGTGACTCGCCATTCCTCGTGCGCTTGCGGCGCTTTGGCGAAGTCGAGGCGGTCTGCTTTCACGGAGAGATCGGAGGGCGCGAGACTGCTGTTTGCTGGTAGTAGGTAGGTGAGGCGCTGCTTCATGCTTGTCTACTTCTTTCTTGTTTGTCTCCTGGAAGTCGAGAAGGGGAGGAAGTGCAGTTGTGGACGCGAGCTTGGGTAGTGTTGATACCAGCGTGATACATTCTACGCGCATGATTGAGATGGATGCTGTGTGTAGAAATAGGACGACGAGGATCAACCCAACACAAGACCAACACTCGGGTATCACAACAACATAAACACCAGAACAATCCTACCCTTCAACTTACTCAACCTCCTTCAATCTCCCAAGCACACCTCTCAACCTCTCCGTAAAAGCGCCCCATACCTCCCCGCCCTCCTCCCCCTCAAACGCCATCCCATCCACCCGCTCATGATGCAGCACGAACTCCTGCACAGCCTCGACCAACAACCTCAAATTCTTGCCCGGCAACTTCTCCTTCACGAAAGCTCTGACGTCCGGCTCTTGGCACAGATTGGCGAGCATGACGGCCAGGTAGCCGTAGGCGACGTTGGTCACGGATTCAGAGACGGATTCCGCTTCGAGCATGTTTTCTTGCCCGGTTTGGAGCACGGCGAGGAGGGATGTGAGGACTTCGGGAGAGGTAAGCAGGGCTGAGTGCCGGGCTGCGGTGCTATGTTCAGCCAGATTGATGATGATGCCCATGGAGAGGACGAGGAGGTCGAGGGCTAGGGCGCGGTGCTCTTCGTTGCTTTCGACGTGCAGGGTTGTGCAGCCCTGGTCGATGGAGAGGAGGAGGTGCTGTGTGGTCATTGGGTTGGCGGAGAGGAGGGCGCAGTTGTGGGCGTTGTCGTTTGTGAGGTTGAGGCTGAGGCGGAGGGTGAGGAAGAGGGTGTGTCGGGTTGTTGACGTGGTGGCGTCCAGTTGCGGGAGGATGTCGGCTATCCTTTCTAGTGTGGTGGACGGCCAGGATAGAGAGGTTGTGGTTGTTGAGAGCGATTCCAGGATGGAGACGGAGAGGTCGAGGTCGATTGCATGGTCGGCAGTCATTGAAGGTGTACCCGAACGGAGGACCAGAGAGATCTGTTCAAAGTCGAGCAGCTCCTCTTTGGTTCCAGTCCGTCGAAGCCGTCGAATAAGCAGATCCAGCGCTTTCAATGCAATCAGACGAGGGGTCATTTCGTGCGGCACCCGCTCTCCCCACAGTATTACCTGCGTCTTGATACCATCGGTAAAGTCATTGAATGCGCCTTGCGCCGCCTTTGCCATATTATTCCGCCGATCCTTAGCCATCTTGCCAGCTGGGGGGTCGTGTTGCAAGAGCTTTGCCAGCCAAGGCAAAGTGCCCTGTTCGTGCAACGTCCTAATTGTATGATCAGGCGGTTCGGAAGCAAGTATAACAGCAAATGCCACGGCGATAGCGAAATCGGCAATATCATCTGCCGCAACACCGCACTCCGCCGCGAGTTCGCTTTCCAGACTCTGCCCTACGAAGCGTCCGGCGAACGCCTTATCGGTAAGTTTGGAGGCAAGTTCAATCAGTGCACTTCTCCTTCGACTGCGATGAGATGCATTATGATTCCGAATCTCACCGAGGAGCTCTTCAATGTCGTACATTCCCGCCACATTCCGACCGGATGCGCGAAGCTCATGGATCGTCCGGATCTTGCCTGATGTTCGCTCATCATCACTGTCCTCGAGGTCGAAAGCAGAGTTCTGCAATGTGGCAGTAGATTTCCCAAAGCGCTTGGATGGAGCTGGCCGCTGAGTCATTTCCGAGTCGAGGTCGGCCATGAAGTCCTGCTCCAAGCTGTCCTCTTGTAGATAGGACCGACTTTGGCCGTAGGTGATTTTCGGGCCGTTGGTCGAAGCCGCTGCAGTAGGCTGGCTTTGCGAGTGGGATGTATGAGACGACACTCGCTTTACAAGCGATGGTCGTTCTGAGGATCGAGGTGAGCGTTGCTTGGTTTCAAGATCGTCCATTGACTCGGATTCGCTCTCGCTGTCGTCATCCGCAAGCGCTTCATCTCCAGAACTCGGCGCAGAAGCTTTCAACCGATCGACCAAGCGAGTTCGTCGCCTGCCTACATCTGACTGAGACTTCGATAATTTGCGCGTGAATGACGATACCCCACTGCGCTTCTTGCCAGAGATACTAAGATCTTTGATTGGCAATGCACTCGGGGATGGCGCGGCGTTGTCACTGGGCAGCAAGTCATGCCACAGCTGTGCCTGTCTTGGCGTCATCGCTGCTGCTGCTGTATTGTTCGTCTCGGAATTTGCAGACCGACCCGATGGAGGAGTCGAGGGCGCATGTTGCGGGGACGATTTTCGACTGGTGGCTGATGGAGAGCGGGTGGGAGCTTCGGTAGTGTCTGTGTCGTGGAGCATTTCGGTGAGTCGAGACGGAGCGGAGGCACCTTTTGCCAGCGCTGCTTTTCCAGCGTAAGTCTTTGATCTGCCCGGTCGGGCAGACGGTTTTGTCGAGCGCAACTTTGACGAGGGTAAGCGATTGCTTTGACTGGAGCGCTCTTCCTCGCTCGATGAGGGCAAATCGAAGATGTCGTGCTGTTGATCATCGCTTTCGGCGTTCCCCTTTGCGCTTTCGTGAGTACTTTCATCACCAGTGGGTTGACTCGGGCCCTCTTTCGCCTCCTCAGATGTTCTTGCTCGCTTGCGAGGTGTGATATCCGGATCAGAGTCGGCATCGCGCTTAGCGACAGGATGACCGGCTTCTCTTCTTCGTGCAGCAAGCCGAGCCTTTGCTGTCAGTGGCTCTGGTGGAGCGGCCCTGCTTTTCTCCACTGGTTCACTTGGGCTCTTTCGCGAAGGTGTTGTCGACTTCAACAGCTCCGGCGAAGCAGTCGCGCGCATCAAGTCTTCCCTTAACTGAGACTCCGGACTCGCGAGATATGCATTCTTCCTCTTGCTAGTGGCATCATGATCGGCTTGCGCTCTGCTGCGTTCCCACGGCGCGAGTGACGCATGACTCGCCGCGGTGTCGTCAACCAACGTGCTCTTGTGGTGAAATCGCGGTGACGGCACCACTTTCGCAGGGGAAGGAGAGTCTTCATCAGATGAGGGGACATCGAAAGTGTCGTGGCGTTTGGGACGCGATGGCGCTTGTTTGGAAGTGTATGTTTTGGGTGGCGCTTTCGTAACAGGGTAGGATTCTTTGACGTTGCTCTGGCGTGGCGGTACTGATTCAGCAGACGCAGGCTCGTCGTCTTCGTTGAAGAAGGAGTCCACGTTCCAATGCGACCTGTTGACCACCTTGCCGTATACCTGCTTCTTGCGCTTCGGTACTTGCGCTGTGGAAGAGGTGGCCATTGTAGCAGGTGGTTCGTTCTTAGATCAGCGCCAGATCAGACGAGTGGGCGTCGCCAATGGGGAGGCATGTTGTTCACACTCCTACTGTTCGAATGAGGAGTGTCATTGTGAAGAAGGGTGGAGGCGAAGGTGAGAGTGAAGTGTATGGCAGGAGATTAGATGGCTTGTGTTGCGCCGGCGTGTGTGAGGGGAGGGGAGCCTCGCGTGATTCCACTGTCATATGTCCATCCAAGCAAAGAAGGTCTGAAGGGCAAGCGAAGTGAAGGGGTGGTGGACAACCAAGAGTGTGCATCTCCATCAAAACATCGCCAGCACGAGCGCCGGGGCCCAGACGTCACACACGGCACGAGCCGCAAGTCAAAATACGACCAAGCTCGAGCTGGAAATAGCAGCCACGCGACACACTGGAATTGACTTTCATACACCACCTGCACTCTTTCTACCGTATGCAATAACTAGATAGATCGAAAGACGAGGCTGTTTGTTGGGAATCCCAATCGCTGGAGGCACTCACTTCTTGGGCTTCCGTGGGTAACTGCAAACCTCAAGCATCCCCTACTCTAACCCGAGTGAACTCGAGGCTTTGGGATAGAAGCAGTCCGATATCGAATCACGCACCATGTCAACCCAGGAAGCGCCTAACCAGCACGTCGGACCCGACTACAAGCCGACATCAGAGAGGCCCGAAGCTACCGTCTCCAAGTCGTTAAGTCTCGACAATGTCCACATCCTCCCCCAGACCTCGCAGCTCATCGCCTGCCTGACGTACGTTTCAATATTCTCCCATTCCCAGCGCTTCTAGCTAACTCTGGCCAGCATGATCCGCGACAAATCCACCAACCGCGCCGACTTCATCTTCTACAGCAACCGCATCAACCGCCTGCTCGTGGAAGAAGCGCTCAACCACCTGCCCGTGCTGCCCCACAACATCACCACCGCCGTCGGCCGGCCCTACGCCGGCGTCAAATTCGAGGGCCGCATCTGCGGCGTCTCCATCATGCGCGCCGGCGAGGCCATGGAGCAGGCCCTGCGCGAGTGCTGTCGCAGCGTGCGCATTGGCAAGATCCTCATCCAGCGCGATGAGGAGACGAGCAATCCCACCCTCTTTTACGATAAGCTGCCGGCGGATATTAAGGATCGTTGGGTTATCTTATTGGATCCTATGCTTGCTACTGGTGAGTTGTGGCCCTCGTGCATCGCCTCACATCGTGTATTGTGCTGATGTGAATGCAGGTGGCTCCGCGCTCATGGCTATCGATGTCCTGCTCTCCAAGGGCGTGCCAGAGGAACACATCCTCTTTATCAACCTCATAGCCTCGCCCGAAGGAGCGGCGAAATTTGCAAAGAAGTTCCCCAAAATCCGCATCGTGACGGCGTTTGTAGACGAAGGCTTGAACGAGAAGAACTACATCGTGCCCGGCCTCGGGGATTTCGGCGACAGATTTTATACCCTCTAAATCACTAGTGACCACTTCTTACCAACGCAAAGCCTGTTGCCCTCTGACTCGTGCGTCTATTTCATTCGTCTCTGCTGCGTAAAGTCTGCGCACTCGTGCGTTTTGTTTGAGTTACAGCCCCGCTTCTTTCGACAACACTATAGTTCGTGCTGACGGTCAAGCTGACAGCAGCGTCACATTTGATGCACCCACATTAATGTAAGCAGCATTGGTAACAGACTTCACATCGTGTATTCAATCTTCAGCGAGTCAATCTTTTTCCGATAACTTGCAACAATCAACACCAACAGCGTCAAATCGTCACCTCACCTCGTCTCCATCCACATACAATGCCTCAACCAGCCCCATTCAGACAAATCTCCTTCTACGGAAGTAAAGACACAGGCAGGCCCACCGCGCCCGCAGATGTCCCAATCGCGCAAAGAAAGGCTCTGTACGAGAAATTCCAGGCCGGGGTGATCGAATGGAACGACGGCAACGCTTTGACCCGCAACATGAACGAATGGTTCGTGCCGCTTTTCGTTGATACGGACCCTCGACAACTCGATCGTCTCAAGGCCATCTACTCCGCCATCAACAAGGCGCTCATTCATTTGGTGGACAATTGGTGGACTGATGAAGAGGCCGACTTCCCGAAGCGGATGCCTATTGAGAAGCATCAAGAGCAGTTGCTCAGGGTGCGTATTGCTCAAGTATAGAGGCTTCTTCATGCTGACGTAGCCATTCGCAAGTGGATCGGCAGTCGCGAGGAATCGCACATGCCGTCCTACGCCGAACGACGAGATGTTCAAAGACCCGATTTCCTCATCGAGCAAATCGAGGGCCCGAGCGAGCCTGTGGAGCGGCTCAAGATCTGCGAGATTAATGGCCGATGGCCGTACAACGGTTTCCATTTGGCGTTCATGGTGGAGTATGCGGCGGCGAAGCTGTTTCCCGAGCGGCTGGGGATGACGTGGGATCTAGACGAAAAGGTAGGTGGTGGTGACGGTGACCTCGAATCGGGAACGGAGAGGCTTACTTCTACCTGTCCAGACGACACAACGCAAGCTCGTCGGCCTGTTCGATGCGTCGAAGCCGCTTCACATCATCAAGGATGGCGAAAACAACGCCGACATCTACATCTTTGCCCGCAAATACCACGAAATTACTGGGCAACCGGTGACGATCATCGCCCCGGTCGACGTCGTGCTCGCGCCAGATGCCAGCTCCGAGACTGGCAAGGCGCTCTTCTACCGTAAGGTCGTCAGCAAAGAAGAGAGCGAGTGGGTAGACGTGCAGTTGGAGAGGATCTACCAATGTTCCATCGAACCCCATCAACCCGAGCAGTCGTACTACGACCTGGAAACCCATCAACACCTCGCGCGCATCTGCGTGAACGACATGCGCACCGCCTTCCTCACAAACGACAAACGCTTGCTGGGAGTCCTCTGGGAGGAGGTCGACTCCCTAGCCCAAAAGCACGTCCTTACCACCGAAGAAGCTGCAACGCTACGCGACGCTCTGATCCCAACGTATAACCCAGGCTCAGCCTCGCTGCAGGAAATCGTGCGCCAAAGCCGGACGAACCCTCTCGCCAAAGACAGGTACATCATCAAAGCCATCCGCGGCGCAGGCGGGCGCGACATCTACTACGGCGCCGCGCTCTCGCAGGAAGAATGGCTGGCGTACGTGGAGCCGCTCGCGGCCGCAGACCCCGTCGTTGCTCAGCAAAACTACATTGTACAAGACGCGCTGCACCAGATGGAGTACGATATTGTGCGCACGAGGGTGTGCGAGGAGGTGGAGAGGTTTTGCCTTGTGGGCACGTTTCATACGATTAGTGGGCGGTATGCGGGGATGGGCCCGTGGAGGGTCGCGTATCAGAAGGAGTTCATTCCGTTGATAAGCGGGGACAATATTATGATGGTTAGTGCTGTTCCCGAGGCGGAGTGAGGGCTTTATGCTATCGGCATGCTGGCAGGGGAGGTGGACTTTGAGCGTAGAGAAGTACAGACGCGTGAAGAGTGAATTTGCATCTTGCGTATTTGTAGTTCTTACGAATGACCACGCAAGCCGTAGCACTTCACCTGGAATGACATCCTTCAGGCGACCTGCAATGTGACAACTTGGAGGGTCTTCCGCATCGTGCAGACCCTCCACTTTGTACCTTTCTGCCCACCATCCGTTCACAACTTCCGTACTTCTTCGGAGTCTTCCATACCACTCAACAGCTCATCACTCGTCACTGTTCACTCCCTCATGCTCCCCAAAGAAGGTTCGTCAACAGAAAATCACATCCACGAGCCGTTTCCGCCAATCCTCCCCTCCAACAGCCACTTGCGATACGCAGGGCGCAGGTCGACTTTCAGAACCACAACACGGCTCTCCTTTGGCGCCGACAAGACAGGCTCTTCGATCTGCTCCTCAATCTTGCCCTCCGTCAGCCATTGTGCGAGCAGCGCGATGGAACTGGCCTCGAGAACATCGGTGGGAATCGACGAGTTGGGCGGCGATGCCTCCTCCTCCTCCTCTTCGTTCCCTTCGCCAGCTGCTTCTGAGGTCGTCTTCGGCTGAGGTGCGATCACCATCCTCTACAAGATTGTGATTGGGTCCGTCACCTTGGGCGCAGCTTTTCCCTTCTTGGGCTTTGGTGGGTCTGTCCAGTACTTGTTGGGTTTGACACCGGTGGGCAGCATCTTCTTCTGAGCCACCAGATTTTTCTCTAGCGTGCGGAAGTCCTCCTCCAGCTCGTCACCGCTCATCTCGAACTCGTCCTCGTACTCCTGTTGGCGTTCTGCCTTCTCAGCCTTGTCTGCCGCGCTCCTGCGTCCGCGCTTCTTCGGTCCTTCCACGGTCTCCTTCCACTGCTGGTGGCGCCAATACTCGAACTCGGTATCGTCGAAGACGCCAATGGGGCGCGTGGGTTCATCGAAGAGGGGCTCGAGCGGATCAGCACCGTCCCAATCCACGACGTAGTATTCTTCAGCAGTCTGCATGGTGTAACGGCCGAGAGGCTCGGTATTTGATGCGTCGTAGGTCTTTGGCATGCGCTCGCCTTCCACGTTTTCCCAGAAACGCTCGGCGAGATCTGCGACCTTCTGACGGATCCCGGCGGGGTTGCCCTGAGGTTGCGCAAGGCCTGTGTCGATGGCTTGCTCGTGGCGGCAGATGCGGCGGAGTGGGGAGAGTGGGCGGCCCGAGGTAAGGAACTTCATGACGGTATCAAGCTGCGCCTTATTCGTGGCTTCCGTGTCGACAGCATCACTGACAGCAACTCGGCGCCGTTTCCGCGCGTGTCTGGACGATGGCCCAGCATTGTCGTCACTAGCTGTCCTCTTGCCGCTGCCCTTCTCACTCTTCCCGGTGAAAGCTGCGAAGTAAGAGCGATGGACAGGATCCAGTCGCTGGGCCATGTTCTTGTGACGCCGGGAGGACTTCTGAGCCTCCTGATCCTGCCAAAGACGAGGGGTTGGTCGTGTGATTGGTGAGGCTGCGTCTACCATGTCTTCGTCGCTTTGAAACCTGCTTGGCGAACGTTCAGACGTCTGCTTCTTGTATGCCAGCATATGACGCAGGTGCGCCTGTGCGAGCTCTGAATCTGCCCCCTGAGGAGGGAACCAGGGCTTGTCCTTCTTCGGATCGTGTACGCTGTAAGAAGACTCAGGTGCTGGCATCATCATCACCAGCGTCTCACTCCTCGCTTGTCCTGGTCCGGCACACGGGTCGGTATACTCCACGGTATACAATTCCTCACACGGATCATCATCGAGGTGATCGTCTTCTGTTAGTGCAAGAAAGGCGTCCCAGTCCGTGATGGGCACTGTGGGGCCCTCGACTTGCGCGATCCTCTGACGGAGCTGTTCTGTTGCAGCCTCGAGTTCCGTCGGAGGTCCCATCTGACGAACTGCCCTGGTCGCAGCCTCTTCCTCATCCGGTTCTTCGAGATCAGTGAGGGGGGAGTCCGGTGGCAGGCTTGGATACTCGTCGTTCTCAGAGCTGGCCTGGTAGGTGGGTGCATGGGAGGCCGGTGTGGAGTTGGCATCGCCGGACGCGTCACCGTTGTCGTTTGATGACATGTTTTGCGAGGAGGGTACGTTCTGCAATGAAAACACGCTCTGTGGTGGAAACGCGTGATGTGAGATGATAGGATGGAAGCGTGTTAGACGTGAACGAATGGCGCGCGTGTATGGTTGAGGGCAAAAGGGGGCTCGAGGGGCTCGGAGCAAAAGATAAATCAGGCTGCCGGGATTGGCGTCCGCCGTCACCGAACAAGGCGTGAATGGAAGGTTTAATGAATGGACAAAGCAGCCGAGGGATGGACCACAAAGACTTTGTGAAATCGGGTGCCTCTTTGATGGAGAGAAAGAAATCGCGTTGAGTGCAAAGTGTGGCGGACAAGGAGAGCAGACGCGGAGGGGCAGGGAAAAGGAGATTGGCAGGCGCGTTTGCAATGGCGATGCACGTGAGTCCAAACCTTAACGCTCGCACTGCAGTAGTACAAGTCCCGCGTTGTTGCCATGCCATACTTGCGATGACGAGGGTCAGCCACCTCGAGCTGTTAAAGCAAGGCCAATGCTTCCAGTCTCTCCAGGACATTATCGCCGCCATATCGAGCTTGGAGAGTCATTTGCATGGCGGACATTGCAATATACGCTGCGCTAACCAGTAAAGACCTTGCCGCCTGGGTAGGACGAGGATCGAAATATGTGACTCTACAAAGAGCGTTGCGAGTCGGGTCCTTTGTCCAGTCTTTGTTGTCGGCATGCCACCGAGGTCAGGGTAATGCACGACCTCGAGACAAGTGGTCTGCAGATATGTAGTCCCAGTTGAATTGTATATTCAATAGCATCTTTCCACAGCATGCTCGATTGGAGCGACCGAAATCGACTGCCCAAGTGATGGATGCGAGGTCGTTGCTGGAGTTGGTGAGAGTATAACCCTAGGATATACCAGTATACACGATACGGTAGAGTCGCAGCTTGTCAACGTACAGCGTATCGACATATATTCGGGTAGCTTGTCGAAAATTGTATGCTGAAAGCACACGAAGTCGAGTCGCAGAGTCGACGTGAGGTAGCTCGGGCATTGCGGCGAACCCGCGCTAACCCCATCGGGCATAACAGCTAGCTCGGGCCATCAAAGCTTAAACTTTTTTGGAAGGCGGTAGAAACTTTGCAGCAGCAACGGTGTTTTGACGCTTCCATCTCCATCCCATCTCGACTCTCCCCCTCCCTCCTGCATCTCGACCGTCTCACTGGTCCATCGGAGTTCTGTCGCCCTCTTTCGTTTCTTGCAAATTCCCGGTCTCTACCTTGGACATGCAGCGCGCCCTCTCCTCCGCCCCTCGGGCCTTTGCTCGCTCCTCGAGGATATCATCCGGCTCGTTGGTGCAGCAGCGCTTTGCGCACAAGGAGTTGAAGTTTGGTGTTGAGGGACGAGCGGCGTTATTACAAGGTGTCGAGACTCTTGCCAAGGCTGTGGCGACAACGCTGGGCCCGAAGGGAAGGAACGTTCTCATCGAGTCGAGCTATGGCTCGCCCAAGATTACCAAAGGTAGGTCTTCATTGAAAGCTCTTCAGATGGACCATGCTGATGGAAGCGCATCATAGATGGTGTGACTGTCGCCAAAGCCGTGACCCTCAAAGACAAATTCGAGAACCTCGGCGCCCGACTCCTCCAAGACGTCGCCAACAAGACCAACGAAGTCGCCGGTGATGGAACCACCACCGCCACCGTCCTCGCCCGCGCCATCTTCTCCGAGACTGTCAAGAACGTTGCTGCTGGTTGCAATCCCATGGATCTCAGGCGTGGCACTCAAGCCGCTGTTGAGGCCGTAGTCGATTACTTGCAGCAAAACAAGCGTGACATCACCACATCGGAAGAGATCAGCCAGGTGGCCACCATCTCTGCGAACGGAGACACACACATCGGACAACTCCTCTCAAATGCCATGGAGAAGGTTGGCAAGGAAGGTGTCATCACGGTCAAGGAGGGCAAGACTATTGCCGATGAACTTGAGGTCACGGAGGGCATGAAGTTCGACCGCGGTTACATCTCGCCTTACTTCATCACCGACACCAAGTCACAGAAGGTGGAGTTTGAGAAGCCTCTCATTCTCTTGTCCGAGAAGAAGATTTCCGCCGTGCAAGACATTGTCCCTGCTCTCGAAGCCTCGCAACAGCTCCGCAGGCCCTTGGTCATCATTGCCGAGGACATTGACGGCGAGGCCCTCGCTGTCTGCGTCCTGAACAAGCTTCGTGGACAACTGCAGGTTGCTGCTGTCAAGGCACCAGGCTTCGGCGACAACCGCAAGAGCATCCTTGGCGATCTCGCGGTCCTGACCAACGGTATCGTCTTCACCGATGAGCTCGACGTCAAGCTCGAGAAGGCCACTCCGGACATGCTCGGCTCTACTGGATCCATCACCATCACCAAAGAGGACACTGTCATCCTGAACGGCGAGGGCAACAAAGACGCCGTGAACCAGCGCTGCGAGCAGATCCGTGGCGTCATGGCCGACCCCTCCACCAGCGAATACGAGAAGGAGAAGCTCCAAGAGCGTCTCGCCAAGCTCTCCGGCGGTGTGGCCGTCATCAAAGTCGGCGGTGCCTCCGAAGTCGAAGTCGGCGAGAAGAAGGACCGCATGGTCGATGCTCTCAACGCCACCCGCGCTGCTGTCGAGGAGGGCATTGTTCCCGGAGGTGGCACCGCCCTTCTCAAGGCCGCTGCCAACGCTCTCGGCAACATCAAGACTGCCAACTTCGACCAGCAACTCGGTGTGTCCATTGTCAAGTCCGCCATCACCCGCCCGGCGCGGATGATCGTCGAGAACGCCGGCACCGAGGGCTCTGTCGTCGTCGGCAAGCTCATGGATGAGTTCGGCAAGGACTTCAACAAGGGCTACGACAGCCAGAAGGGCGAGTACGTCGACATGATCGCCAGCGGTATTCTGGATCCCCTCAAAGTCGTCCGAACCGCGCTCATGGATGCATCTGGTGTTGCGTCTCTGCTCGGTACGACTGAGGTCGCTATCGTGGAGGCGGTGGATGACAAGGCTCCAGCAATGCCCGGCGGGATGGGCGGTATGGGCGGCATGGGAGGCGGCATGTTCTAAGCTTGCCGCACCCCACGCCACCTCGCACCCTTCCTTTGATACCCTCATCCGCCTCTGATGTGAAAAGCTAGATCCGTTTCGAGCCGCTGTTGTGTTAACAGAAACTAAAACTTCTCCCCTCCTCCCTCCTCTGCATGGCGAGCGTGTCTGGCTGGCTGGGCTGGGCTAGCGGTGTTTTTTGCGAGCTTTGGCTGTAACATAGTGTCTAGATAGTATTGTGCGAAGCAAAAATGGAAAGTTTAGAAGTAACAGAGAATCCGCCTCATTGTCTGAATGGTGATGGATTCCTTCCTTTGTCATGCAAAACGCAGCAAAGCAGCCACAAACATCATCACAAGTTTCTAACGCCTATCGTTCCACCGACAGCACTGCTCAAGCGTAACCCCAGAGCCCCCAAAGATATCCAATGCACTCCCAATCGTCAAATCCACCTTGCCACCACTTAACCTCTCCACCAACTCCAAATCCGCAATACTCCTCCCCCCACCCGCATACGTAACGGGAATCTCACAAATCCCCGCCAAATGCTGCACAAGCTTCTCATCAATCCCCGCCTGCAGGCCCTCGGCGTCCGCAGCGTGGATGAGGAATTCCGCACAATACGGCTCCAGAAGCGCAATGTTGTCGCGCGTGATTTCGAAGTCGGTGATGGTTTGCCATTTGTCCATGGCTACTTTCCAGCGGGGGTGAGGGCTTGAGCTGTCGTCGACGACGCGGCGGCAGCTGAGGTCTATGACTAGTTTGCTGCGGTCGTTGTTGAGGGCTGCGAGCACGGATTGCAGGCGTGGGAGGGAGAAGGTGCCGGAGGGGAAGAGGAAGGATGTTATTATGACCTACTGTTGGCTATCAGTTATATTGATTTTTGGGACGCAAAACAAAGACATGGATTTGAAAAAGAGCATAACCCACCCTTTCAGCCCCAGCATCAATCCACTCCCTCGCATTCGTATCTTTAATCCCACCTCCAATCTGCAACCCTCCAGGCCAAGCAGCGAGCGCCGTCTTCGCAGCCTCCTCGTTCCCCGGTCCCAACATGATTACGTGGGCGCCACGCAACTCATGTTCCTTGTACAGCTCCGCGTAGTACCCGGCCGGATGCTGGGAGGTGAAGTTTGTCCGCAGACTGCTGGCGTTGGAGTCCGAGAGGGTGCCACCTACGATTTGTTTCACGGCGCCGGCGTGTAGGTCTATGCAGGGCCTGAAGCGAGTCATTTTTGGGTTTTAAATCGTTAGGTCATTGTTGAGGTTAGGTTTGCTGGAGAGACGATGGACCTTCTTTGGTTGGGGAGGTGAGGTGTGGTTTGGAATTTGCCAAGATTTCGCAAAGATGGACTTTTGCCTTTCGATCACTCGAGACGCCACTTCATCTTCAATCTTTGAGCAGAAACCGAACATTATGGCGGTATCAATCGGCAAAAGGAAAAGAAAGGACATCGACGACGATGGGCGCGGGAGTGGGGATGAGCATGACGACGCGATGCGCGCGCTCTTCCAGAAGGCATTCGAGGCAAAATTCAAACCGTTAGAACGGCAGCAGCCTGTTGTCGACGAAGACGCAGAGTCAAGCGATCAAAACGAAACTCCGCCAGAAGAAGACTCTGATTGGAGCGGCCTGTCATATGACGAAGATGACGAGGAGATCGAAACCTTCCACCACGACTCATCGGCCATCGACCAAGCACAACTGGATGCACACGACAGGAAATCCTTCATGTCCTCCCGACCACCAACATCAACCGGCCAACCCAGCACCTCCAAAACACAAACCGCATCCTCTCAGCAAAAAGCCGACCCAACCGAAGTAACAAATCTAAAACACGACCTAGCCCTGCAAAGACTCCTCAAAGAATCCCATCTTCTAGACCCGGAATCCTTCCAATCCGGCAGCAGCGGCGCATCAACACCTACCACCTCCGGCAAAACACGCCTCAAAGCCCTCGACCTCCGCCTTCAAGACTTAGGCGCAAAGCACCCCGCCACCCAACAGCAGCGCATGCCTCTCTCCCATCGCAAAGGCATCGCGGCCAAAGCGGCGGGCCGCGAGCAGCAGCGGCGCAAGGACGCGGTGGAGAATGGGGTCATTTTAGAGAAGGCGCGGAGTGCTGGTGTTGCTGGTTCTGCCAAGGGGCCGGTCAAGCGGAGGGAGAGGGGGATTGGGGGACCGACGGTGGGGAAGTTCAAGGGGGGCACTTTGAGGCTGAGTGAGAGGGATGTAAGGGCTATTCAGGGGAGGAAGAAGGGGAAGGCGGGTGGGAGGCGGTGATGTGTGATGCTTGCGTACGTGTGTGATACCCGATTGTTTTGGTGGTTTGCGTCCGATTGAGTACGAGATATTGAGACTACATTGCCTGCTGTTGCACGCATGCACCTCACAAAGAACTCCAAACCATCACTAAGACCCACGAGTAGCAGTCACAAACCCACTCGTCTCAGAACAAGAAGTACTACTCGCCGTCACACGGCTCGTCTCCAAACAAGAAGTGCTCCAAGCCGCCACACTAGCACTCGACACCGCACTCCTCGCACAATCCGCCACAAAAACCACATAATCATGCGGCAGCGGATACAAGTCCCAACTCTCCAACGCCCCCATACAAACCGCGCAATCCCCCCGCTCAAAAATCGCCGCCTGACATCCCTCCTCCGCCCCGCACTGCAACATGCACTTGTTCGGCGTGTCGTGCTCGTGTCGCCCCTCCATTACGGCGCAGATGGGTTGCAGGTTGCATTCCACGCGGTACTCTCTGCCTGCGCTGTCGTGCACGTCGAAGCCGTTGCATTGCGGGCAGGTGATGTTGTGTTGGTTGCAGTAGTTGACTTCTGGGCCGGGAGCGAGGGGGATTTTCGGGGGGGTGGGGGTGGTGGTGGGCATGCTGGTGTTAGCGCCTGGTTGTAGAGTCGTAGGGAACGCGGAGTTGGGCATCGATGTCGGTGTGTACGTTGGATCGATGGAGAGGAAGGCGGTGTAGCCTTTGTGGTATTCGGGAAAGACGTTGTCACCTTTGGCTAGTTCGCAGTTGCCTTCGGGCCAGAAGGTGGCGCCTTGACACCAGTGGTGGTGGTCGCATTCCGCTAGACAGCCTTCTGGCGTCAGCCATTCTTGCACCGAGTAGTGGTGTTGGGAGTAGAGTTGGTGGTTGCAGTGCACTTCGTATGTGATGCCGAGGGGATCTTTGACGCGTGCGCCGTGGCAGCGAGGGCAGGAGATGTCGGATGCCTTGCAGGTTCTGATGTGCGTTGTTGAAGACATGGCGCTTGGGAGACTCGTTGATAACGACGACGTTGTAGAAGAAGGCGGAATGGCGCCCGTAAATCGCGCCAGCAGAACAGCGTACCCATCCTCCTTTGCAAGCACAGGCTCTTCGCCCAACTCCTGAACAGCAAGCAGACACCTCCCCTCAGGCGAGATGACAGGCACATAGCACTCTTGCAAGTCCATGCATGCCTCGATGCACTGGATGACGCTCGCATTGTGGATGTTCTTGTAGTATGTCACGTTGGTGTACACGGAGTTGCAAGCGACTTCGTAGGCGCCGAAGCGACCATAAGGAATGATGCTGCTGTCGCATGAAGGGCAGAAGTTGGTCAGGCTGGCGTTGCCGGAGCATTGGCTTTCCATGGGCAGAGCGCCTGGTGTTGGTGTCGCAGTTGCTGAGTTCTGAGTGCCGGATTGTGAGGTGTATACCACGGAGACGTTCCCAGATACTGATGAGACCGAGGGCATCGAGGATGCAGCGAGCGTCGAGGGGGCGATGAAAGCCTGAAGAAGCAGGACCAAATGAGTGTAATGCATCTTTGCGACAGTTAATGAGCGTAATTGAGCAGCTAAAGATACCTGAAGAAGGAAAGGAGATGGTGGAGGGAAGCGCGATAGGAAGTAGCGAGATAGGAATGCAAGGAACGAGCTCGAGGAATGGGAATGACCACAGCGGTAGACACACAGGAGATTGCGGACAGGACGTCACGAGAGTGTGTTTCGCGCAATTGTTAACATTGGCAGATCTGTGGAATCGCGTAGTACCACAGGAGATGCTATTCGCACTGATCAGCATGAAAGTGTAGCCCGCGACAGTCATAGCGAAGTGGACATCAGAGGTCCAAAAACATTTAGATTCAGACATTACCTGCACAATCATCTATCGTACGCATTCCCGTTGAGATCGTCATCGTCTTCATACCGCCCATAGAGAATCTCACAGACACCGCCGATCGGAATATCCATGACCGCGTCCGTCCCTTCATTCCAAAGAGTACGCCAATCCAGACTCTGGCCGGGGATTGCTGGTGCTCGCGATTTGGTCAGACTGTTCTGCCTACTCCGACCACCACCGCACTTGCCCTTCCCACCTTTCTTCCCTTTCTCCACCCGCTTAGGCGTGCGCGTCTGCCATGATGGTTTATGCTCGCGGAGCAAATTGCCTCTTGCATCCACAGCCGCGACATTCGCAGCTTCATCTACCATGCACTCTACCGAGTTCATGGGCAGTGTCAAGTAGCCGGTGTTGTAGCTCGCCAAGGCGACGTAAATGTAGAGGATGAACATCACGGTCCAGGCGGGAATAGCGAGCGCCCACCAGCGGTCGGGGTAGTAGTAGATGCCCAGCTGCTCCAAGAAAGGGCTAGGCAGAAAGCTCCAGAGCAAGTAGACGATGAATGCCAGAGATGATGTCAGGTACAGGGTGAAGCCGTAGTATTCGTACGTGGGCACTTTGGGGCTGGCTCTAGCGATAGGCTTGGCCGCGCGATAGCTGCTCGTCAGCGTAGATGCGGCGGCGGAGTTTGGCGTCTGCGTTCCCGTGACGTCGCCGCGCGTGTGTGGCGTGCCGTCGTCACTTGAGTGATCTGGTGTGGTAGGCCGACTGTTCTGGCTGCTAAAATTGGGACGGAGAAGGGAGGTCAAGGAGGGTGAGGGAGGCAGAGGAGTAGGTGGTCGGCCATAGAATGGTGGCGCAAAGGTGGACGGCGCGAGGTATGTGTGCGATCTTGAATGCTGGTTCTGGAGGGAGGGTCTTGGTGGGAGATGTCCAACATGACCATCCTCCTCTTCCTCTTCATCATCGTCCACTTCCGACTCTTCTTCCGACTCATCGCCATAGCCAAGAGAGTAGTCTTCAATAGAAGCAGGCTCCGAGGGCGAAGTGATGATCTCGGGAGAGGCCCGACCTGCGGCAGTAGTGGACGGCGTTACGCTTCCAGTGCCTGTACTCGTGTTGCTGCCGCTCGAAGCCTCCAAGTTTCGTATCGTGGGGAAGTTCGGGGTGGATCGCGACTGGAAGCCATATGGAGTCGGCGGAGGCCTTGACGGCATGCCTCTGCTTTGCCGTGGATGCCTATGAAGGCTAGACCGTCCAGGAAACAGGACGAGTAGACCACGTGGATGTGAAGATGTTCAAGTTGTCGAGGAGCACATGCACTGAGGATCGGAGGATGAGTCAGCATTGGAGATGCTCGTGACTGTCTGCCTGAGGCGTCAAAACACTTCCAACATCAAGGTATCCCTGCGGCCGCAAAACGTCGACCACCGGCCGAGCAACACCCGCATCCAGTTTTGTCCTTGATATGCTTCTAAGGATGTTGGCTTCATCAAAGTCGAATCACGTCATTGTGATACCTGTCAGAGACGTTCCAATCAAGATACATCCACAACATGCGACCAACTAGGCTTATCATCATGTCTGACGACTCCGAGTAAAGCAACGTCGATAGACAGTACCCTTCCCCAATGACCCTTCCCCAATGGCCCAACCCCTCAAAGTCCTCATCTCCGGCTCAGGAATAGCAGGCAGCGTCTTCGCCACCAACCTCCTCCGCGCCTATCCCACAGCAGCCATAACGATCGTCGAGCGCTCACCAGCCCTCCGCCTCACAGGCGCGGCAGTTGACATTCGCGGCTCCGCCGTGGACATCATCAAATGGATGGGCGTCGAAAGCGAAGTGCGCGCGCACACGACGCGCGAAAGCGGGATGCAATTGCTGCACGCCAATGGGAAGCCTATCGCGACTTTTGGCGCGACGGGACGGTCTGATGTCCAGGCTTTGACGTCTGAGTATGAGATCTTTCGGGGAGCGCTTGCTAAGATTTTCATTGAGCGTGTGCGGGGCCGGGTGAAGCTCGTGTTTGATGAGACGGTATCGTCTTTTGAACCGAGCGCAGATGGTGTGGCTGTGACGTTCACGAGGAGCAAGCAGGCCGAGACTTACGACCTCCTCGTAGCTGCAGACGGCTACAATTCGCACATCCGCGGCCTGATGCTCGGCACTCCCCCAAGCGCGCAAGTTCACGAAGAGAACGCGTACGTAGCGTACTTCACCACCAAAGATGACCTCCTGGGCGGCTCCGACGTGGCGACAGGCATCAGCACCACCCTCGGCCGCGCCATGTATCTCCGCCCAACGGCAGCCTCGACTTCAGGAACCAGTGTTCTGCTCATGAAAGTCAACGCCAAAAGCGACACCGCCGCCCGAGACAAGCTGAGCACCGCTGTACGCGAAGGCAACGAAAGCTACAAGCAACTCATGGAAGAAATGTTCGCGGATATTGGGTGGCGGGCACCCGAAGTGCTGCGCGAAATGCGCCAAAGCGACGACTTCTACTGCTCCGTGTTCGCGCAAGTCCGTTCGCCCTCGATACAATCCGGCCGCGTCGTGCTTTTAGGCGACGCAGGATATCTAGCCTTGGGCTACGGCACAAGTCTCGCAATTATAGGCGGCTACGTGCTCGCCGGCGAATTAGCAAAACAAGCCCTCTCATCAACAGCCGGAGAAGCCTCATCAACGCAGAAAGAGAAGATCTCAGCAGCGCTGAAAGCGTACGAAGACCTCGTGCTTCCCTTTGCCAAAACGCAACAGGGAACGTCGGGGCTCATGCAGCTCGTCACTCCGCAGACGCGGCTTGGGGTCGGCGTTCGCAATGCGCTTTTTGGCCTCGTGTCGACGCTCAAGCTTGATCGGATGGGCATGGCTATTTCGGCCAAGTTAGGGTTCACGGAGAAGAAACTTGCCATGCCTGAGTATCCTTGGGTGGAGTGAGGGCAGAGGGCTGTTGGAGTATTAGCGGCGCAGTGCAGTGACGATGAGGTGGGAAGTGCTGGGAGGTGTTGAAGCGGGAGACGAGGCTTAAACCAGGGGAAAAAGGAAGGTCGCGATAAAGCCTCTTGCCTACAAAAATCTTGCGAAATCCCCCCTCAAAAAGCTATATACATGTAGCTAGTAATGATCATTCAAACGAGGCAAAAAGGAAGCAGCACCTCTCATGAGACTCGAATACGGGGCCCGCCGAAAAAAGACGAAAAAACAAACTCCTTTTCAGGAGAGAAAGCAAGGCGAGAATCGTAGGACCCCAACAGGTTTGCGTTTTTCGGCCTCTGACCAACAGATCAATCGATACTGCCATCATTGGTAGTAAGACGAGCGTAGAAAATATCCATATATAGACACTGGGAGTAGTGAACGAGCTTTCGCCGAGGGGCTGTACTGCTAGGAGGGGAATTGAATTACAGTCAACGCGCCATGCAAGGCACCTCTCGTAGATTGCGTGGGCGAAGAACAGTTCATGAGAGGAAAGACCGGGCGGAGGCGATTTGGATAGATATGCCGGAACAGGCTATGGGCTGCATCGGTGGACATGAAAAGGGGTTGGCTTCAGTAGACGTGGTGGATGGTCGTGGTTGAATCACGGACACGACGCATCTCATCCGGAATGTCTTTAACAATATGCGCACTACATTAACATCATATACACATCATTTCCCTTCACCCTCCCCGTAGATCAGCCCTCAAGACCCCCCCGACGAGTCCTTCAAATTCGCATAACTAATCGTCTCATTCTGGACGTTGAAATCAATATAATGCCCCGCAAAGAACGACTGGCCCAGCAGCCACGTGGTGCCAAGCGCGTTGATGCCCCCCAGGATGGACGTGCAGTTGCCCGCATCGTGCTTGTGCTCGTACACATCCCACACGTCGGGGGAGACGTTGAAGTTGGTTCCTTTCTGGCCCTTTTTGAGCTGGCTGGTGGCGGGGAAGGAGACTAGACACTGTTAGGAGAATGGATCTGGGGGGGAGAGACCAGACGTACAGCCGATCGTTGGCGGTTTGGAGCAGTCGAAGTAGCCTAGGAGCGTTTTCGCCGAGCCTTGCCCGTTGTTGAAGCCGCCGGGTGGGGGCGGCTTGACTTTGAGATTGGTTTGCCAGCCGAAGCTGTCAAACATTTTCTTCGTGACGCTGAGCGGGCTATGTTCGTACATGCAACGTCAGCGTTCTTCCATCTTGACGACAAGCCAACGCTTCTTCTCTATCCTCGCGATAACGTACCCTTGGATGTTGTCGGTGCCCACGTCCATGATGATTACCTGGTCCTTGGCGAAGATGGTGCCGTTGACGGTGAAGTCGCCCAGGACGGTGTAGGAGCCTTCGTACGAGCCGTTGACCGCCACTCGCTCAACGGTGGTGAAGGGGCCGTCGATCAAGTTGGTGTCGACTTGGCCAATAACGATCTGGCCTTTGCCGCTTGTGCCTACATGCCGAAAGTCAGTTGTGCGAAAGAGGCCAAATGCGGCTTGGAAACCATGTCGACTTACCGAACGCAAGACCAAAGCGGTGCTCGGAGATGAGGTTGTGGCGGGCCAGGTTGGCGAACCACGAGGGCGCTTGGGGCTTGAACGACGAGGCGCCCGAGCCCAGGAATCCGATGATCCCTTTTCCTTGATTGGCGTACGGCAGTGTCGGGACATCAATGTACTTCCACGAGGAAACGTTGCCCATGGCCTGCGATTTGTATGTCAAGCCTCCCGAGCTCACGACATCCTCTTGCACTGTGCCGTTCACCTAGACCACGATGGCGAGTCAGCCCGCAGCTGGGGGATACCGAGGAGGAATCGAATGACGTACTTCTTCAAATCCGAAGCCGTTGCGGTTGACGCCTTCGTAGAGAATGGTGAACTGAACACAAGAGCGCACATTAGCCTGGAGTCTGTGGAAAAGAATCGTCGAGTGTCATTTCGAGAGGTTAGATTGACGGCACAACTCCAAGCTCTTCGTGTACACTAGAATGTTGTGCAAGTTCCTCCTTGGCTTCGCGTCGGAGGGCCCATCAGATCTTACGTACCGTCTTCTTTCCCTTGAATGGCTGCTCGTATTTCGAGGGTTTGTACCTGCGCGACCCAGCCTCATCAGCACACAGCACGCAGAACCGGGAGTGATCGCTCAACTTACACGCCCTTATTCAACAAGCAATCGGAGGATCCAGTGTCAATCAGTAGGCGCAGGTTGTCGGAAGCGCCAACCGAAAAGTTGCCAAACCAGTACAGCGAGCCTCCGAGTTTGGTGGGGATATCGCCAGTGGTATTGCTCATACCCTGCCGAAGTTGAGAGACGGAGTTGACGAGATCACGGTCCCATACCAATCTCTCGGCGGCGACGGAGTAGGAGTTCACTGCGCGGCCAGTGACGAGGGCAGAGGCTAGAGTCGAGCACGCGAGCAGCAAAGCGGAGAGTTTGGCCATTTTGCGAGAGGTCGCGAGGATGAGAAGATACAATGAATGGGCCAAGAGGACGAGGCTGGCAGGAACAAAAGGCAAGAGTTGCTTCGCCCAAGTCTTAAATGTCTGGCAATGCGTCCGCCTACCTTCGTAGCTTCCCACCTACCTCGAGGGTATCGACGTCACCCGGCAAGGAACGACCATGGCCGACCCCGCCGTCGTATTTTTCCTCGCCGTAGAACTAGGTGATTTGCATGCTAGTCCAGCGCACGTTCCTGCCTTAGCGCTATCGAAGCCAGGCCAGGCCCGGCTGGGACTGGAGCAGAAGGTGGAAAGAAGGCGGGTGGGTAGAACGTGGGGTAGGCAATTGGGCCGATAAGGGAAGCCTTTTGCAGGGAGTGCAGCGTGAATGTAACGTGCCGCGGGCCGGGCTAGCGCTGTCAGAGCTCAGGTACTTGCGCGCGATCCATGGTTTCTTGTGTCGGCATAGCAAAATCTCTCCGCTGCATTGCCGGGCCAGGCAGCCGTGGGAAGAAATGTTCCAAATGCGCCGAGCATAAGGCGGTGAGAAGTGGCCATGAGAGCAAGCAGCATCGCGGAAATGCAGGCAGCACAGTGAATGATAATAGCAAACACATTACATATCGTGTGTCGTGTGCTTAGTACAGAGCAAAGCGGCCTCCAGATCCTTCATCTGCCAATAGTGGCGTTTAGCACCTATAGTAGAGCGGTGCAGAGCAGCGCGGCCTTGGTCGGTTGGTTTCCGAGGATCGACCAGGGTGCATCGTGCCGACGAGGAGCACCGAACGTCGCTTCTGGCACATAAGAGATCGGCCATGATTGTCTAGAGCAGAGTGTTGACGTCCGGAATGCGCTGCCGGCGAGTATACAGTAGTGAAGTCGGGATAAGGTGATGATCGTAAGCGACGTGAGAAATCAATTAGGCTATTCCTGGCCCGGAGTGTCACAATAGGTAATTAGACATGGAGTAAGAGTGGGGTGATATTGCACCAAGTATCGTCGAGAACAATGCGAGTAAATCCAACGTAGACAGCACAACTGGAGGCAGTCTGGGTTTGCGCGCTGGTGCTTTTGATGAATCTGCTGGTGTCGCTCCTCGTCACATCTCGAATTTGGCCGGCGACCTCCTCCTCCCTTTGATCTCATTGCATTACACCTGGAGACAAAACCCAGGCGATAGCTTTCTTGTCATCTAGATCCTGGACTTCGCTACGGCCATCAACCACCTCGATATTGGCACAGCTCATACCTGAGTCGGGCGCCTCTCGGTTCACAACATCGCCGTGTGCTCGTCCTATGCCTCGACACCCAATATTACCCCAACCAACATCGTAACCAACCAACAGAATGAAGATAGCCTGCCTCCAATTCAACCCCACCCTGGGCGCAGTGCAATCCAACATCGACCGCGCCAACGCCCTCCTCGAACCCCTCAAACCCGCCCAACTCGACCTCCTCATCCTCCCCGAACTGGCATTCTCGGGCTACAACTTCCCCGACCTGGCCTCCATAACACCCTACCTGGAAGCCACGACGTCCGGTCCAACAACGCAATGGGCCATAGCCACCGCGCAGAAACTCGGCTGCTGCGTCACCGTAGGCTATCCCGAAATCCACACCGCGCCAAACGGGCATACGAAGAACTACAACTCCACCGTCACCGTGTCCGCCACGGGCGAAGTACTGCTCAACTACCGCAAATCCTTCCTCTACTACACCGACGAAACGTGGGCCTCGGAGGGCCCGGACGGCATCACACACGACTCTAACCTGCATCTTTCCCCCGGCACAGCAGCAGCAGCGAAGCCCTTCTTCTGCGCCGACCTCCCCGCCCCGCTAGGCCGCATAGGCCACGGAATCTGCATGGACATCAACCCCTACAAATTCACCGCGCCGTGGACAGACTTTGAATTCGCCACGGCGATGCTGCGCGGCGGCGCGCCTCTCGTCGTCCTCAGCATGGCCTGGCTGACGAGCCTGCTGCCCCCGGATTTGGAGCTCGAGCCCGAGCAGCCGGATATGCAGACGATTGCGTACTGGATTGAGCGCATGTTTCCGCTTTTCGAGGCCGAGGAGGAGGTGGTGGTTGTTTTTGCTAATCGGTGTGGGGTCGAGGTTAGTAGCGGGCGAGCGAGCGGGGTGGTGCTTGGGGAGGGGCTGGTAGAGGAGGTGGTGCAGAATCCGGCGTGTTATGCTGGTAGTAGTTGTGTGATTAAGTTTCATCGGGGCACGATTAGGATGTACGAAAGGATTTTGGGCAAGGGTGAGGAGGGGGTTTTGGTGGTTGATACGGCGCAGGTGGGTTTCTGGGTTGCACGTGATGTCTTGTCCATGGTCACTGACATGATGCAGATGCCGAAGTTTGAGCTGAAGATGGGGTGAAGGCCTGTCACGAAGAGATGATCGACACCAAAAAGAGGACTGCCAGCATTCGTAGTTCTTGAAGAAGTCCTTCCGCTTGGGGACCTCGACACCAGAGGTAATGGAAAGCGGGACCGCTGCAGACACGCTGAAGACGTCGTGATTCAAAGTGCAGCTATTCGCAGCTACACAGTGATTCTCCTCCGCAAAGGACACAGCCGCCGAGACATTCTCGCAGCCTTGAGTCCTCCAGCAATGCACACCCCCCACTCTCCTGCATCCTCAAAGTATAAGTGTCACATCTTCCTCTCCCCCATCGTCATCACAACCATCCCATCCCCCCTTCTCGAGATCGTGAAAAAGCGACACATCTAGATGCCGATGCGAGTCTTGCGCCAATGTCTCCTCTTCGCGTTGTATCTGTAGGCACACAAACCCGTCAGCTTCACAATCCCTACTCACATCACATCCCCCACCCCGAAGGCGTCCCGGATTGACAAGAAACATACCTGATGGTATTCCCCGTCCTCAAACGAATCCACTGCGGAATCGGGCGGTTCTGCTTCTGCGCTTTCGCGAGCTTCTGCTTCGTGCGGAAGGTTTTGTGAGACTGTTCCGATCCCCATCCCCCGTCAGCATTCCCTCCTATCATGACAGCAGCGATGAATTCTGTACGGGCTTCTTACAGGCATCTTGGCGGATGTTGCTTCTCGGTGTGTGTCAGGTGTGGGTGGTGTCTTGTCTGAAGTGATCTGACGTTCGTAGCCACAGAAATTCGGCGAGGGCAAAGTTCGAAAGTGCGCTTGGCATTTTTCGAGGTGGGTGGGTCCGTGCGCGGATCGAGGATTATGTAAGCACCGTCCTCTCAATCCTCTTCCGGTCTATCTGGACAGCATCGGTATTGCGTCCATTATTACGATTATGGGAGAATTGAGATGTGGATGATAGATGAGGGAGCAGGAAATTCTGCCCTGTCCAAAGGTACATGCGAATCCGCAATCCAAACAGCCCAGCCGATCGAGCACTTCGTATACGGCCGCCATCCAATCGCTATGCAATACCGTCAAGCCAACAATCGCGTCAGAGAACTTCACACCTCATGCCTGTCCACGAGCTCGTAATCCTTATGAGCACTAATACTCCTCCAAAACGGGAAGCGCGATCGACCCGGCGAGCGTTTGCGGCGAGGCTCATCGGATCGCACGACGAAGAACCGGCGGTACAGCCACCACATGGCAAAGATGAAGACGCCTCCGAGGGAGAAGCCGAGGATGGTGACAAAGATCCAGTTTCGCGCCATCTGCTCCAATCATTAGTACTGCGTCATTGGGCAGAGTCGGAACGCAACTCACCCAGAAGATGAATTGCACGTCCGCCGCGTGCCAGCTGTTGCCCAAATGATGCGTGAAGAAGCTCCACTCCTTCCCCATGTATTCTTGCGGGAAGAGGATTCGTATTCGGCCTCCATCCGCTTCATCCCCCTGATTCCACCCCTCGGAGCTGTAGTGCCTCCAAATTATGCTCAGGAACAACGGTCCCGTGCTCGCCATCACCGTAATGTACGACAACACCCAATGCCGGTCGTAGTTCTGCAACTCATCAACCACCCGCCGGAAAAACGGATGTCGCGGCACAGAGCCCATCGCATCATTACTGATGCCCGTCGGAATCGTCTTGCGCACCCACGCGGGGTACACGAGCAGCGGGTCCAGAGAGCGATTACACCCATCGTCCAAATCAATGTAGATCCCACCATAATGCGAAAGCACAAAGTACCGAATCGCATCCGCGCGCTCAATCGGATACGTATACCCCTCAAACGTCTCCACGAACCACGGGTACTCTTTGTACATAAACTCCGCCATCAGCGCGTCCGTCCACAGCTTGTATTCCCAGCCGTCTTCCGCTTTGTGCAGCGCGAGACAGCTTTGTTGTGCTTCCTGCCAGACGGCGGGGATGCTAGCGTTTTTGTACGTCTGGTGGATGATTTTGGGGATCATGGGCGAACCTCCTGGTTTGCTGCTGGAGCCCGGGGCGGGCAGTTCGGATTTGGTGATCATGTCTTCGGCGCCGGAGACGACGAGCAGGCTGAGGAGCGTCCAGACTGTGTGCAGGAGGAAGATGACGAGGGCGGCGAGGAGGAGGAGGAAGATGAGGATTGGGCGGCGCATGGTTGCGGAGGATGCTGTGTAGTGTTGTTGCGATTTCGCAGGGACGGAAGGTGTTCGATCAGGGGTTGTCTTAATAGCTCTTTACGTAGAGCTGTTCGCTGCGATAGACCATGATTCGCAGGGGGGGTTTGGAGTCGAGGGAAGTCGATGGGTTGACATGAAGAGTGATAAGGAAGCGGGTTGTCCGGGATGAGGTGAGCGATGTCAGACGAGGTACATGGAGGAGGGTACATAAAAAGAAGGCGCAGCCCATCCAAATAAATTGTCCGTCCCCGAACGGAGGCGGAACTCTAATCTTATCCCACGTGCATCTCCACGTGCATAACTTCTTCACTTCATCTCGACCATGACGCCGTGAGAGTTTTGGGTAGAAGTCTGTAGTTGAGAGGTGTGCTCAAGTCACATTCGCATCTTTTGTCTATACACATCTAATCATCACAATCAGCGAGTCGAAAGAGCCGGCCGTATCGCAGTCATCCCGACATCATCGCCGGCCCATCCGCTAATAAGAAACACCCATCCGACCGCACCTCTATAATATAACAAATCACGCCGTCTTGCCCAAACTCTGCAAATTAACCAACTCAAAGTAAACGCCGCCCTTATGCATCAACTCCGAATGCGTGCCCCGCTCCACAATCCGCCCTTGCTCAAACACATAAATCGCATCCGCCTTCTGGATAGTCGACAAGCGATGCGCCACAGCAATCGTCGTGCGCCCCTTGGCCGCAGCGTCGAGCGCAGCCTGCACCACCTTCTCCGACTCGCTGTCCAACGCGCTGGTGGCCTCGTCGAGCAGTAGAATCTTAGGGTCGCGCAGGAGAGCGCGCGCAATGGCTACACGCTGCTTCTGCCCGCCGGACAACATGCTGCCTTTGCTTCCGACAACGGTATTGAAGCCGTCCGGGAGGGAGAGGATGAAGTCGTAGATGTTGGCGTCTTTGCAGGCGCGCACAATCGCTTCGTCCGGCACGTCTTCGGGCTTGGTGTCGGCGCCGAGGAGGATGTTCTCCTTGATCGTGCCCTGGTAGAGGGTGGGTTCCTGCGAGACGAGCGCGAGGTGGCGGCGGTAGCTGTTGATGTTCATGGTCGTGATTTCCTTGCCGTCGACGTACACGCTTCCGACAAGTGGGTCGTAGAAGCGCTCCATCATGGCGATCGTCGTCGATTTGCCACAGCCGGAGGCGCCGACAAGAGCAACATATTGGCCGGGCTTGACGGTGAGGTCTAGACCGCGAAGCACAGGCTGTTCGGGGCGAGTCGGGTAGCGGAAGTGCACGTCGCGGAACTCAATGGCGCCTTCCATCGTCGGGACGTCCTCGCCTTCTCGCGACCAAGTGTCAATGGCCGGCGTGCGGTCGAACAGCGTGCGCATGGACGAGGCGGCGTGTTTCGCCTTGCCCATGTCGGGTGCAAAGGCGAAGATGGTGCCGGCAGACTGCGAGCCGAAGATGACGGCGCTGAAACACAGGAAGAACTGGAACACGCTGTACTCGTGGGAGGCCAGCAGCGTCGCGCCATACCAGAAACCCAGGGCAGTGCAGCAGAACATGAGACTCTGGCTCGCGGCGTAGAGGGTCGAGGTCCTCACGACTTGGCGAAGAGATTTGGCCTCTTGGTCGGTGATCTGTTTGTGGTAATGCTGCCATACGTCACCTTCTCGCGTCAGACTGGCCACAGTCCGGATGGCAGACGTCGCCTCGCATGCATACGACGCGCTCTTCTCGTAAACCTTCTTCGCGCGCTCTTGGAAGCGAGCGAGGATCCAGAAACGCGTGAAGCCGGTAAAGAGCACGATCGGTACGGTCGCGATGCAGACCAAAGCCAGCTTCCAGCCGATGGCCAGCGCGATGGTGAATCCAACGACAAGCGTGGTGAGGACTTGCAAAAGCGTGCCCAGTGTCGCACCCGAGATACCCGCGAGATGGGTGGTTTCCGTGCTCAAGAAAGACGTGAGCGCACCCGCGGTGTTGGAGTCGTCGTCGAAGAAGGAAATGTCTTGCCTCAACATCGTGCGGAACGAACGGTCGCGCGCCCGATGAATGAGCTTCTCCGAGCAATACGCAAACAAAACCCCCACGGCACAGAGCGACAACAGCTGCACGCAAGCAAGCATAAAGTACATCCAGGACCAGAAGTCAATCTGTGATTGCAACTGTCTAGGGTTGCCACTGTCGAGCCCGAGCGCGGTGATGGATTTGGCGAAGAAGACGGATTGCACCGGATTTCCGGCGCCGGCGATGATGGCGGCCAAGAGGCCGACGAGCATGATCTTCCACTCACTCTTGTTGAAGGAGCCGACCGTCCGGATCAGCGTCCACAGATTGTACTTTTGCGCGTCTTGCGACGATCGGTCGCCTAGGACTTTGCTCGACTCGGACTTGCCCGTCTTTGTGCGGCCCAGCTCGAGATCTGCCGGATCTTCGTAGTGCATGGCCTTGTCGCGCGACTTGGTTCTGGCCACATACAGCACACTCTCCTCTTTGTCTTTGAACGAGATGTCCGAATCATCCGCGTCCTCCGCTTCCTCTCGTACTCGTTCGGTCTCCTGAGCAATCCTCTGGGCCTCGACAAGGTTGTAGTAGGGGCCGCGTTGCTCGAGAAGGGCGTCGTGCTTGCCTTGCTCAACGATCTGTCCTTGACTCATGACAACAATGTTGTCGGCATGTTTGATGGTACTGAGCCGGTGAGCGATCACGATCGTCGTCCGTCCTTGAGCCGCCTTGTCGAGCGCGGCCTGCACCACGCCTTCCGACTTGGTATCGAGCGCCGAAGTGGCCTCATCCAGCAGAAGGATGCGAGGATCGCTGACGATCGCTCTAGCAATGGCAATGCGCTGCTTCTGCCCACCGCTCATCAAGAAACCCCGTTCACCAACGTTCGTCTCGTAGCCTTCGGGCAGCTGTGTGATGAAGTCGTGCGCGTTGGCCATTCTTGCTGCGTGCTCAACAAGCTCGCGGTTCTCGTCGTGGCTTCGTCCTTCAAAGTCCGTCCCAATCAGGCCGTGGAGGATGTTTTCAAAGACCGTTGTCGCAAACAATGTCGGCTCCTGCGACACCAGACTAACTTGCTGTCGAAGCCAGCGGAGATTCAACTCTTGCACATCGTGTCCATCGAGGAGAACTTGGCCGCCGACGGGGTCGTAGAAGCGCTCAACGAGGCCCACAATAGTGCTCTTGCCTGAGCCAGAAGCTCCAACAAGAGCCGTAGTCTTTCCCGCCGGCACGACCAGGTTCACGTCCTCCATAACGACCACTTCCGGGCGGGAAGGATAGATGTGTCGAATGTTGCGAAGCTCGACGGTGCCTTCGAGCTGCTCCAATTTCAAGCCATCGACGGCATCGGGATCTAGCGGCGACTTGCGGTCGATGGTGGCAAAGATCTTGGAGGCGGCCGCGGTGGCGGTGGTGAAGGCCTGGATGTGCGGTGCGACATTGCCGAGGGAAAAGGCGCCAATCATGATGGACAGCAGGATGGTGATGATGTCCGAAACAGTCACCTCGCCCTTCACCAGGTATCGGCTCCCCAGCCAGAAGGTGAGAGAGTAAGTGAGGTAGACGTAGAACATGAGAAAGCCAATCATGGAGCCGAGGATGGCCTTCATCTTGAACGCCCACTTTTCCGCCTCGATGAGATGGGCGTCATACTGGGCCGCAAGCTTCTCCTGGGTTCCAAACGCCGTGGCGTTGCGGATGGAGCTGATGACTTCCTCCGCCACGGTGCCTCCCTCGGCGTAGGAAGCGAGTGACTTTTTGCTGTACTTTGTGATGAAGCGGCCCAGACTTCCCATGGTCAGAACGATGGCGACGATGGCGGAGGTGTCGATGAGGGCGAGCTTCCAGTACTTGATGTAGGCAATGACGTAGGCGGTCACGAAGGTGGCGACGGCAGTCATGCAGAGCGCCACTTTCTGCGACATGCCGTCCTGCACCAGATTCGTGTCGGCGGTGATGCGCGTGGTGATCTCCCCCGCGCCGAGTTTGTCGAAGTAGGCAATGTTTTGGCGTAGAATGGCGGCCAAATATGCCTGCCGAATCTTGCCTGCAATGTGTTCGCCGGTGTAGATGAAGCCGACGGTGGAGACGTAGATGGTGCAGAACATGCCGATCGCCAGGTAGACAAAATAGAGCACCAAGTGGTCGACGGTGCCTTGGAATTGGCTGGGACTGGTAGTGCCCTGTTCGAAACCCGTGAACTTGCCAGTGAGGGAGCCAAAGATGATTGTCATGAGAGGCATGGCAGCTCCGCCGGCAATGGCACAGATGGAGGAAACGACCATGATGATGATGTCGTTGCGGGTGGCGTAGCGGTAGAGCATGAAGTATGTCACCTTGACAGGTGGTATGTCGACTTGTCTCTTCAATATATCCGCTTCATGGAACGGCAGATGTGCAAAGGGGTCCTTTTGTTCTGAGTCGTCGGCCTGCTTCTGCTGCTCATCCTCCTCGGTCTTGGAATTGGAAGTGGGCAGGCGAGAGTCTAATCGGTGGAGTGGGATGGGCTGCTTTTGTGGTTGTTCGAGGGGGAAGGGTGTCTGGCCCATCATCGTCTTTTCGCCGTCCTCGGCCAGCGCGCCTTCGTGGGAGACGCCATCGCTCGAGCTGCCCGAGAAGTGCATTTTCTCCGAGAGGTCGGACATGACGTCGAGTGTGGTAGGAGTGACGGGCAAAGCGAGAGTAGGGCAGTCGTAGGGTGAGCCCGAGATGTTGTTAGTCCTCCACTACACCTCCAAAAGCAAAGCGGCAACGCTGCAATATAAGTAGGGAAAGGAAAGAGAAACGGCGAAAGAGGTCCGGTTCCGTGTCTGGCGGAGCGGCGACAGGCAGCCGTACGTATATGGAAACGGATGACATGCACGCCGGGACGGAACAAAACATAAACGGCAACGCATGCGAGTGCACAACGTGAGGTCGGCTGGCCTGACATCCGAGCGGCCGGCGATTGGAGCAACACCCGACGCTGCGGTGGGCCTTCCCTACCCTTCTGGGACGTCGCGTGGCCGGAGTCATCATTTCTCAATTCGGCTTCAATCCGCGGGGACACCGCTCGTCATTCGTGGAGATGTCGGGTGTTGGACAGAGCATCGAACGACATTGCCACGATTGATGATGAGTGTCTACTACCGAGCCATCTACCCAAACCCGACTGCCTCGCGCCAAGTCTCTTGAGCTGGATTGAGCAGACTCGACCGGGATCGATCCCTCGGACTCGGTATCGCATCAGCATCATCTATCCCTCCAACCCAGAGGAAGTGCACTACATCGGGAGGCTTCCAGGACGAGCACAGTACACCCCAATCAGGATCCATCTAGACCAAGCCTCTGGACACCTATTCCATCTCCATCATGGCCCTCCCCCTCACCAACCAACCCCCACCCACCTCCTTCCTCAAACTCGCCTACCCCGCCCCGCGCGTCCTCCAAATCACCATGTCGCGCGAAAAAGACCTCAACTGCACCAACGCCGCCGCAATCCTAGAAATGACCGCCGTCTACCGCTGGTTCGACGCCGAGCCCAGCCTCACCGTCGCCATCCTGACAGGCGCAGGCAAACGGTCCTTCTCCACCGGCGCCGACCTAAAAGAATGGAACGCCAAAGTGGCCGAGGCGCGTGCCCAAGGTCGCGACCCGGCCGGCGCAGGCCCGGGGAATGTAGCGGGCGCGGAAGCGATGAGCAATCGCCGGGGCAAGAAGCCTGTCGTCGCGGCGGTGAATGGCATGGCGCTTGGCGGCGGGTGCGAGAATGTGATTAATTGCGATATTGTGCTTGCGTCGGAGACGGCGACGTTTGGGCTTGTCGAGGTGAAGCGGGGGCTTGCGCCGTATTCGGGTGCGTTGCCTAGGTTGATTCGCACTGTGGGGTTGCAGCGGGCGAATGAGTTTGCGTTGACGGGCAAGATCATCTCCGCGCAGACGGCGTTCGAATGGGGCTTGGTAAACAAGGTTGTGCCGCCGGATCGGTTGCTTGAGGAAGCAGTGGCGTGGGCAAAGGAGATTGCGGACATCAGTCCAGACTCGATCATTTGTACGCGTGCTATGCTTCGAGAGGGCTGGACGACTGCGGATGTGGTGGAGGCGACCAATATCAGCAATGGCCGGGAGTGGAAGGAACTGCAGAAAGGCGAGAACATGCAAGAGGGATTGCGAGCGTTCAATGAGAAGCGGAAGCCGAGATGGGGCGGTCCCAGGCTGTGATATCTCTGCATAGACTTGTCTGATCAAGGCATCACGTGTCAATGCACAGTCCGAGAGCCTTGTCGCGAAACCGGCCCACGCTGGCCAGGCCTTCCACAAGTCCCTCAAGCCCTGACATCCCCGGAGGTTGCGCTGGCGGAAAGCCCTTTTGCTGGCGTTGCATAGCACTCTGTGCCATCCCACACCACTCCGCTTCTTCTACCGCCTGTGTCTCCGTGAAGAAGTTACCCGCCAATGCAACCAGCGACTCGGCGAAAGAGAACTGCGCGATCGATGTCGAGTCGCAGTATGTATGCACGCTGCGGCAGAGGTTGCTGGCATGGGCGTACGCCATTCGCACCGCGTCATCTTTCCGCGCAGTAGGTCGGGTGCTGGACGAGAAGTCAAATGCAGGCCGAAAGTGGACCAGTCTCAGCGTCGTGCAGGCCAATGTCAAGCATGCCAGGGTATACGTCGTGTACTCTTCCACCGTCATGTCGCGATCGAAGCTGTAGCAAGGGCCAAAGAGACCACTCGAGTCGAGCGTGCGGAACCAGGCATTCGTCTCTCCTGAAAAGTCTCGTGCACTGATCCTCGGCTGTTGTCCCTTGAATACGGACACCATGTCGTACCAGTCCTGTAAGCATTGCACAAGGCTCTGAATACTATCATGAATACTCCGCAACTCCGACAGATTCGTCGCGGCATTCGCAAAGAAAGCATCCACTCGTCCAAGCAGCGACGGAATGCCCTTCGTCAGAAGCAACAGCGTCATCATCGGCGGGCAATCATCGCAGTACTCCACGTACTCCGCCGACGTGAGCCACGCATACGGCGCCGGTTTCCTCAGCGCGACTCCAATGACAAGCGACACGAATTGCAAGTAGCAGAACAGTTGCCTATCGCCTGGTCGATTCAGGTACAGCACCTTTCTCCCATTCGAGACTAAGGCTCGGATGCCTCGGTGATGAGCCATCCATGATCCCCATCGATCGGGGAGTCCCATGGAGCGTTCGAAGAGGTTGATGATGATTACGCTGAAGAGCAGCACGCGGGGAGGCACGCCGGCCTGATGGGGATTCGCCACGGTCCGGGAGAGAGCGGCCAGCGCCGTGCCGTACGACTTGTGGGCTTGTCGCAGCATTCTTTCGTCCTGTTGTTTCACGGCCGAGCGGGCGAAATAAAAAGCATCCAGAGCAGAGCCGATGGCGACAAAGTTGGTGTCCATTTCCGGCGCGAGGGTGAGGAATGCACCTTCAGTGGCGGATGCGCTTCTGGCGGTGGCGGTGGGAAAGTCCTCCTCGATGAAATTGCTCAGCTGCTGCATGCGTCGGACGGGCGCGAAATCGAGGCGAGGGATGCTCTTGGGGCGCTCCAGGTCTGTCGTGAGAAGCCATCTGGCCCAGGGTCGGTGGCGGGTGGTCTTCTCGGCGCGCTCTGCTGGTTTCTTCGTAGAGCGTGGCTTGTTCGTGTAGTGGACAAAAGTAAATTCGTTGTTGGCCTCGGGCTGCATGTCTACCGACGGGCGTAGGCTATAGCAGATGTACCCTGGGCGTGGTGGATGCTGTCTGACTTGGCGCTTACCGGGGGTGGTACCGGAGCCTTGCGTGCTTGCAGTCAGTCGAGGTCGGCAGAAAAGCCATGGTAGCAGGTCAGGTCAATCTTGGGTATCTCCGAAGTGTTTTTCTGACAATAAAGAAGGCACGTTGAAGTACTTGAAGGTCCTATCTGCCTGCGCGCGATGAGGGGAGTCAGAGGCGGGGAGTCTCAGCCCTGCCTGTCGCGCCCAGCACTAATGCAGCTGCACTCGCTCTCGCTCTCGCTCTCGCCGAGAAATCTACGACCAACCAATAGAGTAGTCCTCACTCTCCATCGTAACATCCAACATCTTCGTCCACCTCGTAGTCTGCTCGCTAAGACCCGCCTTGCCATCGAAAATCGCCCCCTCCTGTCTTTTCTCTCTTTGACAGATAGGATGACCAGCATGGCCAGGATGACATCGAGGATGGCGTGAAAGATGAAGGCGTAGGAGCTCCACGTCCTTGATCAAACCCCAGCTGGTACCTGCAAGACACCCTGTCCCGACCAAGTTCAAGGATTGATCGAATGCCGCCGTGCAGTTGCATGTCGTCGCGACCAAATACCCCTCAGCGTATCTCCTTTTCTTCGCAACCCTCGGCCTATGCTCAATCCCTCCCAAGCGCCTTCCTCAACTCCCTCGCCAAAGCCTCCAACTCCCCAAGCCCATTCTTCTCCGGCCCCGCCCTCTCCCACTCCAACCCCGTATCAACCCAGTCAACCGCCTCCTCCAACCGCCCCATCTCCTTCAAACACTGCCCCCGCCTCCACCAAGCCTTCACATTTCCCAAGCGCTTCATCTCCACGCTCGTCTCCGCATCCACCGCTCCATCCGCCCACGCCTGCAGCCCCATATTCGCCTGCGCACGATTGTTATAGAGTGCTCCTAGTTCCTCGCGCACTAGTCCGGCCGCTTCCCACGTCGGCCGCTCAGAGGCCATGCGGATGGCCAGGTCGTACATTTTGATTGCGTCGGCGTAGGCGCCCTTCTTGTAGGATGCGTTGCCCGTTTCGCGCATTTTGCCGATTTGGACGGAGCGCTTGGGGTTGACGGGTGCGGGGGGCGGGGGCACTTGGTTGGGGGTGTCGAGGGAGAGGAGGGCGCGGTGGAGTTTGTTGACTTCTTCGATTTCGGCGGCGAGGGAGGGATCGGTGGAGGCGAGGGCTTTGGTGGAGGGGTCGATGGTGAGGGGGAGTTGGTGGAAGACTTCGACGCTATCCATGGTTGCGGTTACGTGTTGTTGTTCGGACTAGATGGTGTTGATGCAGGAGTGGGAGATGGATAGAAGACAGGTGTATCTTGAATTGGGAAATTCGGCAACACTTCCCCGAACAATTGGCGCAGGGTCGGCAACCTTAATGCGCTTAGGTAAGGTGGCCTCCCGACGTCAGTCCGTGGCGTTCTTCCTGTTCGTCTAGTTCTAACACAATTTGATTTTGGTGATTAGAATGTGTAATTATCCTATCTCAGTACAGATTGACGCTTGCCCAAAACTGAGAGGCCAGGACGCAGATCTTATGTGACCTGGACAAGGCTCTCGACGGAATTACCTCTTGGGATCTGCCCAGCGGAGTTTCCGGATTGGGTTCGCGGATATAATAAAAGTCCAAAATCTCAACGCATTGCGCAAGTACTCTAGATTCCACGAAACATCGAGCACAGTCTGGAAATTGAAAGATGGAGTACGACCCGAAGATTGGTGAGTGGTCATGGAGTCTTCCCTGGAGATGTCAACGCTGAGACGAGAACAGCCCAGTCCAGCACGGGCGACAAGACTTCCTTTGGATTCGTCAGTGCTAGGGATCGGTGGCCGATTATCCTAGTAATTCGCCCAATCCGAGGCGCCTTACACTTGTACCGCAGTACTAATGCCTGACATAGACTGGCGCCATTGATGACATCTACCGAGCAACATCCGCCGCCACGGAGCGCGAGAAGCAGGAAGAAGGCAAGAAGATTACCCGAGGACTGGCGGAGCTGAAGTATGAATTGCAACATAATTGCCGGATGACGTGAGTGCCCGACAAAAGCAGAGTCTTCATTCTGACTACTCGATTGACACATATTTGACAGGCCTCTGCCCGATGATGGCGCAGCCGATATTGCTGCATACAACCGCGAACTCGAGCAGCGCGGGAACCCCCAGTGGTTCGGCGTGCCGTGGCTTTATGCCGAATGTTATTTGTACAGGCATGTACGAGACTCTTCAACCCATCAATACCACCACTGACGCTTGTTGAAGACGCATGCGCACCCTGTTCGCCCTCTCAACGCACTGGAAATCCTACGACGTCTTCTCCAAGCAGAAAATGTCCACCTTTCGATCCTCTCGCAACGCCGTCCTCGAGCTCGCCACCAGGTACAACGACTTAATACAGCAGCTGGACTCCAACCAATCCGCGCTCGCCGCCGCCTCCGACGAAGACCGTTACAACGTAGAGCAATCGTTATTCGTCGAAATGTGCGAAATCTGCCTCTGGGGCAACGCCACGGACCTCTCCCTCCTTACGAACCTCTCCTACGAGGACATCCAAAAACTCCAGGGCTCCAAGGCGCGTCGTGCGAACGAGAAGAACATCATCGTGAACGACTTCGCCGCCGCCTTTGCCTGCCTCAAGCAAGCGCAGAAGTCGGCACCGGCAAACGCCGAACGCAGAGTCGACATCGTCCTCGACAACGCGGGCTTCGAACTCTTCGTCGATCTCGTGCTCGCCGGGTATCTCCTGCACTCCGGCCTGGCGACGTACGTCGTCTTCCACCCCAAGAACATCCCGTGGTTCGTCTCCGACGTCCTACCCAAGGACTTCAGCGACTTGCTCAACGTGCTCCTGACCGCCAAGTCTTTCTACGAAACGCCGTCCGAGGAAGACACGGCCAACGACCGCACGCCACCCGCTCTCTCTGCAACGGACGAAGCGAGTCTCAATCAACTATTCGAGGACTGGAGCACGCTCTACGCAGAAGGCAAACTCATCCTCCGACCCAACGCTTTCTGGACCGAAGCGGGCTCTTACTGGCGCCTGCCTCAAACCGCACCTGCCCTCTTCGCCGATCTTAAAGAAGCCGAGCTCGTGATTTACAAGGGTGATTTGAATTACCGCAAGTTGACGGCTGACGGGGTGTGGGATGCTGCGACGCCGTTTCACAAGGCTATTGGGCCGCTTGGCAAGGGGTCGGGGCTCAGGACGCTGGCGCTAAGGACGTGTAAGGCGGATGTGGTGGTGGGGCTTCCGGAGGGGGAGGATGAGAGGTTGAGGGGTTTGGAGGGCGGGGGAGGGGATAGCGGGTGTAGGAAGTGGGCTTGGAGCGGGAAGTGGGCGGTGGTGCAGTTTTGCGATGGCAAGGCTTGAGGCGTTTACAATAGAGATAGAAGGAAGCGGTAATAGACACACGTCTTAGTCACCCCTACTTCACCGTAGACAACCCGCTCTTACTCCCCACAATACTCACCACATCCTCATCGGCAACCACATGACTCAACCCCACCCGCTGCGGCACATGCCTCGCGCTCGCCCCCCACACAAGCGCATACTTAAAACTCTCCTTCAGCGTCCGATGCACCGCATCGCACACATCCTCAATCGTGCTGTGATTGCGCACAATCAGCGCCTCGCTAAAGTCCGGCTCGATGCCTTTGCGCTTCGTGTAGATGCGGATCAGGCGCAGCTCTTCCCAGCACCGCTCGACGACGTCTTGGATCCCGAGGTCGAGTTCGCAGGACATTACGGCTGTGTTGGGCTCGTGGGCGAGGGTGTTGAGATGCTCGAGCGAGATGCTGTCGATTTTGTTGTAGACGTAGAGGCATTTGATGTAGGTGCGGTGGTCTTTCATGATCACGTCGATGAATTGGTCGATGGTGGCTGATGGGATGGATCAGCAGGGTGTCGTTGGAGGAATTGAAGGAATTGTTTACCGTTCTCATCTCGCACCAGGACTTCGCAGTTCAGCATGCGGTAGTCACGAAGGATGTTGTACAACATCTTCTCGTCGAGATACTTCGGCGGCGCTTGGAAGGTGATCTTCATCCCACCGGCCTTCTTCTGCTTGAGATAGATGTTGGGTGGGTCTTGGTTCAGTCGGATGCCCACAGCCTCCAGTTCTGCTTCCAGTAGTGCCCGTTGCTCAGCTCGCTTCGTAGCATCCAGCACCATGAGAACCATGTCACTTGTCTAGAGGTCGTCAGTGAGTCCATCCAATCTACTTGAACAAGCCTCGCCTACCTTCGCAGCAGAAATCACCTGCCTCCCGCGTCCCTTCCCCTCCGAAGCCCCCTCAATAATTCCGGGCAAATCGAGCACCTGAATCTCCGCGCCTCCATACTCCAGAACTCCAGGGATGGCAGTCAGCGTAGTGAAAGAGTACGCCGCAACCTCCGACTTGGTCTTGGTGACTTTGGACAAGAAGGTCGACTTTCCCACCGACGGAAAGCCGACGAGGGCTATTCGCGCGTCGCCGGATTTGGAGACGTCGAAGCCTGTGCCGCCTGCTCCTCCTGCGCCTGGGCCGGGTTCGAGGAGTTGTGCTCGTAATCGGGCGAGTTTGCTGCATTGCTGTCAGCAGTTGGAGAGCGTCGAAAGACTCGATCGTGAGGCTTACCCTTTTAATAAGCCGAGATGATATTCTATCTCGTGTTAGTATGAAAGTACAACGCATGGTGTCGGACGACACCCACCAGTGGCTTTGTTTTCTGTATATGGTCAGCATTGAATCCACAACAGGTAGAGGGAAGTTCCTCCGTACTTTGAGTCCTCTTCATCTCCTCCTCAATCCTAAAATTCCATCAGCGCCACGAATCAAGACATTCAGAGTGGGAGACAAACTCCTTGATCTTTTCCGTGATGTTCACCATCTTCGCGACTTGGGCGCGCCGCCACGCAAATCAGAACGTAAAACACTATCCGATACACAGTGATAGAATGTTCATCTCTCAGCCTCGAGGCGTTGGAAATTGGATCCTTCTGCTACGTCGTTCTGGTAATGCTGGTTTTCAAGTGAAGTCTGGAGATTCCGAATCCCAACCCTAACGCTGCGAGGTCATGACACGCCTTAGGGTTAGCCGGACATTCGTTGACATCACGACACGCCTGACGCCTCCAAGTCTTTCCAACAACGATTTCTTACGAGATGTCTATTCAAACTGCACACCGACAATTTTTTCTCGAAGTACCTTCTAACCAACTGCAGGGATAATCATCACCTTGGTCATCGCTGGATTTGTTCGAGCCTCAGACAAAAACATCGTCCTTCCCCATCTATAGCAATCGATGCTCCCACCCGGCCTCCAATCATCACGCGAGGTCACACTATACCATGACAAACTCTACTACAACCTCATCGACTCCGGCCAAGCCGTTCCCTTCGTCTATCCATACGCGGGCCTCGCAGCCTTCCTGGTCCTCGCTTACCTATTGATCGACCATCGACAATCCCCGACACTGGCATGGCTTCGATTCCCGGCTTTCGGTCTCCTACTCGGCTTCCAGGCATGGTGCGTTCTGTACATGCGAGCGAAGCATCCGGCGGCGGCGTTGGGGGTTGGCTTGCTTTCGGCTTGGGGTGTGTTGTGGGTTGCGGCGATTATGGTGGTGAATGATTGTCAGACGGATTGGGTGCGGTTGGAGAGAGGCAAAGCGACGGAAACGAATGGAGTGCAGAAAGGTGGCGGACTGAATGATACGATGGAGCGTTCTTCCAACTCGACGGAGACTCATCCGAAAGCGACGGCGGAGGGACGTGAACTCCCTTCTCAGATTGAATGGCAGTCTTACCCTGCATCCTTCCGCGACCGCATCGACTGGGTCGCCGATGTCTTTTGCAACTTCCGCGGCGTCGGCTGGAGCTGGCAGACATCAGGCATTCCGCCTCCACCCCAACCAATCGAATCGACCGCAGCACACACCAGACTTCCCGAAGATGGAGCCATCACCACAAGTCGAACCGGCATCCGACGCTTCAACAACAAACACGCCCTCCTCAAAACCACCGCCCTCAAACTCCTCGGCGGCTACTTCGCCCTCGACCTCATCGTAACGCTCATGCACCGCGACCCCTACTTCTGGGGCTACGCCGCACCCCCCTACCCCCCAGCCCCCACCTACCTCCCAATCCTGGTCCAAACCTCGCCCATCCTCACCAAATCCTACCGCCTCACACTAGGTCTCATGGGCCTCTACACCGCCCTCTCGCAAGCCTTCGCCCTTGGACCCCTCTTCTTCTGCGCCGTCCTCGGGCCCGCTCGCATAGGCCTCCGCGGCGAAAGCTGGATGAATCCCGCCGATATGTTCGGCAGCTACGCCTGCGTTTTCGACCAAGGGCTCGCGGGCTGGTGGGGCGGATGGTGGCACCAGACGTTTCGCTTCGGCTTTGAGACGGTCGGACACAGAGTCCTCAGCGCGCTGGGCATCGAGAGGAAATCGAAGACGGGCCGCACGGTTGCGCTGTTCGTCGCTTTCTTTCTTTCCGGCTGTGTCCATGCTGCTGGGAGTTATACGCAACTTGGCGAGACGCGGCCTTTGCTGGGCCCGATGCGGTTTTTCCTGTTACAGGCGGTGGGCATCTTGGTGCAGGTTTGGCTGACGGAGTACTTGCATCGGATGCCGGGTGTTCGAAGCTCGCCGAGGTGGGTGAGGCGGTTGGCCAATTTCGTATATGTGCATGTCTTTTTGTTCTGGACTGGTCCACTTCTTCTCGACGATTTCACGAACGGCGGCTGCTTTTTGTACGAGCCGGTCGCATTTAGTCCGCTTCGAGCATTGGGTTTTGGCGCAAAGGATGACGGCTGGTTCTGCTGGTGGAATGGCATCTTGTTCTGGAGGAATGGGAAGCATTGGAGCGACACGGGCATCGCGGCATAATTTCGAAGGAAAATGCATTTTTTGGTTGCGTACATGCTTCGCTCACTAGTGCTTCTGCACGCTGCCGTTCGTCTTTGTACCCTCCGTCACCGCCGCCCGCTTCTTCCCTACTACAAGGCCAACGGGTGGTTTGAGGCCTGCAAACACCAGCCCAGCAACGGCCACCATGCCCGTGCCGCCGATGAAGTACGCCACGTCTCTGCCCGCCCACCAGTAAAGCGAGCAGAAGATCAACGGGCCCAGAGCCCGTCCGATCTGGCCGAAACTGCGGTGATCTCCCAATTTCTCTCCCCGATCGCTCCTGCTCGCCTCAAAGCTCGACAAGCTGTTGAGACCCGTCACAACGGTGCTGCTCGTAATAGCCAACAGCGTCGCAGCGACATAGAGTTCGCGCTCAGTAGTCAAGCGGCCGAGGATGAAGAACGCGAAGGCGCAGGAGATGACGCCCGTCTGCACGACGCGCAGGGGGTGCATGCGGCGCGTCACGCCGCCCTGGAAAAGGCTGGCGATGAGGCCGATGAAGCCTAGCAGGCGTCCGGACTGCTTGGATTCGTAGGAGAAGAGGTCGTAGGTCATGAAGGGGAGGGAGAACTCCATGCCGGAGAAGAAGAGGATGAAGGAGAAGTGGGTGAGGTTGAGGAGCAGGCGGGAATTGGTGCGCTTGCTTTCTGCTTCGGGGACGGGTTTCTTGGTGGTTGCCGAGCCGCCGTTGGCTGTTGAGGTGCTTCGAGGGTGCGTCTCTGGGAGCGCGACGTAGAGGTAGATTGTCTCGGTGACGATGAGGAAGAGCGAGAAACCTGCGGCGGTTGCGAAGGGATTGGCGGCAACTGTTGTCATCTGCGACAGCGCTGCACCGAGTGCGGGGCCGAAAGTAAAGGCGATGGAAAAGCACGCCCCGACCATGGCCATTGTCCTGCCTCGCTGCTCGTCGGTGCTGATATCCGTAGCAATAGCAAGCGCAAGCTGGATATTCCCCTCGCTCAAACCACCAACAATCCTACTAGCGAGGAACGTGCGGAAATCGACCGCAACGCACCACAGCATGACCGAGGCGATGTTGCCCACCATGGACCACAGCAGCGCTGTGCGGCGCCCATATTTGTCCGACAGTCTGCCGATGACGGGCGACGCGATGGCCTGGCAGAGGGAGAAGAGGGAGCCGAGCGCGCCGCCGAGTAGCACGATGTCGTAGCGCGCGCTGATGGGTTTGGAGAAGCTGTTCTTGTACGCGTTCAGACCCGCGAGGATGCGGGAGAGCACGTTGCTCGAGGACTGGGTCTCGATGTTGCGGTAGAACTCGAGCAGCTGCGGGAAGAGGGGAAGGATGAAGGTGAAGGAGATCTGTGTTCGCGTACATGTCAGTTGGATGTAGGAGGCATCTTTTCCTGCGCGTGGGGGAACGTACAAGATCCAGGAGAAGGGAGATGAACAGCACGCGCAAGACCTTCTTGCGCATCGGGTTCTCCATTGTGGCACGCGACTTGGGTTCGTCGAGGGAGTGAAGCTGGGTATGTGGAGGAAACAAGTAGTTCAGCTGGGATCAGTGAATGGGACAACTGGCAAGTTAACGGTTATATACCGAATATCATCTGCTCATCACGTCACCCGCAGCAGATCCCCCTGTGCGGCAAGTCGCGTTTCCGAGACAGGAAGCTCCGAGGCTTTTGGCTTCCTTCGCCCAGACGCCACACGCGCCAATTGCGGGGACGCGCCGCACCTTGATTTGGAAGGTTAATCAATTCGGCGCGGCACAATTGCTTGATTGGGCTTCCTTTCCAATATTCAGGTAATCAGAGGGCAGATCCAAAGGAAGTGACATGGATTAGGGAGATGGAACGGTCTCGTCTACGTCGCCCACGCCGTGTATCCCTCATCCAATCTCGACCGGAGAACCTCACAGCTTCGCCTCTCCATTCCCACCAGCCGCTCCATTGCCGCCCCGCAACCTCTTCTTGCTCACAACCCTCAGCCCAAAAACGAGCATAGCCAAGCCCTCCAGCCCAAGAACGACAGCCAGCGTTACCATAGCCCCAATAACCCCGTTGACAGCAGGACTAATACCGTTGCTGCAGCCTCCGCTCCTCCCATCGTCCGTAGTAGAAGAAGACGACCCCGAGCCAGCAGAATCCGCATAAGGCTCGCAGATGCCCGTCGTGTTGCCGCAAGCCGAACACCACTGTCCCGTCGTGCCGATTGAGAATCGGTTCATGCGGGAGACAAAGTCGTCCCATTGGAACTCCATCTGGTTCGTGCCGAAAAGCGGGTACTGGATAGGCGGCGTGGCGTCCGTAGCCGTGCCATTCGAGTACAAAAACCTGACGTAGATGTCCTTTGTGCTGGGGTAGTTGGACGCCGTCACGGGCGCGCTCGTATTGGTGAACATCTCCCACACCATCGACGACGCATAGTTCGTGATGCCCGTGAATCCGTCATTGATGGCGATCAAATCCGCGAGGCCGAAGAAGGATGAAAACGAGCCGTACGCCCCGAATTGCACCGCGAACTTGCCGCCTGTGAGGCTGCCTGCGGATGCCACCGTTGCGTTGAGGAATTGCACGACTTGCGAGCCGAGTGTGGCGCCGCCGACGGCGCGGATGGTCTCGGAGGCGTTGTACGCAAGATTCCATTGCTGCGTTGCGGCGAGGCCGTAGATTTGCGTTACGACTTCGGGGGTGAGAAGGTTGGAGTGCGGGATGGTGGCGTTGTGGATGCGGCCGACGTTGAGGTAGTCGAAGACTGAAATGGATGTGTTAGCTTCATCTTACTTACGAGTGCCACTTGGTATGAAAGCACTCACTCAAGTACGCATTGTCGAACGTAGCAGTGCTCGCATTGAAGCCAGCCTGGCTGATGATGGGCAAAAGCTTCTGGTAAAACTCCCGCGTGCTGCTCAGCGTATCATTGTACGCCGAAGTGACAAAGTACTCATTCGAGCTGAGCTCCGACTTGTAGCAGCTGCTCGTGCTCTGCAGCCACGCATCATTCTCACTTCCAGATCCGCTCTCCACGGTATTGACGGGGATGAGCTGGAAGCCGTTCATCGGTGCCGTCACCACGGTGCCATTTCCAAGTGTCTCGGTATCCGCCCCGGCTCCAACAGGAGGATACAGAGCCTGCAAGAACCCCGCAGCGCTGTTCTGCAGGACATTGTCGACCGGCGCCGACGCTTGGATTTGGTTCTCGTTCACCATGTCCGGGCTGATGCCCTCGATGCGGAACGTGGCCGTGTCGTCGATGTACCGCGAACGGTAGTACTGGCCGGAGGTGTAGACTTCGCGGTACCCGAGATCCGTTAGGTTGGTGGGGGCGAAGACTTTGGGGGTGCGGTCGCCGTGGCGGTGGAACATGTACACTCCGAGCACCGTCTCGCTGCTCGAGGTTTGGGCTAAGACGGCGGGCAGCGCTGCAAGGAGCGCGGTGGTGGAGAGGGACAACATGCTGTACGTCGTTACCTACTCGTTATCTGGACAGTACAGTACGAGAGAGATGGAAGAGGAAAGACAGAGGAGCAGTGAGAAGGCAGAGTGCGAGGAATAAGAGCTTGGACCCCGCAGATCAGATATCAGCCTGCGCTGACAATGCACCGGGGTCGCACCTAGCTCACTCAATGGATGCTACATGAGGGGACCGGCGAGCCGGCAACAGGCCCATTGATTGGCGGTGTCAGCGCGCACCAGGATGACCCATGTGGTATCGAGCCAAAAACTCTGCTGCAGCAAGGCACCCCGCTCGGTGATAAGCTTCCCGATGTGGAACCTTCCGGATTTGGGCCGACGAAGCGAGCTCTTTTGGACAAATCAGCTCTTGGGAATCTCAAGTCGTGAGGCTGCTGGTAGGCGATGACAAGGTCATGCATTTCCACCCTCCGATGGAGAGATGTCAGTCCTTGTCTTGCAAGAACTCCACCACGGCTGGCAACAGATCAGCCAAGGCAATTCACGAGCGATGGTGAAATTGTAGTCTCACCTTTTCTAAACTCCTCCGGCTGTTCACTGATAACCCAATGCCCTGCATCGATGTCCGCCAGCTCAAACTTGGGGAAGAAGCGACCAACAGTCGGCAACATCTCATCCGCAACATAATGGCTCTTCGTCCCGCGCACCATCAACATCGGGCCCTCAAACCTCGTCTGATCCGGGTCCTTGAACGGGAAATCGGCCATGTGAGCCAGCGCAGCCGTGAGGATTTTCAACGGCACTTTGGCCGTGTACGTGCCCTCTTCGGACCGCACGAAGCAGCCCAGCAGGAACTGGCGGATGGCGAGACTGTCTTCGTATTTCTTGAGAATGGCGTCGGCGTCCGTCTGTCTCTTGCATTTTGCCTCTTCAATCTCTCGCATGCCTTGCACGTACTTGTTGAAGTCGCCGTGGAGCGCTGCGTCTACGGGGGCGTTGTCGACGGGGATGAGGTTTGCAATCGGGACTTTTTCGCGTAGGGCGACTGTCATGACCGTTTTGGCTCCCATGGAGTGTCCGATGAGGGTTGGTTTGGAGAGGTTGTGATGTTGGATGAAGAGTTCCACGTCCTCGGCTAGAGCGGAGTAGTTGTGCGTAGGGTTGTGGGAGGAGTCGCCATGGTTGCGCATGTCGAGGGCATAGACGGGTCTCTTCAGCTCACGAGCAAAGACTCTGGCGTGGAGAGGTTAGCCCATGGACTTTGCGCAAGGGCGGCATTGAGGAGATGAGAGCGTACTTACTCATGCTCCTGTTATTCTTCTTCGATCCGAACAGACCGTGGATGAAGAGAATGGGCGGAGCATCTTCGTTGTCTTGCTTCTGTGCGTCTTTGCTCGGCTCGTGGAGGTCGTATGCCAGAGTTATTCCATTGCTGAGCTCGGTGGTGGAGAAGGCACGGCGGGAGGAGGAGAGGCTGGCATAAGGTCTGAAGGGCGCGTAAAGTCGCGGTAAGGCGTGCCGAATGATCATTGCCACTACATCCACCGCTCTTCAGCACCTCAGAGGAGATATACTGAGGTTGAGGACGAGCCTTGACAGCAGGTTTACGGCGAGGTGGAAGTGGAGTGGTTGGGTGAAGGGTGCAAGTACAGCATGTCAACTTCCAAACTGGGAAAGCTCCAAATGTTCCTGCAGAAAATGGCGTCACAGCGAAACGGTTCTTGGATTCCAACCCGACCACCTCTTCCATGCTTCATGCCAGGAATCTCTCTCACTTCTGTCGCCGTCTCGCTCCCCTTCGCCCTTCCTTGAACCCCTTCCGACATTCAATTCAATACGGCAGATTCTTCAACATGCTACGAACCGAACCCAACATCGTCGTGTAAGTCATGGCCTTTCGCGATCCAACTTTCGCGCCTACTGACAAGACTACAGAACAGGAACGCCTGGCGTAAGGCAATTTTCCAACACCCTTGCGCTCCCCTCACGGCCTCTCTAACACCCGCTTCAGGTGGGCAAAACAACCCTCAGCGAAGAACTCGCCAGCAAAACCGGCCTGCACCACCTCTCCATCAACGAAGTGGTGAAGAAGCACGACATCGGCGAATCCTCGACCGACCCCGACGACCCCAACACCAAAATCGTTGACGAAGACCGTCTGCTCGACGTCATCGAAAACGACCTGCAAGAAGGCGGGCAGATCGTCGACTGGCACGCCTGCGACCTCTTCCCGCCCTCGCTCATCGACCTCGTGTGCGTCATTCGCTGCGACAACAAGCTGCTGTATGATCGGCTGAAGGGCCGGGGGTACGGGGAGAAGAAGCTGCAGGAGAATTTGGATTGTGAGATTATGGAGGTGTTGTTGCAGGAGGCGCGGGATGCGTATGAGGAGGGGGTGGTGGTGGAGTTGAAGAGCGAGAAGACGGAGGATGTGGATGAGAGTGTGGAGCGGATTGAGCAGTGGATTCGGAATTGGAAGAAGGATAATGGGAAGGAGGGCGGGGATGTCAAGGCGCAGGGGAAGAAGGACGAGGATGATCCCATGTTCTTGCATGGTTGAGGCTGGCTCATACTTCCTGCTTCAACCACTCCTTCAGCTTCTCCAGCGCCCGGCCCCGATGTGAGATCTTGTTCTTCTCTGCGATCGGCATCTCTGCGTACGTCTGGCCTTCGTACTCGAAGCACGCATCCCACCCTATGTGGATGTTAGAACCAAGGCACGTCAACCGCCATAGTTGAACGATCTTACCGAAATGTGTGGGCCCCCGCGCTGGCACGATACTCCCCTGTCTCCAACGTCAACTGTCATCCTCCATCCGAGAAGCAAAATCGAGACACTCACATCCGTCCGACCCTGAAACATCAGCACCTCCTTCCCCGGACCCTCACAGTACGCAAAAGTACATACAGCCTGGGCGGACTTGTCCTCAAAACCAGCGAGTAGAAGATGGAACCGATCCACTCCGAGACTCTTCAAGAACCATTTTCTGTGATACACTTGCATTAGCACTATCATTCCCCACGACGCTCGCCAATGCAGCGGCACTCAACAAGTAACGGTGAAAACATACACATAAGGCCCAGGTAATTCTCCCCAAGCATTGAAACACAAACACGTATCTTCCACCAGCACTGGCCCTTGTACCTATACACCCAGTCATCAGTAGACTCCCATGAATCAAATGCAACCCCCCCCCCCCCGTATGATCGGGAATAGTACAAATGAGTAAAGAGAGGAAAACATACAATCCCCGCCGCACTCGCACACTTGTGCCGCGAAATCTCCTCAATTGTGCCCTGCACCTCGTCCAAGTCGACGTTGCGGCTCGCCAGCTGCACCGGCGTGCTGGACAGGATGGCTTGCACTTCGGCGAGTTTGTGCGCGTTGCCCGTGATGAAGTTGAGGGCTTTGGGGGCCATTTGAAGGGGGTGTGATCGAGGGGGTTTGTGAGAAGGAATTGGTATTGTTAACGGTGTGGAGGGAAGAGATGGTTGGAGTTGGGAGGTGGAGGGTGATATGAACTGATGTACTTGACACGACTTTGCACGAACATCACTTTAGGCGCGTGACATACGGTATACATTGCTTTGGCGAGCGTATGCGCCAATCCATAGTGGTGGCACCGGAAGCGTCACGGCAGTACATGATCACGGCGAGTCGAAGGGCAAGAGCAGGCATTTTAGAATACTTTGAATTGAAGCCACGACTCTTTGCGAATCGCGGCAACGGCAGTTTTCGAAACGACTATCGGAAAAAAGCCCTTGTGGAAACGCCGTGATGTTTCGTAGCTAGCACGACTCATTCCTCCATCCTCATGCCCAGTCTACGTCTCTACACCGTCTCCAACACCGTCTCCTTGAACTCCTTGTTCTCCACCTTCTGGCCCGCGTCATCCGTCGATGACTCGCCGTGCAGCGAGAGAAGGGTGCCGAGATCGAACTTGGGTGACTTGAGGAGCTTGACTTTGCGGACGTGGACCTGTTGCGGCGAGGGTTAGTCACATGTATTCTCCCGAGAGTTGTGCCCAGTATCACATACGTTCTGAAGAGGGTAGATTCCCTGCGTGCTCTTCTCAATCTCCCGTCCAATCACCTCCGGGATCAACTTGGTGGTGAGCTGGGCCAAGTTGCAGCTCTGTGCCTCGCGCTGCATAATCTCCACCATCTTCTTCCGGATCGCCCGAATCTGACTGCTCGCGGCGTAGGTGGTCTTCTTGATCTGGTTGGGCCGCTTCTTGGTGAAGCCAATGGCGAAGAGGCGGAGGAGGTAATCGTCGGTGGTCTTGACGACCACGTTGGCCTCAATTAGCGTCTGCCACTTGCGCACCAGCGAGCGGAGTTTGTCGGAGGTGAAGTCGAGGCCGTGGAAGTTGGTCAGGCAGTTCTTGCCCTGCACCTCGTCGACTCGCAGCTTGATCTTGCGGAAGGCGTGGTCTTCGTCTTTTTGGAGATCGGCGAGGGAGACTTCGAGGATGCGGCCTTTGAGGGCGTCGTTGGCGTTCTTCATACCGGTTGTGCGGTTCACAAGCGTCTTGCCGACACTGTTGGAGGGGTTAGTGCTTCTTCTCTTGATGTTTGATGCTCATGGAGATGGTGGAGAGCCGTACTCGCGAATGTTGAAGGTGGAGGGCGCCTTGATGTTGTACCAATCCTTCCGGGTGAAGGGGTCGACCTTCTTCTTCAAGCCCTTCTTGCCCTTGGACAATCTCTTGTTCTTTCCTACGGCCATGATGGCGGTTGATGTAGGAAGTGCGGGAGATTGGGAGTGGCGATGTGTGTGTTGCGACGTCTGGTCGAGATTCGTGAAGTTTGTGCTGTTCTTGAATTTGTTCCCGCTTTCGTGCGCGGAGTCTTGGCGGGAAATTTGTGGCGCGTGCTTTCTTTCGTTGATGCCTGAGGCAAGAAGTATCGAATCGGGAAATTCTGGATGACTTCACGAATGCGAGGAGGCATCTTGACGTTCTTTGCATTCTTCCACTCGCCTTCACGTTGCCCGCCTCCCGCGGCTCTGCCCATGCTCATCCGCCACCTGAGCCCCGGTGCGCCGCTATGGAACAGCTCAGGCTACGTGTGTCGCGCTTGCCGGCATCAATTGCTGGCCAGTCGCACTCAATCCCGCCGCTGGGAGAGCACTCTCTTCTCGACCCAACACAACCCAGACGACGCGGCTGACCATTTTAATAACCTCGTTGGCACCAGTCCCCTCGCACAGCTTGCGGTTGTCGAGAAGGCTTCATCCAACCTCAATGGCTCCCCATCAGATGCGGCCAAGGACAAGAGCAATGGCGGAGGCGAAGGGGAAAGCACAACGGCTACGACATCTGCACCATCTAAGATGAGTCCGTCTGCGAAGCGGAGAGCGCGACGTCAGAAAGCCTGGGCCAAGAGATTGCAAGAAAGAACAGCAGGCACTCCACCCACGGTGTCTAATACTTCTCAGCCTGCTTCGGCCGCGTCTTCGGCCCATCCTCAGGACGGAAGTACAGCCAGTGTTCTTTCAGATGTCCTCAGCTCCCTCTCGAAAGATGTGGACGATAGGTTGAATGTATGGATGAATCAACGGAAGGATCAATCGCCGACAGTTCCTCCTGCGCCGCCTGCTGCGCCAGGAGAGAACCAAGAAACTTCCACCATCCATAGGGTTCGTTCAAGGCTGCGGGTGCGCAAGTTGCACCAGGACCGTGTTTCAGTCATTCGCAAACTTGTCTCTCCCCTTCGATATACAGGCACTCGTGCTTCTGGGGTCATCTCGAGAAGAAGACGAAGAACACCAGTGTTTGAGGTTGGGAGGGCAAGACGTGGGAGTCGCTTGCGCGCAGCGGCATCACCAGTTCCAACCACGCCATCTGTAGCGGCACCCCAATCTGCGCAAGCCGCACCCCCCATCGACAATGAGCCGAACGACAGGGGTGCTGAGGAACACAAGCCTTTATCGGAATCCACGAATCAAGAAACTGCTCCACCGCTCAAGATCACCAGGCAAGCGAAGTCCTCGAAACGAGTGAAAAGGGCCGCGTCGGCTTCGCCAGCCAAATCACCTGAGCAGGCGGCAACATCTAAACAGAACAAGTCTGCTCCGATAAGCAAGCCTAGTAATGGCGATGCCGAGGAGCATAAGCCTCTGTGGGAAGTCATGAGCCAAGCGGGAATTTTGTCCGACAAAACCACCAGTAAAGCAACATCATCGGCGAAAGCCAAGCGGGCTACACAGGCATCTCCATCCGACTCAACACCATCCGGACCTTCGCCTTCCACCAACGTCATCACCTTACAGCCTTCTGCGCTAAATATAAAACCTCTGGACATCCCACAACCCGCAGTGCCTGGTCTGGCATACGGTCTTGACCGGGTTCTTTTCAACCCAGGAGTCTACCAGCTGCAAGATCCTCTCTCTCGCGTTTTCAACTTCGATCCGTACCTGCAGAATATCATGCCGCCCGCCGAGTTTGACTTCAACGCTCTCAAGCAATATAAGACCTCTTCGCAGGATTCCATGCTTTCCACTCTGGCGCAAGAGCACGGGAAACGTTACATTGGCTCTACGTCCAGCATGACAAGTACACTCGCTCATTTCCATTTCTTGCTATCCGATTGGCGACCGGTCAACGTCAACATGATGTCGCAACTCTTCGCCGGGAAGTCGGACACCTTCACGCAGATCAATCGTGCTCCCAACGCCATTTTCTTGCGCTGGAAGGATGGCACCTACGCGATCGACGCGGATAAGGAATTTGATTCGGGGAACGTCTTGATGTTGCTCGGCAAGTCTATGGAGAAGCTTCTCACAATGCCCAAGTCGGAGTACGAGCGTTATCGCAAGAGTGATCCCCGTGAGGTGACGGAAGAAGAACGCACTGCGCCGGAACCCTTCCAGTATACCACCATGGGAGACTTCTTGATGCGCTCTCAGCTTGACGCTCACGACCCTCGTCTCCCCGGAACGGGAACATTTGATTTGAAGACAAGAGCTGTCCTCTCGGTGCGCATGGACGCGGAGAACTTCGAACCCATGACCGGCTACGAGATCCACACCCTTCAAGGCCGCTTTGGCAGCTACGAGCGCGAGTATCACGATATGATTCGCGCGACGATGCTCAAATACATGCTGCAAGTGCGCATGGGACGCATGGATGGTATTTTCGTGGCATACCACAATGTTGAGAGGATTTTTGGCTTCCAATACATCCCGCTTCAGGACATGGATCGCGCTCTCCACGGTCAATTCGACCCTTGTCTTGGCGATCAGGAATTCAAGACGTCTCTGGCGCTGTTGAATGAGGTCCTCGATAAAGCGACGGCCAGATTCCCCGAGCAGTCTTTGAGATTTCATTTTGAGACTACTAACCAGTCGGTTGGCTCTACTCCAACGACGGTTATGTGGGTGTTTGGGGAGGCTATGGAAGAGGAGCAGATTGAAGAGATCCAGGCTACATCCAAGGCTAGGGTTGCGAAGTTTGAGCGCACGATGATGGGCATGGAGAAGGAATCCGAGACTCCGACCAGCACGTCTCACGCCGAGAAGCACGACAAGGCCGCCGACTCTTCAGCAGCAGCCACGGAAGAGGACCAGAGCGCGCAAGCCGAAACTGCTCCAGCACCTGGCCCTGCAAGTGATACCAACTCCAGCCAATCCGACGCGGACGTCGACTTTCTCGACTCCATCGCCTCCTCCCCCACCCTCGACTCCCCCGCCCGCAAACCGCTCTTCGCCGCCTCCATCATCTGCAAGACAAAGGTCAACGGCGTCGCCGCCTCCCGCCCCGAGCACCTCAAACCCACCGACAAGTGGGAAGTGGAGTACGTGCTACGCGAATGGCCCGAGTCGGAGGCGATGTGGGCGCGCTACGAAGCGATGAAGGAGCGCAGGAGGGACATTTTCGAGCGAGTGCGGGACGAGGAGGCGGACGAGGCTGCCCAGGCTGGCGGTAATGGACATGGGCAAGAGGTTCCAGCGAAGCAGAGGAGGGATCGGCACTTTATCGAGTTTTTGCGCTCTATGAGCCGCACTGGCAGGGAGTTTAGGCAGAAGATGGACAAGGCTGACGCCGGAAGGAAGCGGGTTGTTTTTGGGTGGGAAGAGGAGGAGGGAACGTAGCGTGGATGCTGAGTTTGCTCATTTTGCATAGCGACGGCGAACGGGCACATCATCGGGCAAGGACTGTCTGTAGCATAGACAGCCACCAAGGCCGACGATTATTAACATGGAATGGCTTTCTCCCGACTCTCCACCGACGGAGGAATTCACGTATTCATCGAAAATCCAGGGTCCAGCGGGCTGACAAACCCCATATCTCCGTTGACGACATCTCATCATCCCCCATCCTCTCTGGCTTCCGTCTAACCATTCGGGTAAGGCTGGGCTTGCATCATTTTCAGAGTCACTCGAACTGCTCACTGCTTGGTCATACGTTTCTCGTAACTCCGTTCAGTTGCGTGGTTGAGCGCAGGGCTTTACCCGGCCGTATTGTCATCGCCATGCCAGGTTTCCGGCGAAAGATCCGCCCGCCTTGTGACAGCCGTCTTGGCGAGGCTCGACGAGCTACTTTGTCCGCAAGAATATATAGCGACGGTAAGTCGGAGCCGCAGGTTCACAAGTTAAGTCTTCTCTCGTCGTCGCTGTCGTCCCGGTCTTGCACTTCTTTTGTGGACATCGCTCTGTCTGCGATCTGTCCTCGATACTTCTCTATTCGACTATCGGCCGGCCCCAATCATCATCTTCACACCAAGCTCGCTGCTATCGGCGTCGCAGCTTCGTTCTCTCCACAATGACAGACCTTATGCGCGATGCGCCCATCGGACAACTGATTCGCTACTTCACGCGCAATCGAGTCTTGCTGTACCCCGAGGAGAAGCCGGGCTTTCAATGTCCACCGTCCTATAGCGATCCCACCAATGCTTCCAGGCCTCGAGAAAAGTCGTCGCGCCCTCCATCACCGAGTCTAAACTACGCGCGGCCACAAGCAGGAGAAGAAGCCGAGTCACCCCACGATTCACATACTGGCAGCTATACGGCGAGGTCCAGTCTCGATCAGGGAGTAATCCTACCCGATCTCGAAAAGCAAGACACCGCCCGCAGCACTGTCTCCCAATTCGGGGCGCGCACCGCATTACAAAGATCTCACACGCGTTCCGAGCTCGACGAAGCTTTCCACGCTTCATCGCTGACGAAAGAAGTCTCCCGTCCCATCGTGCCGCAGCGCACAAGCGACGGAAATATCCTCGTCGACTGGTATACGACCGACGACCCGGAGAATCCGCACAATTGGAGTCAGGGGAAGAAGGCCGTCACCGCGCTGCAGATCTGCCTCTACACCCTTGCGGTGTACATGGGATCTGCGATTTACACTCCTTCCGCCGGCGGAGTCGAAGCCGCGTTTGGTGTTTCTACGGAGGCCGCATCGCTCGGCTTGTCGCTGTACGTGCTTGCGTATGGCACCGGGCCGTTGATCTTCTCTCCCTTGAGCGAGATTCCCTCTATTGGCCGAAATCCCCCATACATGATCACCATGTTCATCTTCGTTGTCCTCTGCGTGCCTACTGCGCTGGTGGAGAACTTCGCCGGCCTACTGGTGCTCCGATTCCTGCAAGGCTTCTTCGGCAGTCCCTGCCTAGCCACCGGTGGAGCATCGATGCAGGATCTCTACTCCCTCATCAAGCTACCATACATCCTCTGCCTCTGGGCATTCGCCGCAACCTGTGGTCCAGCACTTGGCCCCGTGATCTCCGGCTTCTCCGTGCCCGCGGAAAACTGGCGCTGGTCGCTATGGGAAATCCTCTGGCTCGCGGGGCCCATCTTCATCAGCATGATGCTCTTCCTCCCCGAAACGTCCTCCCCCAACATTCTCCTCCGCCGCGCCCAACGTCTCCGCAAACTCACCGGAAACCCCAACCTCAAAGCCCAGTCCGAAATCGACCAAGCCAACATGCGCCCCAAAGACGTCGCCTTCGAAGCGCTCGTGCGCCCCATCCAGCTCATCGTCATGGACCCCGCCATCGGCTTCACGGCCCTGTACGTCGCGCTGTGCTACGGCATCTACTACTCCTTCTTCGAGGTCTTCCCGCTCGTCTACATCGACCTGTACGGCTTCAATATCGGGCAAATGGGCCTCACCTTCCTCAGCATCACCGTTGCCGTCGTCATCTCCATCGCCGTCTACTGGGCGTACATCTGGTACGTGGTGGAGCCGGACATTCGCAAGAACGGGCTGGGCGCGCCGGAGAAGCGACTGCTCCCGGCCGTGATTGCGTCCTTCCTGTTACCAGTGGGCCTCTTCTTGTACGGATGGACGGGCAACGGGGAGATATACTGGTTTGTCAGCGTGGTTGGGATTTTCCTCTTCACGTGTGGCGTCTTCATCGTGATGCAGTGCGTGTTTGTGTACCTGCCGATGGTGTATCCGCAGTATGCCGCTTCGCTGTTTGCTGGGAATGACTTTGCGCGATCCTTGTTGGCTTTTGCTGCTATCATGTTCGCGCGGTAAGCAAGGGACTTCTTCCGAAGTGTGGAACAATCCTGCTAACATGTTGAATCACAGGGCGATGTATCTTGGCATGGGCATTGGGCCTGGCTGTAGTCTCTTGGGTGCTTTGACTGCGGCTTGCATTGGAGGAATTATGATATTGTACTTCTATGGCGATAGATTGAGGGCGAGGAGCAGGTTTGCTGCAAAGTAGCAGACTGCATGCCCTGTTGTATTTCTAGAATAGATTCAAAAGGAAATTAACCAATCCGTGGACCCCTTAGTTAGTTCTAAGCCACCAAGAAGAAAAGACAAAAAAAAGGATACCGATATGGGAGAATCAAACTCCCAAAGTTGCCTGTCAAAGACGTACTTTGGCGGTACTCTGAACGCTGTCTGTCAGAACGGAGTTCCAAAGACGCGGTATAGAATGCAGGTGATAGACTCACGGGAATCGAACCCAGGCTGGCACGGGATTTGTGTGTAACCACAACGTGACGTCATACCACTAGACCATACCACCGGTCTGTAGAAACCTTAATTCACGAGGAATTGGAATTGTTAATGTAGCTTGAATTTGCAGGTGGATCTACCATCGACGCTAGACTCGACGAGGCTGAAAGTTGGAAATCTGCTGTGGACTCTTACACCTTCACATCCGGACAACATGTCCAGCAATCAATCCGAGAAAGAGCCAATTATAGCCCAGCTTCAGGCTTTACTAGATGAAAGCGTCGCGGCTGGCGTTCCAGGCATTTCGGCTGCGATTCAGACATCCACCGGGACGCAATGGGATCTCTCAGCCGGGTACGCAGACATTCAGACCAAGGCGGCCATAGACAAGACCACCGCGTTTGGCATTGGTAGCATTACGAAACCTTTCGTCGCGGTTCTGACTCTCCAACTCGTTCAGGAGGGAAGACTGAATCTGAGTGATCACGCAAAGTCTCTTCTCAGCGCCGATGTTTTACACGGCATCCAGCATGCCGAGGAAGCGACTATTGCCCAATTGCTAAGTCATACCGGCGGCATCACCAGTTGGGAAGACGATCGACAATGGCAAAAGGATGGACGTGGCGAGAACATCCAGCCCAGCAAGATCTGGCAAAAGAGTGAAACGCTAGACTACGTGCGCCGAGCTGGAGAAGACACTGGTCTGAAGCCCGGCCCATTCCACTATGCCAATACGAACTACACGCTTCTCGGCCTGATTATCGAAGAGATAACGAAAAGCACCGCCGAGGCGGAAATCCGTCGCAGAATCCTCGAACCCTTGCAAATGGCAGACACGTACTTCGAGGGCTTCGAACAACCACGGGTAGACCGCACGCCGCATCGCTATCACTGGTCGACGCCTACCTTTCACCAGACGGCCGGCTTTTCACCTCACCATAAACCCGTACGAGATGATCTCGTCGATGTCACGGGCACGAATCTCTCCGTGTCATGGACGGCAGGAGGCATGATCTCCACCCCTACAGATCTACTCAAATTCGCCAACGGGCTGCGAGAAGGGAAGCTGCTGAATGCACAGTCGATGGCGGCGTTGATGGACTGGCAGCCGGCTTTTGAGAATATAGACATGGGCCGTGGCGTTTCTCGACTCCGGGACTCTGGACTTCCGGGGACGTGGGTGGGGCATAATGGTGGTGTGCTGGGGTTTACTGCTGCTTGGTGGTGGGATTACGAGGGTACTTGCGCCGTGAGTGTGTTGGCGAATGTGGGATCGTCGCATGCGGGCGATGTGCCTTCGCATGCGGCGCGTGTGGCTATCAAGACGAAGTTTTTGCGGCTGGCGGCGGAGCTTGCGGCTTTGGGATGATGATTAGAATGTATTCAGAGTCGTTCAGTCAATGCTATACCCGTATGTCCTCAACGCCGCGCTAATTCATCGTCAATGACCGAGACAATCAAGGCCCCTCCATTCGCTGCTTCTTCGGTGGCCGGTTACCAAACCGCTCCTCCGCTCTCCTCTTTCTCTCCATCTCCTCTCTCATGATCCGCTCGGCATTGCTCATCTTCTTCTCCGGCTCGGCCGCAACCACATCCTTCTTCTTGGCGAAGGGGTTCTTCTTGGCCATGAGTGGGTTGACTGCTTTCGACTTGCCTCCCAGAGACAGCGACATCTTTGGTATGGAGGGAGTTTCTTTCGCGGGAGCTGGCTTGTCTGTGCCGAGTACTTCGTCGTCCTCCTCATCGTTCTGTACTTTTGCTGGCGACGCAGGCTTGTCACTCGCAGAGAACTCGGTAATGGCAACCGGCGCATCGCCAGCCTCTTCTTTGAGAGCAGTCTGCTTCGGTTGGACCTTGCCACCAAGGCTTAGCGACACCTTGACCGGCTCTGCAGCCACATCTCCCTCCGCTCCCTCCTTCGACCGTCGCTCTTCCTCAAGCCGGCCAGCCTTCTCTGCCTGCTCCCTCGCCTGCCGAATCTGCCTCTCCAACATCTTCGCCTCCAACTCCTCATCCCCCTTTGCCAGTCTTTCCTTCTTCTTGACATCCTCCCGCCGCCGAATCGCTTCGGCACTATCATCAATCCACTGGATCTCCAACCCTCTCTCCCCCTCCTCAACCCTACACACCCCCTCCTTCCCCAAGTGTTTCGCAAAGTCCGTCAGAGAACTCCACTTCGTCGCATTCATATGCACATGCTCCTTATCGCGAATATACTCCTGATAGAACTGATTCATATGCACCTTCTTCTCCCCATGGCTCGTCCGCAGCAACTGCAGAAAGTCGCGTGCAAACTGCCGGCTGTAGTCCTCGATGAACTTCTTCGGATCCTCGCCGACCAGCAACATGGCGCGCACATGCCCCTCGGACTGAGTGTGCTGCTTGAACCCGTTCTCGTCGCGGCATTGCTTGCCGCAGATCTGGCAGTACCATCGCAGGCGCTGCAGGCCTTTGGCTTTGGACTTGTTGGCGATGTATTTGGTGCTGCCGACTTCGGCTTTGGGCATCGTGGGTTGGTGTGCCTCCGGAGAGGACTTCGCGCGGGGATGTGTCGGAGTGTTGTCAAAGGTGGACGTCGAGGGGTTGGAGGAAGAGAGGAGAGGTCGAAGAAGTGGTGGCAAGTTCAGGTTGGGTTGGACTTCTCGAATGCTGAGTCAGCCATGTTTTCTGGAAGAGCCGCCCGTGATCCAGCCTTGCGAGAACGCTAACCGTCACACGACGGTGTAGAGTAGCAAGAGCGGAGAGACGGCATGTCAGGGGTCTTTTCTCTCATCTAGCGTCTAGAAAACCATTCGACTTTGTGTGAAACGCGGATCAAAGAGTGATGTTTCCTGCCTCAGGTTCTTCCCCCGCTGAAACCTGGCGTCCAACGTCACTCCAACAAGGCAGGAGAGTACAGGTGTCCTAACATGTCACCTTCTCCAACCAATCTTCTGAAAGAAAGTGCTTCCGCTACATTTCTCGTCTCTTGACGAGTTGAGACGTACCTCTCTCAACCTCACCCACTCAGAAAGCACCCATCCAACCCCAACTTATCGCCAACAATGCGCCACCCAACCCTCCTAACCCACAGCCTTCTCCTCCTCTCCCTCGCCCTCCCCCAAACCCACGCAAAAACCTACACCAAATCAAAAGACGCAGTCCTCCTCTCCAAAATCCGCACCCTGACCCTAAGCGCCAGCAAATCCACCTCCCACCGCCGCACAGCCGCAATCCCGCAGTTAACCTGCGTAGGCGGCAACGCCCGCGGCCGGTACGATGTGGACGTGATGCGCTGCACGAATTCCGGCTCCGAGTACGACGCCGAGGATATCCAGTGGACGTGTAAGGCGAGTTTGCCGCCGGAGTTCAAGTTGGGGGGTACGGAGGTGGTTTGTGAGGGGTACGATTCGCCCGAGGATCCGTTTGTGTTGAAGGGGAGTTGTGGGGTTGAGTATCGGTTGGTTTTGACGGAGGTGGGGGAGGAGAAGTTTGGGACTGGAGGGTGGAGGGGGTTTGAAGGGGGAAAGGTGGGGGGTTTGTTGGGGCTGTTGTGGTCGGGATTGTTTTGGGGCGTGTTTATCGGTATGTGCTGACCCGTCTCATTTTTGCTGATCCAACTAATGAACTACGATCCAGCCATCGCCTGCTTGATCTTCTACCGCCTCTTCTTTCGCGACCGAGGAGTCGCTTTACCCCGCGGCGGCCGTGGCTTCGGAGGTTTCGGAGGTGGAGGTGGCGGCGGCGGAGGCTGGGGAGGCGGCAACGACCCTCCACCACCCTACACACCGCGCGCCCCTCCGCGCTCCAAACCAGACAGCGCACCCAGATCTGCGCCGAGCAGTAGCAGCAGCGGACGCAGCTCATGGTACGGACCTGCAGCAGCAGCGGCTGCTGGATATGCTGCTGGGCAGTATATGGGTCGTAGGGGAGAGCGGCAACGGGAGGCACCGAGGAGTACTCCTGGCTCTAGCAGATCGCCTTTTGGAGGCCTCTTTGGTGGCGGCAGTGGGAGTGGAGGATCTCCGTCTGCTGGTGCTGGGGCGGGAGGCTCGGCGTTTGCTTCAGGCCCTTCGCCGAGCAGTTCGCGGTATGAGAGTACCGGATTCGGAGGGACGAGGAGACGATGAGAATCGGGTATCGTTCAATCGTGATATACATGAAACGACATCAATCGCTTTACACCATCTACAACGCAGCCGCTTCATCCGAAGCAGGCGCCACCCGCGGCCTCTTCGTCATCTCCTCAATCCCCGTCCGCGTCTCGGTGTGCTCGCTGCTCAGATCGCGATGCTTGACAAACACGCTTACTACAAACCCTAAACCCGCGGCGACAGTGTACGTGATCCAGACATTGCGTAAGCTCCAGCTGAATGCATCTTTGACCGCCCTCTGCTGAGCCGCGTCAGCGATGTGCTTGATAACCTCGACGTTCGCCGCAGCATGGCCGTCGGAGAAGTCTGAGATGAGTGTGGAGTTGAGGCCAGCAGCGCGAAGGGATGAAATGCGAGAATCCATGCCGTTTTGGAAGATGATGCCGCCTAGGACGACCGAGATGGCGGTGGCGAGATTACGAGCGGTTCCGACGGTGGCTGTCGCGGTCGCTGTATCGGCTTGGCTGACCATTACCTGCACGGCGACGAGTGGCGGCTGAAACAGTAGACCCGCTCCAATACCTGCGATGAGCTCTATCCCGATTATGTCCCGGATGGGTGTCGTGGCGTCGAACATGATGAAAAGGCCATATCCGAGGGTCATGAGAATCGTCCCAACCCACATCATTTCGCGATATCGGCCAGTCTGGTGGATCAGCAGGCCACTGAAACAACCTGCCGCGGCTTCGGAGAGAGCCAGGGGAATCAGAAGCAAACCACTTCGCAAGGGCTCGGCGCCCCTGACGCTTTGGAAGTAGAGGGGAAGATAGAACTCGCCACCGATGAAGACCAAGCCCTGACAGAATGTCACCGCGAACGCAGCAACGTTCGACCAGTTGCGGAACACCGAGATCGGAATGATTGGGTACTCGGCGATTTTCGTCTCGGACACGACGAGAACGGCAATCATCACCACTCCAAATACAATCAGACAGATGACTGTCGGACTACTCCAGGGAAATGTTACGCCGCCGAAATCGAGACCGAGTAGCAGCATAAGCATGACGCCAAGGATCGATGCCGTTCCGTACCAGTCGATGGCGCTGAGTCCGGATCGCAAGGGAGTGCGCGGGTTGTGTACATTCAGGAAGAAGATCAGGATGATGAAGGTCGTGCCAGCAATGGGCAGGTTGATCCAGAAGCACCTGGGACACGTCAGCATGGCACAACAATCCGAGACCGAGAAAAACCAAGATACTCACCACCGCCAGCTGACCAACTGGGTGAAAGCACCACCAACAATCGGTCCAATGCCTCCAGCCAGTGCCCACGTAACCTCAATAAGGCCAAAATACAGCGTGCGCGAGCGCATACTAAACAGATCCGAAATAACAATGCTAACAAGCTGAAGAATCCCCCCGCCCGCAGTACCTTGCAAAGCACGCGCAGCAATCAGCATGCTCATACTCACGCTCGTGGCGGCGAGCGTACTGCCTACAGCGAACAAGGCCACAGCACCGAGCAGGACGGGTTTGCGGCCGAAAATATCGGAGACTTTCGCCCAGATAGGCGCGGCGGCGGCATTGGCGAGCAGGAAGGCGCCGCCGATCCAGAAGTAGCCGGCTGCGGAGCCTAGGTCGGAAGTGATGACGGGGATGGCGGTGGCGACGATGGTTTGGTCGAGAGCGGTGACGAAGAGGGAGAGCTGGATGGAGCGGGTTAGATGGGATTCGAGGGTTGGATGGGTGATGGACGTACGTAGAGTGCGAGCAGGATGGCCCATGTGCGTAGTTTGGTGCGGACGGGGGCATTGGGCTCATCGATATCCAGTTCTTGGAGTGCGTGGCTCGGTGGTTCGGGGAGGGGTTCAGTTTCCTCGGTGATATGGGTTTCGGTGGAAGTTTCGATTTTCGACATGGTGCTGGTATGGACAGATATGTACAAATGAGACGGGCAAAGCAATATATACGAGACGAAAAGACTTGAAGGACAGAAACACGCTGGACAAGGTCGAGAGGAAAGAAGTTATCACCGTTACAACGCGAGGTCGTGTAAGAGCGGTTTGCTGGTGGAGTCGAGTCATCCCACGTCTGGCCCGAACGCCGAACGCCGACGACCAACATCCGCGGCCTCTTCTCCTTCTCCTCCACCTATTCTGCACTGTCGTTGAAGGCTACAATCCGAGAGGGTGAATTAGTCTAAGAAGCACCAGATGAAATGCCTCCCAGTCCGGACATTCCATCTTCTTGCTTCTCTGCCAATCATATCCTCCCCATGTACCACCATCCACCTCGTCGTACGGCCGTAAAGATGAGGTCCAAAGTACATGCAGCCCTCCATATCCGGCAAAGACACATCGCATATGGCGCCGGAGGCCCCCAAGGATTGAGAACTGGCCAATGGACTACACAGCACCCTTCAATGACCGACAGATTGCATGCACGCACGTGGTGGAAGTGGTTACTTGTGCTTAGTAAGCCGAGCAAGGCTTCACATTCACGGTTTCAAATGTTGTTACAGCAAACAATTCGTCTCTCATACCGCTGCGAAAGCAAGACCGCACCTAGGCCCCGTAGAATCTCCTCAGGATCTTTCGCATCCTGAAACTCAGCAGAGTGGGTGGAAAGAAGCACGCCCGAGCGTCAGTATCACCATACCTTACGGCCGTAACAAAAATCCCTGCATGCAGCGCGGCCAACGACTTGCACTACACCCTCCAACCCTTGCTCCTCCGCGGCCCCCAATGGGGCTTGTGATCTACCCTGTGCATCGACTTGCATCTAATCGTCCCGTTCAAATCACGACCTCCGAGCCCAGACCACTCTGCAGGAATGAGATGTGCTGGCGAATTTGGAAGCACCCTACTTGCTCCGCGGAACGCATGCATTCCCCGCCCAATCGCCTACGAAGGGATGGGCGTACGTTAAAAGGGATCTTATCCCCTCATCGACCGCCGAGCTTCGTGCCTCCTCCACACTACGCCCAAGATGCACTTCCCGACCCTCGCTCTCTTGTTGCCTCTCGCTCTCGCGTCCGATCATGGCCATCATCGGGCGCCTCAACTCAATTGCAAGGCGATTGTCTCCGGGCTCTCTAGATTCCACGCCCTGCCCGAAGCTACCTCCTTCTGCGAGAGCTACCTGGGGCTCACCCAGGCTGTGTGAGTTGCCCGTCCATGCCCTCTAACATACGGGTGACATGCATTCCGCTGATACCACGACCGTTCTAGCACGAAAACAGCGTCGACCTCGACGGTGGTAATCACGACTACGCCAACCATAACCGTGACCACCACCACAACCTCGGGCTCTTGCTCTCCAGCTTCCGCCGCCTCGCCAACTCCTACCCCCACTGCAGCGGCCCGAATCAAGCGGTCCCGGCCTAAGCCTACCAACTTCCCCAATGGGGCGGAGGAGATTTCGTCCGCCTGCTCCTGCCTATCGCTTTCCACTGCGGCAACGGCGGCAACGACCACAACGGTACGTCGTCCCTTCTGGGAAACATTATGTCCTATTGTTGCCAGTCGGCAGCGCGTTGATCTCACTCGTTAGCCCATCACCACTATCATGAGCGCGGCCACGACCACGTTCACCTCCCAGATCCCCGCGGGCTGCTGCACCCTCGCAGATTGCAACTACCAAACTAACGATGGGACTGGCTATTGCGTCGACTTTTTTGGCGGTGATGATTACGCAACATACTTGTATTCCTGCACCTTTGCGTCTTGCTACTATTACGGCGCCGGTTCTGCCACATTTACCTCCGTTTGTACCTCTTCGACGTGAGAGATGCGGAGTGCGGCGAGCCGAGTGCGGCGCAAAAGAGTCGAGTGCGAGCGTGGAATTGGAAATTGTCCGCCTTCGAGGGAGAATGCTTGCATGCAGGTGGCAAGGAAATCGAATCATCCGCAGCGGACGGGACACTCTCATTGCTCGCTTTCGCCTCCCACCTGCCTACGAGACTGCGCATCAGCCCCAGAACTCTCCCGCCTGCCTACGAGACTGCACAGCAAACCCAGAAATCCACAGAACACATGTCCTGTCGTCCCTAGCCACTCCTACTGCCTCAATGCAGCATACCCCCCACTACTCCCCGCATAACTCCCAGTAATCTTCGCATAAGCCTCACACTCGCCCCCCGCAAAGCCAACACCAATACACTCATCGGGTCCAAACTCGTCGCAGAAATCGAGACAGTTCTCCAACGACCCCGTGAAAGTCCTCTTCTCCTTCATCTTCTTCCCATCACTAGTAATCACCACCCCGGACAACTCCATCTCACACAAAATCCCATACACCAACCCCGCGAAATCAAGACACAAGCCTTGACTCCCTGCCCCGCCAGCGCAAATCCCCGTCTCGAGATCACCCGCGCAGGAAGGAATGGGAGTCGGCGTGGAGAAGGTGGGCGCCGTCCAGGTTGCTGGGGGCGTGTGCATGGTGTGGGTGTAGGAGTCTGCGGAGGCGAGGGTCACGCCGGGGTCGGAGTAGGGGTAGGTGCTTGTGGGGGTTGTGGGGTTGGGGATGACGGTTGAGGAGGTCATCGTGCCTGCTGCTGCGGCGATGCGGTCTTCGGTTTGTTCTCGGTTATCCTGGTGTGAGCGGTGCTTGCCGTGGTGGTGGCGGCGGGCGTTTGAGAAGGTTGTTAGCGCGAGGAGACCGAAGAGCAGATGGAGGATGAGCATCTTGACGGTGGGTTGGAAATGTAATGGAGCGTGAGGAAGAGCTGAGAGACGGATTGATATGCGAACACGGTAGCTGTGCAAATGCCTGGAATGAATAACACGCGCTGGAATGCAAAGCCACTCACCACGCCAATCTCACAACCCATCATCCCGTTTCCATACCTTCATCCATCTCTCATCCAGACTCGAACCCTCCTCATAAAAGCGTAAATCTGTGCTCAGTCGTATCCTACCTTCGGGATCCTGATTCTTCACCGCGCCGTGAATCAAGTACTCATTATGGAACACCACATCCCCAGCCTCGAAATTTCCTGCAAGCCATCTCCGCTTCCCCCCGTTTCGTCCAAATTGGCCAGCCAGATAATCTCGTCGAAAGTCGTCGACATTGTGTGCGAGTTGCCCGTCGCGAGCCATGTTGGCGTTGAAGGCGTTGATTCGCTCCTCAGGAGTAAAGTGCTCTGCGCGCTTGACGAAATCTGCTTCCACGTTTCGACCGATGTCTTGTGAGTTCTCGAGATACATCAGTCCGCCGCCTTCGGCTGTGCAGTCTCCTATCGGTACCCAAGCGGTGAGGAACTCGGATTCGCCTTTGCGGAGCTAGGTGGTGTCAATGAACTGTCCTGAGATCGAGCTCTTCGCCCCACTCACAAATAGTTTGTCGTAATGGATCCCCGTGGAGAATCCATTGGGAACATTATGTCTTGCTGCTGTTAGCAAATCATCACCATTCTCATTGCAGTTCCAACCCACCTGAGCAATGTCCGCGTAAGAAGCACATCATTCTTCCACCCCATGAACCTTCTCACAAACGAGTGCAAACTATCATGCTTCAACAGCTCATCATACTTGGGCAACACATGCGCCGACTCGAGGAGATCAAGCCGATCAACCCCATCCGGCAGCCGCGTCGCCCCAACGCCATTATGCGTCTCGGGGTCATCGGCGTCGTTGAAAATGCCGTCACGCGGCGATGTCCCGGCTTTGAGGATGTGCGTAGGTGCGAGATGGGCAAAGTACTCTTCTCGAGAATCGAGGACGGTTTCGCGGGGGATTAAGTGTTTGATGAAAACGTAGCCGTCTGTGTTAAAACGTCGCCGCATTTCTTCGAGGGGAGTGTCGACGCTCGTTTCTTGCATCCAGCCTACACTACTTGCATCGACGCATGGTCCGTGGTTCGAGCGGAGTTTTGGTAGCTGTTGTCTTTCGTACACGAGCTCGTGAGCGGGAACGGAGGGTTGCTGGACGGCCACAGCCATGTCGTCGACGATACTTCTCGTTTGGTGGGATTAGATCTTGATCAAACCGCCCGACTGAGGATAAAAGCGACCAGCTTGAAGTGTTTCCGAGTCGAAAGATGCAAAGAGCCCCGAGAAATGCGACACGCGGGGCGGTGCTGCTTGATATAGGTAGGCTTCGATTGCGGGGTGGGCGGGATTTCCTAGCGAGGAAGTTCCCCACACGCCCCCAAACCGGTAAGAAATCCCGCTCCTTCCCCTTCTGGAACGGAGCTCAATCAGACCTGCTTCCGATCTGGGCAGCTTCGGGGCGTTGGAATCAACTGCTCCGCAACGACTTCAAGCGCTGCCGCCAAACTCCCTAAAGACAGGCCCCTTCACCTTTCCCCTAGAATCAAACCTCACCCCCTCCTCAAACAGCAGCTCATGCTTCTTGCTCGCAAACTTGCCTCCCTCGCCCCACTCGCCCTTGAACCCGCCTAAGCTGCCATCATTCGCCAGGACACGATGACACGGCACTTCCGGCGCGAAAGGGTTGTTGCGCATGGCGCTGCCGACCGCTCTCGCGCACGTCGGGTGCGAGGTGGCGGTGATGTGGTCGGACAGGGCTTGGTAGGTGGAGTACCTGCCGCGCGGGATTTGGCAGAGGAGGGTGAGGGCTTGTTTGCGGAAGGGGGTCAGATCGGGCGCGGCTTGGATGCGGCGGAGTTGGGCGGGGATGTCGACGGGATCGTCGGCGGTGTCTTGTTCGTGCGTAGTGTCGGCCTCGTTGGGCTCGGCGGTGCTTCCTTTCTGCTCGGTAGAAGCTTTCGCCTTCGCGGGAGACGTAGGCAGGAAATAAGAAGAAACCGTCCCATCCTTCCCCGTCCTCCTCTTCTTCCCACTCCCTCCAGCACTACTAACCTCCCCCTCCGCCTTCCTCTTCCCAGCACCCCTCCCCTTCCCCCTCAACTCCAAACTCCTCTCATTCAACGCCCCCAAATCCACGCGCCCCTCACAAATCCTCCTCCCCAACAACCACGCTTCCTTCAGCTGCGTGGGATTCATATGCTTCACGGCCGGGGCTTTCACAACCTCCGTCCAAGGGCGATCGATCCCGACGGCATTGTCGAGGATGATGCGGGCGAAGCAGTGATCCAAATGGACGGGCCAGTGCGGCTGGACGGGATCTTTGGCGCGCGCGAGGGCGGGAAGGGTCTGAGTGTAGGTTAATGTCCAGTGGTTTCGGAGGGTGGCGGGGTGGTATCTCATCTTGCTGTTTTGGGGTTCTAGGTCTAGGTGGATTCTTTCGAGTCGTCGATGTCTGTTCGAATGCAGGGACGCTCTCGTCGGCGTCATCGTCAAAGTCGCGTCGCGTCGCCGCGGGGAAAGTGCGGCGGCGGAGCTAAGGCTGAATGGAGAAATTCCGCCTTTGCTGCAGCCTCTCGCATTATCACCGTCCTCACATCCAAATGCTGCTAAAACGACGACTCCAACGTACGACATTTGAGTGAGACCGAGGATCAACTGACATGATGATCATGATACGTCGCCCAATCTACCCGCTTGCCTCATAAATCTCCTACTGCATCGTTCGTCTCAAAAAGCACATCATCGGCATGGCACATGCACACCCACCATCATCATCATCCCTTCCTCCCTCATCATGCAAAGCAAGCAAGCATTCATCATGATCCCTCAATGCGCGCCACCCTTGCGAAAGCGCAACAGCTCACTCAAACTCGCCAAACTACACCCATGCTGCAAAAACTCATGCTTGCCCAGCTCCTCGGCCGTCGCGCGCGACTTGACGTCCACGCACAGACACACGCTCAGGAAACTCTTGAGCTCCTTGCTCAGCTTCTCCGGCTTCTTGAGGCGCGGCGTGCCGTTCGTCGCAATGAGGTAGAGCGCCTTGAGCGGCTCCTCGTTGAGGTACGGCGGCTCCGACTCGATCATTTCGATCGCCATGATGCCCAGCGACCAGATGTCCACTTTGTTGCCGTACTCCTTCTGCTTCACCACTTCCGGCGCCATCCAGTACGGTGTGCCGACCATGGTGGCGCGCTTGTTGCGCTGCTCGGTGAGCTTGGCGCAGAAGCCGAAGTCGGTGATTTTGACGGCGCCGCGCGAGGAGAGGAGCACGTTGTCGGACTTGATGTCGCGGTGGATGATGTTTTGGCTGTGCAGGTGGATGAGGCCTTTGCAGGTCTGGAGACGCCTTGTTAGCGAGGTCTTCCTGTCGCATGGTAGTAATGATACAACTCACCTCCAGACAGATTGTCGCAATCTGGTCCTCCGAAATGCTGCTGTTGTTATCAATGACATCCGTCAACGCCCCGCCCTCCATAAACTCCATCACCACCCACAACTCGAATGTGTCCTCCTGAAGAAACGCATCCAGGAAGTTGACAATGTTGTCATGCCGGCTCTCCTTCATCACGATGATTTCATTCACAATCAGCTCCTTCCGCGGCTGACTACGCAGATCCATCTGCTTGATCGCCACTTGCGCCCGCGGACCGTACTGCCGGATCAGATCCCTGGCCGTGGCGGATGGCGCACTTTCGCGTATTCGCGCCACGTACACCGAGCCGGACGCGCCCTGCCCAATCTTCTTCTGCTTGTTATAGCTCTCAAGAGGGTTGGACAGGTTGACTACGGAGCGCAGCCGTTCCATGACTTGCGCATCCGACATGGCGCTCATCCGCACGTCCTTCTCCTTCTTCTCGCTCGGATCGGCTTTCTTCGTGAGTGCGGCTTCGGCTTGTTTGATGGGATCTTTGGGGCTGGGGCCGGATGGCTTGGCGGCTACGTTGAGCGGCTTGACTTGTTGGTTGCCCGACGGATTCTGCCTGTGCTGTGGGCTTGATCCTTGAGGTTTTCGTACGCCTGTCGACACATCGTCCCGTCCCTGCTGGGCGCTTTGTCCAGAAGTTGGTGTACCGGGCGGCTTGGCGCCGTATGGAGAGGTGCCGTTAGTCGTAGGCTTCGTCGGGGTACCGCCATTCGCCTGCCCGGGCGGCGCAGGAGCCGGTCGAGAGGCTTGGAGATTCCTGATCGGCAAGGCACCCGGCTGTCCGTTTCCACTCTGCGACGGCGCGGGTGGAGCAGGTCGTGATGCGTTGTATCTGGCAGATGATGGCTGCGCGCCTGGACTTCCATCCCTCGAATCCGAGCCGTATCGGGCAAGTTCCTGTTTCGCCAGCGGCACTTTGGATTTCGGAATCTGTTCGTTGTACTCGCGGTCTTCTTGTTCTTGTCGCCGCCTACGTTCTTCTTGCTGTCGCTTCTCCGACTCCGCGCGTCTTCGTGCCTCTTCTTGCCGTCTTCTTCGGTCAGCCTCCATAGCGGCATCTGCAGCAGACACCGGAGCGGATTCATTTCGCTTCTGCTGCATCATGCTATCTTGCGGTGCCTCTCTCGAGACTGGCCCAGTAGCGCTAGGCGTGGTAGGCTGATTGCCGCTCTGATAGCTGTTGTATGTAGCCGGCTGTGGTCTGGGCGGTGCCACGCTGGTCCCGGCCGAGTATCCCAGCTGCTTCTCCCGGCTGTTACTCGGGGGCGGGGTGGGCGTCAGCGAAGGGTACATTTTCGGATTTTCCGCTCTCGGCGCTATCTTCTCGGAGTAAAATTGCAGGACCTCCATGACGGCTTGCGGGTTCTTAGCCATGTCATCTTTCGTCAAGGCCGATCCTTTGAGCAACCGCTCCCACTCGACCGGGAGGCCGACGAAGCCGCCGGTGTTGGGGTCGAAGCCGACATGAACGCGATGAGAGAAGCCGGTGGGATGCGAGACCCCGCTCGTACTCGGACAGCGGTCGTAGATGTTGTCCATCCAGCCGTAGACTTCATTGTCGGTCTCGAATCGCAGAATCCACACCTTGCCACCCTCGCGGGCCAATTCCAGACTAAAGGGGTAGTTGTCGCAGCGGGTGACGTTCAGGATTTCTCTCAGCGCGATGACATTAGTGGTCTTGCTGCTCGTGTTGGACTTCAGAAAGTCGAGCTGCTTCTCCCGCAAGACGAGGAAGCGTTCGTTCCAAAAGGACTTCATGAACCCTCCGCCCTCCTCCTTGACCTTGGCCCAGCCATCACGAACTACCGTGTTCTCGCCAATGATGGAGTCGAAGCCAGTGTTTTGCCGTGCGACCGCACCGATGGGAGACATGGGGAGCGTCGGGTTGGAGTAGTTGTTGCTGGTGAGGGATCGAAGGCCGGGGTTGCCGGGGGTTTGATTGACATTTGGGGTGAGATTGAGTCGTGGTGGGCGATCGGTGGGTGGGCGGGGAGCAGGCCCCGGATTCATGAATTGGTCGGGGCGGTAAACTCTGAGCATGCCTTGTGGTCAGCGAGCGGTTGGCATAGAAGGGGTTGAAAGTGATGGAGGAGAGTAAGGCATAAGGGGGCAATGCGGGGGATGGTGGGCGTGCGACATGTCCACATCACACCGATAGGCCCTGTGCAGGGAGAGACGTACGGGTTCTGTTGTGTATTCGCCATGCTGGCTAGTGTTGGCGCTCGCACGCCGCTAGACTTTGTGTTCCCTGATCCTTCGCTTGGGGGGCTGCTCGAGTTTCCCCGATTCTCTCGGCGGCAGGGCCTAGATTATTGGGTTGGCGATAAAGCGATCGAGCGATTGAAGAGGCGAATGCGTGTTGCCGAGGGCAGTGCAGGTCTTCGTAGGTCAAAGGGCAGATGAGGGGAAGAGGGAGGAGGAGGAGGTGAGGTGGGACGAGGGCGGTGGGGGGAAGCGTGGGAGCTGGCTGCCGTCCCTCCACACTCGCTGAAATCGGGCGAAACAATGCCGCATTCGTGGGGAAACAAAGAGAATGTCGACGCCGCTCGGATGCAGGGAAGAGGGAGTGGAAGGATGGGGGAAGAGGTGCTGCTCGCGCACGTCGGTCCAGACTGGGTTGGTGGAGAATTATCACGAGCGAGCGAGTGCAACGCTGCTGTTCTGGTCCCTTGTCGGGCGCCAATCCGGTAGGGGTTGGCGGCCAATCGGGTGCGCGCCCGAGCCGCGAGCGTTTCCCGCTTCTCCTTATGTAAGGCTTCCCCACATTCAGCTGCCATTCATGTTCACATTCACATTCCTTCTACTTCCATTCACTGTTGATCGTCTGCTATTCCTTCTACGTCCAATTGTGTCATTCACGGCAAAAGGCAGCAATACACGTTACTTTTGATTTCCTCATTTTAGCTTCTTCCACAAGACTGCCTCATCCGTCCGGCTTCATATGAATTTCTCAACTTTCGGGATAGACGGATCTCACCTCATACGGCTCTGTAATAATAAGACCACACCACATTCCCAGCGAGTCTAAGAATCTCATAATGCGAACACCTCTGCCTATTCGATCAACGTGACCTCGAACTACCGCCTACGAATTGATATGCAATCGTCTCGTTGGAACCAGCGTTGGTAAGCTCCCTGGATACATGTATTATATGTGTCCCACGCCAGCTAATGCTTCTCAGAAGGTTGATATATATTGACTGAGCCACGCTCTTGACCAGAATTTCACCCGTCAAGTCCATCAAGCTCATCGCTCGTCTACAAAACTCGAGATGCAGGCCATCATGAGCGTATGGGACGTGTGCAGAGATGCTCTGCATACCACTACCCCCACCGCGATAGCAATCTTCACCGCAATCACCATTGCAACCCTCCTAATCACCCGCATATCATCCAGCAGCCCGGTTGGTGCGCCTTCTATCCAAAGACAAGATGGCACTTCTCAGCTCGTTCCCAGAGTACCCTACTGGATTCCAATCCTCGGCCATCTTCCCAATCTCGTCTTCAACGCAACCGACTTTTTCGCACATCTGCGCAAGACGTACCCCGACGGAATATTCGCCCTCAGTATCCTGGGCAAGCAGCACAGCGTGATCCACACCCCGGGCCTGACAACCGCCCTCATTCACACAAAGTTGGAGAATGCCACTTTCGAAGAAACCAGCGAAACCTTCCTGCAACGCGTCTTTGGCTTTCCAACCAAGAGCATGACCAAATGGTATGCCGCCAGGGATGAGTTGATGGCGTGCTACAAGACTCTCCTCTCCGAGCCTTCTCTCGGCCACATGGTGGACAAGACTGCCACGAAAGCACGGGAGAATATAGTCAACCTGGTCAGTTTCGCTGGTAGCCCTGTCGATGAGATGCCATGGGAGCGAAATGGAGACATCAGAATTACCAAAAATGCCGCGGGGGAGGAAGTGGTGGAGGCGAGTCTGCTACCCCTGATTCGCGACTTCTGTGCCCACACCGCCATTCCCACGTTAATGGGCTCGGATTTCCTCGTCAATTTCCCTGACTTCCCGACTTCGCTTTGGACGCTCGATGCTGGCTTCATCCTCCTCGCTACCGGTCTGCCCCGCTGGCTGCCCGTCCCCGTACTCACACGAGCGCACATTGCGAAGAAACGAAATCTAGATTGGATTACGCAATTCGAACGGGCGTTGGAGAAGCAAGCCAATGGCCAAGATCCGGGGACAGAATGGAGGAATATCGGCGAAGAAGGGGACGTGGGTTCCTTGGTAATGGCGAGATTAGAGGTCTACCGCAAACACAACTGGACCTGTCCCGAGCGCGCAGCAATCGAGCTTTCCCTCCTCTGGGCCGCAAACGCAAACTCCAACTCCCTCGTCTTCTGGATGATCGTCCGCATCTGCGCCGACCCTGACTTGCTAACAAAGATCCGCGAGGAGTTCGCTCCCTACATCCACGCCGTGCAGCCGCAATCCGACCTTCCCATCCCCGAAGCTCCCCGCATCGACAAGTTGGACGTCGACGGCCTCTGCGCTCATTGCCCTCTGCTGAAAAGCTGCTACATCGAGTGCTTGCGCGTCGACACGGCGTCGTGGTCGTTCAAGGTCGTCAAGCAGGATTTCGTGCTGCAGGCGCGGGAGAAGGAGGCGCAGGCGTGGCTTCTGCGCAAGGGGCAGTATGCCCATGCCGGGCACGATTTGCACAATATGGACCCTGCGTACTTTCCCGAGCCGGAGGTTTGGAAGGTGGAAAGGCATATCAAGTATGAGGAGGCGGAGGGAGAGAAGCGAGGGGTTGCGAATATGGGGTCCATCCGGCCGTATGGTGAGTTTTGGCTGTGTTGCTTCTGCTTCAGGCAGTTGTACGACGAATATTTCCAGAATAAGCTCGCTAACTACTTGGACAGGAGGAGGACATAGCATGTGCAAAGGCCGATCGTTTGCCTTCAAAGAGTGCATACTGTTCGCGGCTGTCATTCTTGCTCTCTGGGACATTGAGCCGGCTGGGGGCGGTGCATGGCAGATTCCGAAACACAGACGAGCAACGGGAGTGTATGGCACGGGCGACAATGTGCGCGTATGGTTGAAGCGGAGGAAACTTCCTCCTGCAGAGGGATAGAATGGCGATGGATTTATCGATAATCATGACGAAGACTCCGAGTCTACTTCCTCCATGATTGTCTGCGCGGATAGACTATTCCCTTTGCGGGGCTTTCGTAATCCATCCGACAGACTGACATGGCCAGAAGAGATGTCATGAGGCGGAGACAAGAATGCCGAGTCCGATCCCGCCTTCTTCTCCTGCTTCTCCTTGCGATACTGCTTGATAGTTCTTCCTGGAGGGTTCTGTTGCTGGTCCAGGCCGAGAGCGCCCTGTAGAGAGCCGTAGAGTAGACTGATGACCAGTCCGCCAACGATGCCAATAAACGCTGCAACGGAGAGATAGATGTAGAGTGTCTGAGAAGATATAAGCGTAAGTCAGAGACACAAGCTAAGGAGCGGGAAATACCTCGAACTTGGCAAGGAAGTGAAACGGAAAGAGGAAGCACGCCCACAGGAATCGCGCGAGATAGACGAGAGGGGCGAGGATGAAGGAGAGCGGCCGAAAGATCAGTTTGCCGATGTACAACAGCGCAACGGCGAGGTAGGAGACTACGTAGTAGATTGCGGTGTAGATGGGCCAGACGGTCCAGTAGGCGATCTTGCCGATCCAGAAGATGAGGTCTTTTGTCGAGGGGTCGACTGCTCGTTCGGGGATGTCTTGTTTGTGTTTAGTGCGGGCGTGAGATTAAGGAGGGAGACACGGTATACATACTTTCAGAATCCATGGCACGTCTTCACGCGGCCATGATGTTATCCATCCGCACGGGAAGAGGCAGGAGATGAGGCTTGAAAGATGACTTGCATGCCTGCTCCCGCCCGGACCGCGCGCCGCCTCCGCCGCAATCAGCGCCGCCCCACTATTTGCCGGACTAGCGCGGCTTTAATCCACGAAGCACGACAAAATGCACCTTCACCCACCTCGTTCACATGTCATACCCCACTCCACTTGTAGATGTCTGTACACACCATGGCGTGGCGCTGACTCCAATCAGATCCGACCCGAAGCAAACCACCGCCCCGCTGGTGATGTCGATCCGCCCAGCCGCCAATCGAAGAAGGCCAGGCTCGCTCATTTCCGACTGACGCCCGCCGGCGAAACATGGGCCAAAGCGAGAGCTCCCCCACCACCACCACCACCTCCAACCCCCCGAGTCGCAAGCCGAGCCAGCGGGAAAGCAATCATTCACGCGGAAGAGACGGGCATGATTCGCCGAGTGTGAAGAGAGTGGTGCCGAGAAATCAGACGCCCCCCACTACCTCCAATCTCTCCGCCGCCGCCGCTTCCACCTCCACTTCCACCGAATACGCCCAAGCCTCTCACTCGCGTTCTCGATCAACTACTTCTGCCTCTGCACCTGTCAACATGGGCAGCAGCGAGTCGAAGCCGCAGCCTCCGGCGAGGTCGGCCACCCTACAAACCTCATCGACTAGCGAGAAAAAGCAAGCTTCTCCTCGCCGATATCCAGTGGCCGGAGATGCGGATTCTCAGCAAGACATCTCACCAGCCGTCGTGCCCACGCTCTTTGGTCTCCCCGAGAGTGCGTGGAATCATCCACCGAGACTTCCTCTGCCCATCGATCGGGACCCCGAGCCCGCGTCACCCATCCTCACCCCACGCAGTGGCACCCCCACCGTCCAAAATGAAGTGGAGGGCAACCTGTTGGAAAAGGAGTCGAGGCTGCTCAGCTCTACCACCCTTGACGATGAAGAAGGCGGGGCGGACATTCAGCAGTTCGCCATGGAGACCGATCCTCTGGCCCCCAAAGTCCCTACTACTCTCATCTACCCGGGAGAAGGCGACACGGTCTATGTCACCGGTACTTTCGCGAGTTGGGAGAAGAAGTTTCGCATGCACAAGGGCAAGGATGGCATTTTCAGGGCAACGCTTCCGCTCCACCCCGGCACCCATCACATTACGTTTCTCGTTGACGGCGACATGAAGACTTCGACGGACTTGCCCACCACTGTCGACTTCGCAGCGGCACTGGTGAACTACATCGAGGTCTCCTCTGCGCAGAGTCCGACCGCCGACAGGCAGCCGACGGAAGCCATTCCGATCCCCGGTGCTGTGGATGGGCCCGGCCGACCCGCGGTAAATGACCATCCACTGACAGGTCCGGCGGGGCACGACGAGCTATCCAGTATCCAAGCTACCGGAGCTCCTGCTCCAAACCAACAACCGGCCTCGCTGCGTCCACATTCCATTCCCAAGCAGGGAGGTCTCACCCCACAGATATCACAGGCAGGACAGCAGCAGCCGCCGGCTCAAAGCAAACCCTCCAAACCCAAAGCACCCCGGCCCAGGTATTCGTCGCAGATCCCGACCATCTTCCTGCATCTCGACATGTACAATAATCCCGAGGACCCGCGCTACCGCCTTGCCGTCAAAGCCAGCCAGAATCTGCCTCAGCCTCCTAGCTTGCCCATGTTCATGAGCAAGAGTATTCTGAATGCCACCACGCCTCAAAAGGACGACGCGAGTGTGTTGACCATGCCGAATCACACTGTGCTGAACCATTTGGCCACGTCGAGCATTAGGCAGGGAGTGTTGGCGACTAGTGGAACGACGAGGTACAAGAGGAAGGTGAGTTGGAGGGTGGAAGAGTGCAATAGTCTGGAAGGGCAATCGCATGCTAACTCTTGCACAGTTCCTAACGACCATCATGTACAAACCCACTTCCGACGACGGATGAGTTCGCGACACGAGAGGGCACGGAATTCCAATTCCGGTCGCCACCCAGCCCATATGCACGTGGGATGGCATTGAAGTCCTGCTATAGACTTTTCGGCTGCATTAGACGTTGATGCGAGGACTGTTCTCCTTCAGCGACGGCGCGGACGGGGCATTTGTAACGATAGCAACGGCAACAGCAAAGGCCAGCCAGGCATGCGGAGAGACAGGACTTTTGACATTGTGTGAATGGCATGGCCAGCCACGCGGCGCCGGGCTCCACTCGCATACAATAGCGTCAAGTTAGCAAAACTCAAAACAGTCAACTGCTACGCCATCTCTCTTTCCTTCTTCAATTTATGTTCTGATGTCGTCCGCGATCTCGGACAAGTAGTTCCGTGGGAAGGAAAATGTGGTGGTGATCGACAGTCTGCAGCGCGGGGCGGGTGGGGCTCCGGCTTTCATCTCACGTTGTCCTGTTCACCATGGCCGCGGATGTACCTTTCACCACCGACGAATAAACTACCTTGCTGTTAAGAGTTCCGGTTGAAGAGTAGCGAAGTGTTGTCTTTTGTTCGATCACTCGTCTGGAAACGCCATCCCTGCATCATGGCAAACCTTCAAGAATTCTTCATCACTGACGAACACCTTGCTCCATTGGCAGGCAAGGTGATTATCGTTACTGGTAAGCAAATATTGCACAGCTTCATTGCATAGACTTGTATCTGATTTGCAACAGGCTGCTCCTCCGGCATCGGCGAAGCAACAACCCAACTCCTGCTCTCCGTCAACGCCAAAGTCGTCGGCGGCGACCTCAACCCCCCAGCCAAACCCCACGACAACCTGCTCTTCGTCAAAACAAACGTCACCTCTTGGCCGAGTTTGCTGAACCTGTTCAAAACGGCCGTCGCCACCCACGGCCGCATCGACCACGTCTTCTCCAATGCTGGAATTACTGGACGTGCGGATTACCTTACCGACACGCTCGATGCCAATGGCGACATCCAGGAACCGAGTAATCTCACGTACGACATTGATTTGCGCGGAATGGTGAATACCAGCTACCTCGGCCTCACCTATCTGCGTCGTCAGTCTCCTTCTACAGGCAGTATTGTCTGCACAGCGTCGGCAGCCAGTTTCCAGCGCTTCCGCATCGCCGACTACACGGCCGCCAAGCACGGCGTGCTGGGCTGGATGCGCGGCGTCGTGCCTAACCTGCAGTCCCAGAACCTGCCCATCCGCATCAACGCCATCTCTCCCAGCTGGACCATCACCGGCATGACGCCCACCCCTGCCGTGCAGGCTTTGCGCGATTTGAAGCTCGTCGAGTGGCAGGGTCCGGAGGTGGTTGCGCGCTCTGTTGCCGTGCTGATGGCGGATCAGCAGCGGCAGGGGCAGTTGATTTACTCTGTTGCCGGGCGGTATTATGAGATTGAGGAGGCAGCATTGTTGCCTGCTGCTCGGGGGTTTATTGGGGTGAATGATGAGGACAAGGTGATTGAGGCGTTGCATCGCGTTACGCCGGACATTGGAAGAGTGTAGGTTGTACTCTTCACCGCTAGATTGTTCACATGACCTCGTCTTACACTGCTTCATCCGTCGCTGCTGTTTCTGCAGATACTGCACTTGCGACATACCGTGGTTGGCGGGATTGGATGGCAGGTTGGGTGTCCAAATAGGAACCGACACCCTTCCAGAAATGGCTTAAGCGTAGCTGACTGAGACGCGTGTTGGGCGTGGTTGGCGTCCGGCCCAGACTCCTCCCGGCCTATCACAGCGCAACCCCGGATTGCAAGGCGCCACGCCACACCCAAATGTGGCGTGTCCCGGTCTACATAAGGCGGTTGCATTGATGGACGTTACATACATCTCGTCAGCGTCACGAGATGTGTTCCCGCCTTCTTCGTTAATAAATAACAGTTGCGCTGCTTCGGACGAGGACATCGGGCCTCTGCAATCTTCATCTTTCCGTCGTCTGGCCCTTCAACCGCCGGATACAGATAGATATCTCCTCCACCACCGCAGTCATGCCGGATCAAGATGCCGTTCCGCCTCCTCCATACCCTCCGTCAGAGGTGGCGCTAGCGAAGGAAAAAGGCTTCGTCGTCGGCGAGGAGGAGATAGATGACAGCGACGACGATCTGACCTCGCAAACGCCCGCCACAGAGGACGACAACGCCGCCCCTCCGCAATACATCGATCCAGATCCCCATGCAGGCCCCGCAGGACGCAATGGCTTCCGGTCAGAAAAGAATGCACCCCCGGACTACTCCGTCTACAACAGCGACGCTCTCCGCGACGTAGCGCAGGCCATGAACTACGCCGCGCCTCCCCCCGCAGACCTCCACGCTCGCCTCTCCTGGAAACTCTTCCTCAACCTTGTGCCTAAAACCGAGGACAAACTTTCCAAAGCCCTGCTAGACGACGACCAAGACGAGGCGCTGCGACTCGTCGGAGCCCACCGCGGGCAATCCCGATATGTCCGACGGGCCAGCACGAGCAACGCCTCTCCCATCTCCCGCAAAGATCTGCACCTAGCCGCACTCTTCGGCGACAGCGAGGTCGTCGAGCGCCTGCTGCAAACCGGCGCCAGCCCGCTGTACAGATGGCGCGGCGGACTGACGGCCCTGCACTGCGCGGCCATGGGCGGGTACCGCCAGATCGCCGCGCGCCTCCTCCACGCCGGCTGCCCGGTGAATTACATGGGGCAGGACTACAGCAGCGCGACGGCGCTCGCGGCTCTAGGGGAGAAAATCGACGTGCTAGACCTCCTGCTCGCACACAACGGCAGTCTCGACGCCTTCGGTGGCCCGCTGGGCTCCGTCATCCACGCCGCTACAATGACGGGCAACGTCCCGCTCATCGAAGCGCTCAACAACTCCGACCTAAACGACAACTGGGCCGAAATCAACCGCACAGTCTACGCGACGCCCGCCCGCAAACTGCTGCACATTACGCGCGCGCGCAACCTGCTCACCCCCATCGATGAACCCTTCCTCACCCCCCACCACTCCCAGCGCCTCGAGCGCATCCACGGCCGGCCCCTCGCCCTCGCCGCCTTCCTAGGCAGCGAAGCAGCAGTCTCCTACTGGCTAAGCACCTACGGCACAGACATCAACGCGCACACAAAAGCCGAAACGCACTTCAACAACAACTTCCGCTCCGGCTCGGATTTGCACACGGCCCTCACGCTGGCATCCATGTGCGGGCACGAGGAGGTGATGCGCATGCTCTTGGAGCGCGAGGCGAGTACGCGCTCTGCGAACTATGAGCATGCTGATCCGCTCTTTCTTGCGCTGTTGAATGGGCATGAGGAGAGTGGGAGGTTGCTGTTGGCCTTTGGGGCGCAGGTGCGCTCGACTACGCTTGCGCTGGCTAAGGCGAAGGGAATGGCGATTGCGGATGAGATGGTGGTGCAGCCGGCGGACTCGCGCGCGCATCTGTCTAAAGTGAGGTCGGGGTCGGGAGGGGTAATGCTGCGGTCGGAGGCGGGACCGTCGAGGATGCCTGGTGTGAATCCTCTGGAGCAGAGTACGTCGGCTTGAGACGCGAGTGATCATACGAGATACATGAAATGCTACTATCGACTGAGGCTCTTGACGGCCCTGCTCTTCGTCGCGCGCGGATCGATGCCCTTTCTCCGCATCTGCTTCCGCAGCGCGCGATCGATGATCTCGTTGTCTTCCTCGTCGTCGAAACCGCCAAACACATCCTCCTCTCCATTCGCGCCGGCCTCCACATCCGCTTCCACATCCGCTTCGCTCTCTTCAACAGCCACGCTAGCCCCATTATTCTGCTGCGCCTTGTCCTCCGCACTACCCTGCGGCTTCACCGCACCCGCCGGCGTCGGTCCTGTCTTCTTTAACTTTGCGACGAAGAAGCCATCCACGTTGTAGGAGTGAGGATAGTAGCGGCGCGTCTCCTTCATGGCGGGATGGAAGCGCTTCGACTCATATTTGACGAAGCCTTCCTTGCCAAAGACCAGGCCGGTGGGGACGAGGCGGACGTTGGGGCGCTTGTTGAGCGCGTACTGCACGACTTGCTCGTTTTCTTCCACCGTTACTGAACAAGTGGAGTAGACGATGTAGCCGCCCGTCTTGCTCGCGTGGTCAACGGAGTCGATGGCGGCGAGGAGAAGCTGCTTCTGCAAATGCGGGAGACGCAGGAAGTCTGCTTCAGTCTTGTTGGTTTTGACGCTTGCGTCTTTGGCGATGACGCCGGTGCCTGAGCATGGCGCATCCAACAGTACTCTGTCGAAGCCGCCCATCACCTTTGGGAATTCCAGCGCGCTGTAATTGCACACTATCGTGTTTTTGACGCCAAGGCGGTGGATGTTTCCGATGAGACCTTTTGCTCGGTCCTTGTTCGAATCGTTGGCGAAGATGCAGCCTGTATTCCGCATGAGCGCGGCCATGTGGGTGGTCTTGCCGCCGGGAGCAGCAGTCATGTCGAGCACTCGTTCGTGTTCTTGCGGGGCGAGCGCCATGACGGGGAGGAATGAAGAAGCGGCTTGAAGGATGTAGTGGCCCGCGAGGTATTCGGGTGTAGCGCCGAGAGGAACGGCGGATTCAAAGACTTGAAGTCCAACTTTTGACCACTTGCCGACGGGTTGCAATTGCACGCCACGGTTGATGAGAGCTTGGGCGAGCTGTCTGCGTGCAGTGCGGAGAGTGTTCGTGCGAATGACCATGGGACGGGGAGACTCGTTGCTGTCGAAAAAGGCGAGAGCCTCTTGTGGAGGGAAGAGGGAGAAGAGCTTTGCCGCAAGGAATGGGGAGTAGCCGTAGTAGGCACAAATGTCCTTCAACAAAGATTGCGTGTAGTCGTTTCGGCTCCGGGCAGGATCGTGGAGCTCTTTGAAGCTTGTCAACACTCGCACAGTTTCGGTGATTCTCGTCCGCAAGAGTTGGAGATCCGGAGCCAGCAGACTCTTCTGTTGTCCCTCTTCATCGTCCGACAGCGGCAAATCAGCCGCAATATTCGTTTGCAACGCATCTTTCTGCAATTCTGCCTCGTTGTCTTTCAACTCTTGCGCTCGTTGGTTGTCCAGTTTCTGCGTGAGCCCTGCAATGTTGGCCGCATTCAGCGCCTCTTCCGCATCGGAGTCGTCATCCTCAGACCATACGCCGGCATGATTTTCTCGGTCAGAATCGACAACGTCGTCGTCTGAGGGTGCCAGGTCGAAATCGTCTGCATCGTCTTGTAATTCGTCGTCGCTCACGTCGTCCAAATTCGCCTCTTCAATGCCATCCAGCTCATCTTCCATGACATCCGGGTCGTCTATTGCATCTCCACTGATATCTGAGACGCCGTCCTCTTCAAAGCCATCTTCGAAGCCGTCGAGCACCGTCTGCGTCTTCTTTCCGCTCACAATCTGCGGCGCGGCATCGGAGCGGGCCTTGGGGACTCGTTTTCCCGCCGACTTTGACGAAGCCTTCGCAGAACCGTTGACCGGTGCCTCGACCCGCTGCTTCTTGATCGAGGATTTGGCCGGCGCAGCAGACTTTCTCTTCTTCGAAAGGAGCGAATCGTCGGGGTTCGGTGGCGGGCCTTGCTTGGTCATGCGCCGACTGGGTTTTGCTTTTCGAACCATCTTGTCGCCGTCTGTTGCAACTTTCTGTGTTGGCGGAAGAATGAGAGAGGTGGTGTACTGTCTCGAGCCTGGGAAATTTTCGGGCATTCGACTGCAAGCGGAAATTTATGGCTGCGGTTGAGGGTTCGGATCTAGCCGGCGATAAGATTCTTCCGTGGACCCTGACTTTCATCTCGACATTCACGTGTTTGACTTCGCAGTATATACTCTGACATGCGCTCACTGATATGCCATTCGCCAGTTGTGTACATGAGGAACTTCAGACTTGTGTTCAGCGAAATGCCGCCAATCTATCTACATCCACAGTAGGCTGTCGCGGCAATCCGACTCTACGTTTCCCCCCTTGGTCGTCCCCCGTCTCTATTGATGCACGTCTACGCTACCTTCTCTTCCGTCACAATCGCCTCTTGCACACTCGGAACCTCATCCAGAATGGTATTCGACCGCTCTCGGTCTCGCTTCGCCACGAGGTACCACGTTGCGCAAATGCTGGCAATGGCGCCGGCAAGCAACCCAATGGATATCGAGAAGCTCACTCGATATCTCGGACCAAACTTGGGCTGATATACCTGTGGGCCGACGATGCCAGAGAGTTGGGCGGAGGCCTATGGTACTTGTCAGCGGATTTAATCAGCTTGTAGTCAGTCCACTTGTTGTCTTACATTTGTGAGTCCAATCGCAAGCCCGGCTGCTGTCGTTCCGTGTGCCGCTCGGATACGCTCCGGCCAGATGATGGGGTAGATGCAAATCGAGCAGGCCAACGCAATCGTGACGAACACATATTTCACCGACGGGATGTCCACGGTGATGAGGATGACATAGCACGCGCACGCAATACTTTCGAGTAAGATTGCGGCTACCCATGAGACCAGCCTCTTAGTGTGGATGAGCCAGCCGATGAAGACGAGTGACGCGCATCCGAAGGCGTACGCGGGCTGGTTGATAGATGGTCAGCAATATGCCAATACCTGCAGAGTTTTCAGCAGCTCACCATTGTCATCAGCTGTGCATCAGCAGTCCCAGTCAGGCCGAGCTCGTAGATGACTGTCGGCAGCACAGTCCCAACCCCCCAGCCACCTATGGCATGGAACACCCAAATTAACGTGAAGGTCGACGACGTCGGATCGCACAACAACGCCTTGACCTGGTCGAGGTTCCATGTCTTCGCGGAGCCTCTGGGTTGCGTCTTTGGCAGCGAGTCGACAATCACCTGTCGTTCCTCGGCGCTGACAAAGTTGGCCTTCTCATCGGGGTAGTTGGGGAGCCAGAAGAAAGTTGTGACTCCGAGCAGAATTGGCGGGATGCCTTCGATGATGAACACCCATCGCCACGCAGCCAAGCCGCCCGCGCCGTTGATGAAAGACAGGGCATATGCCAACAATCCACTAACAGTTCCCGAAAATTGGCCACACGCGTAGAAGAAGGCAATCCTCAATGCCATGCTGTCGGCAGGATACCAGAAGGACAGATGATAAAGCACGCCAGGATAGTAGCCGGCTTCCGCGAGGCCCAGCAGGAATCTGCAAGCAAGGATGCTGGAGTAATTCTGCGTTGCTCCTTGACACATCGAGACGATGCCCCAAGTGACCATGATGCGACTCATCCAGATGTTCGGCTTGAAACGCTTCAGCAGCAGCGTCGACGCGGGCTCAAAGGCCGCGTAGGGATAGTAGAAGATGCTGAGCACCCAGGCCCACTGCTGCGAAGAGAGATGCAGCTGCTGACGGATGTCGTCGCCTTGGGTTTCGTTCATGATGGCCGTGTTGGTGATGTTGGAGACGTTGATTCGCATGATCAGGTAGATGAAGGAGTACCATAGTAGGATACGGAGATCGACTTTCCGTTGCACCGCTTTTAGTTCCGGCCGTTTCTCCTGCGCAGACTCGATGTCTGAGGTGGACTGCCTTTCGAATGTCTGGACGCTGACGTCCTTGGCTGCTGGAGCCGAGTCCGTGGGCTGCGAGACCTTCAGATCAGCCATCTTTGAGAGTGAGAAGGGAGAGAGTGGGCAAGAGGAAGAGAAGACGGTTGAGGCAGGGAATGGCAGCGCTTATGATGGTCGGGTATGACGGGACTCGCATGCTGCTTCCAAGACTCCAACGTGCTGGAAGCGGATGCACGTTGCAGCAGAACCCGCATTGCACATGGCAAATCGACGCCGATCATGCAGGCATGGCGATGAGACAATCAGGGTTCGAGTGTTGCAAATGGCCGCCGATTCATCTTGGAGTAGGTACATTCGACAAGAACGTGGTGTGTGAGAGTGGCCTGCTATGACATGTCTCTCTTTTTGTCTCTCCGTTCTTCTTTGCCGTCTACTCACTCAATGATTTTGATTTCATCAATCATCTGCACATCCATCATAGCCTCGGAAGGTCTTGGAGTGTCCAGGGGTGGAGAGTTGTAGCAAGCATGGAGAGAAAGCACGCAATTCGAAAGACGACATCGATCGGCACCGTCGTGCATGTCAACGTCACGTGCTGCCCAACTTCATCCCACCTTTCATCCCAAGTTTCGTCCCCAATAAGAAATCTCACACGTTCGACATGCGACAGGATGCGAAAGACGCTCCTACTTCTGCGAGATGCGGTCAAGTCATTGGAGAAGTATAGAGTGATATTCTTATAGTCTTACTCAGCACGTTACAACCTTTGTCAGACGAATGTCTGACTACATGCTGTGGCAGCAATGTTGCATCAAGTCAGAGGTTGCTGCTCTCACTGCTTTTCCTCTCATCAGCGTCTCAGCCGCTGCATACATCTGTCATAACTACTAAACCATGTCTGATCAACCCACTGACGGACGTGAAGCAGCCTACTCAGTCTCCAAGGCGACTTCAGACGTGTTCCGCCACTCCATCCTCGCCCATCCCCTGATACGCAAAGACCTGCCCGTTGGCACAGAGGCAGCCGCGGCGAGAGTGCACTTCACAGGCTCTGCAGACCCCTCGATCCCCGTTAATTGGCGCTTTGCAGAAGCCGTAGCAAGTCTCAAAGGCCTGGAAGCCAGCATACTAAACGTGCTGCTGACTCGCAAGTATGGCATCCCACTGCAAGACGTCACCATCGATACGGACCACGCCACACTGTTCATCATGTCTGCCCGGCTCTGGACCATCGACCCTGGCGAAGGAGGTTGGAACATTGCGCCCACAAACGCCCCCGTCGCAAGCGAGCGGCTGGCACAGATGTTTCCTCCTAGAGATCCGCACCGGGCTCGAGCGACGCTGCATCGCACTTTCGCTACTGGGATCTATAAATGCGCTGATGGAAAGTACTTCAATATTCATGGCTCAATGAACGCTGATCCGATCGCGGACTATCTTGGACTGGCCCGTGATATGGACACGGAGTCTTTCGAAGAAGGACTGCAAAGGTGGCGCGACGCCGTCCGTGCCTTCTCGAGTGAGGATCTCGATGTTCGATGCAACAACGACTATCGACAAGCCGGCACAATTTGCTACTCCGTAGACGAGTTCCGAGCTTCCGCACACGCAAAGGCCAATCGACATGTTGGCCTCTGGGAAATCTACGATCATCCAACTTCGTCCCAGGTTCCCTGTTGGTGGCCTTCAAGCTCTTCCACTTCCGTTACAAGACCCCTGGCGGGACTGAAGGTCGTCGACTTGACAAGGATAATCGCCGGCCCAGCGGTGACACGCAGTCTCGCTGAATTCGGCGCAAGTGTGATGCGCTGCACTTCTCCAAGCCTCCCCGATCAGAGCGTTTTACATCCAGACCTGAACTGGGGTAAATGGAACTGCAGCATCGATCTGACTAGTTCAGAAGACCGTCAGAAATTGCGCGATCTCATTTTGGAGGCAGACGTGGTCGTGCAAGGCTATCGCCCCAGCGCCCTCGACAAATACGGCTTCGGTCAGCAGGACATCATCGACCTGTGCAAACACCGCGAGCGAGGGATCATCTCCGTGCGTGAGAACTGCTACGGCTGGCATGGGCCTTGGGCCGCCCGGCCCGGCTGGCAGGAAATCAGCGACTCCTGCGTCGGCGTCGCTCGCAGTTTCGGCGAAGCTATGGGCCACGATGAACCTGTCATTCCAATCTTCCCGCACTCGGACTACTGCACCGGCATCGTGGGGTCTTGCGCTATCCTCATTGCGCTCCTAAGGCGGGCGGAGAAGGGCGGATCGTATGCCGTCGATCTCGCACTCAACTACTACACCACTTGGCTCGTGGAGTCGGTCGGCGAGTATCCGCGCCCCGTTTTTGAAAGAGTCTGGCAAGCGCATGGCCGGAGGGTCTGGCGTAGCCATAATCGCAATCTTGAGACTGCGCTGGCCACGGTGAAGAATCTACGTGAAGGTGTCGGTGGGACAAGCTTATTGCGGCCGGACTTCTTCGAGGGTCGCATGGCGCCCGGCATACTTGGGGAGAAGAAGTTCCGTCATGTTAGATCTGTGGCTCGGTGGCCGGCAGGGACCGTCGAACCGGGATTCCGTATTGGCACTCGAGGCAATGGAGTGGATGCGGCTCGATGGCCGGAAGATTTGAGCGTGGAGTCTGTAATTTCATGATGGGAGGAATAGCTGCCATTGTGGAGAATGATGTTGCTGGCAACTTATTCAACCGACCAGTGCCCTACGCCGCCCCAACCGTGTTGACGTACGTGAGAGAATCCCTCCGGCTCGGACCCATCTCGCTCGTATCCGCATACAACAGCGAGCCCCTCCGACCATAGGTCAAAGACGGCTTCTTCTCAACAGTCTTTGCCAAACCTCCAGCACCAACCACGACCTCAACAATACTATTGTGGCTGCCAGGCGGCTTGCTAATACTCGTCACCTCCAACCGCTCATCCGCCATCTTAATCAATGCCTCCCAGTCCGCCGCTTCCCGTTCGAGCGCATTAAACTGCACCATCATCTCCATATCCGAGCGCCGCAGCTGGGTTTCAATGTGCGCATTCACGGATCCCGGAGGCGGCATGACCACGTCGACGATGATGAGCTTCTGGCCGGCTCGCAGGATGCTCGCCGTGTTCCGGAGAGCTCGCGCGGCGTACTTGTCCGTCCAGTCATGGAAGATTTGGCGGAAAACGTACGCCGCGGCGTCCGGGACGGGCTGCGTTGACTCGAAGAAGTCGTATGGCATGAATTCGATGCGTGATGCGAACTCCGCTGGTAGCGCCTCGCGTCCCTTTGCCACCACCCCTGGCAGATCCTGCACGATGAAGTTCAAGTTTGTCGCCTGCGCTATGGCTTGCGCTGTTGCTCCCATACTGCCTCCAACGTCGACCACCGTGGCTCCGTCTCCGAGATCCTGCCAGTTGTATCCCTGCACCGTGTAATCCAGTTTATAGCCCTCAGTCGCCTGCAACGCTCTCATCAGGTTCGCAAATCGAGCTTCCCGATGCTGGTTCCCGGGTAGAGCAAGGTAGTCGAACCGAGAGAGCTTCCCATCGCAGTGCGCAAGGCTGTATGGCGTCTGCTCTCGCTCCATCGCATCGCCGCCCCACTTTTCTGTCGCCGCTACAAGGCTGAAAGACGCGGGGCCCGTCTCTTCCGTCCGCACTCCAATCCAGCTCTGAACATGCTGAGAGGTGACGAGCTGGCGGGAGGCCGGGGTGTGCGCAACGCGACCTGGCTCCGGCTCAGCGAAGATGTGGTTGAGGGCTGCGTAGCGCAGGATACGCTTGAGTTGGGACTCCGGCGTTTTCGTCGCTGCGGCGACATCGGCGAAGGAGATGCTGCCGGTTAGAGGGACGGCGTCGGCGATGCGGAAGTGGTTGATGTACATGAGGGTGGAGATGTCGTGGTAGTTCCACACGGTCCACATGATGTTTGCTTTCGGTCCGGCGGCGAGGGCTGCGAGGAAGGATGTGGCTGCTCGGAGCTGGATTCGGGCGTCTTGGACGTTGATGGGAAGGTTGGTGGGGTAGTCATCTGGGCCGTCGAGGGCGAAAGACGGCTGGGGTAGGTTGTTGTCGGAGAAGTGATCTGCTATGATGTGGGCCCAGTGCAGAATGTCTTCGGCGAGGGACACAATGATCGGTGTGGTGGAGGGTTTGATGCCATTGCTGGCAAAGGGATTCCTGAAGTCCATGATGATTGAGATTGAAATGGTGGACAGGAATGGAAGATCGCAGAGGGGAATGTGAGGTATGAAAGCAGCGGGGAGCTCTACTTATCTTTCGTGATGCGCATGCGCGACAGGAGAGGCAGGCATTGAAGGTCTCATTCGTTGCGGTGTGGTGTGGAGCACTTCGACCACTTCCCAATCATTCCGATGCACAAAAATTTTGCTGCAGACAATCGAGGCAGTGCCAATCGTTGCAGAGTGCCGCGAGCAGCCAAGATATGCGGCGGTGAGGTAAGATGCAAGCTCGTGAAAGCGACACACCCAATCAGGAAGGTACACAACTCGTGAATACAAAAACGCACGCGCCGTGCAGATGCACTCGCCAGTATCGTGGCGCAGACGGAAGCCAAAGATTTCATTGCACGGCACGCCACGACGGACACTCCGTAGCTGAAAATGTTTGCACAGCAGCTGTGTGCGCGAAAAAGAAAGGCCGACATGCAGCGCTGCAAGGTGTGGTATGATGTGGCAACCCGTTTCGTGCATACGCGATGGAGCTATGCCGGATGTAGTTTGCACAACCACCCCGGACGGAAACACGGATGATCTGCAATGCATGGTAGATCTGGGACCTAGTGCAGCTCGTATGGAGATTGGGTGTCGGTGTGGTAGTCGTTTCATGTGGCGGAGTCGTCGCTCTGCGCCGTGTCTTCCGTCGCTTGAACCGGTCGAGTGGGGAAGATGCAATGGCGAGGTGCCCGGTAGTTAAGTAGAAACATGATAAGAGGAGCCGTCCATCTTCTAGTACCCGTTTTTAAGCAACGATTCAACTCGAAATGGCAGCCACGAGCGTATTGAACGAGCCGGCGTATGCTCATGTGTTTGACCAGAAAGAAGATGTCATCTCGGCCGCAAAGAATGGCCTGTCATGGACCTACCACGCCGACAAAGACGCACAATACGTGCTGCCCAACAAGTCAGTCATCCTCTTCACAGGCTGCTGCCCACTGCTGACATGATTTCCAGCTCGCCCGAGCACATCCGTCTCGAGCAACAAGCGGTACTACTCTCCGGCCTGATGAACCATCGAATCTTCCATGCCCCCGTCAAAGACGGCCCACACCTACAATGTCTCGACATCGGTTGCGGCACTGGCATAGTGACTGATACCATGGCCACCACGCTCCCGCAAGCGCAATGCTTCGGTGTCGATCTCTCTCCCGTGCCCAACATGCGGGCTCCTAAACCGAACGTGCGTTTCTTTCAGGGCAACGTCGGCACCCAGCCTCCCTCGCAATGGATACCAAACGACAGAGAGTCGGGTTTCGAACGAGACCACGAAGTCTTCGACTACGTCTTCAGCCGCCTTCTCATCTTTGGCGTCACCGATTGGCCAGCCTACATCCGCACACAGTTCGATCTTCTGAAACCCGGAGGCTGGGCGGAGGTCCACGACTGCGACTGGACATATTTCAACGAAGCCGAAGAAGTCATCTCTGACGAGTGGTCCTGGTTACAGACCCTGCACTCCATTTGCGAAGGGGAGAAAGGCATGGACTTCCAATGCGGGCGCAAGGTCGCGCAATGGATGGAGCAGGCGGGCTTCCGCGACATTCAGGTGTTCAAGTACAAATGGTCGTATGATCCGCTCTCCACTCAGGAGCCTGGAGTCCGGGAATTTGGGGAGTGGCAGGTTCGATGGCAGCCAGAAATGATCAATACGATGATTGAGCGATCAGTCACGAGCGGGCACGGTGCTGGCATGGTGGAGCACAACGCCATTGTGCGCATGCAAGACGAGATGAGGAAATGTTTGGCGCCGGAGAAGGGGAAGCATATTTGGTTTTATGTGACGATTGGTCAGAAGCCGCCAGGAGTCGCGTAAGCATAGCCTATTCGTAGTCATCAGGGAGCTTTTACATCGAGAAAGAGAGTGCCGAGTCTTCGACTTTGAATGCCATTGTTGAAGCCAGAGTGAATGAAGTGAAGTCTAGACCCGCCAGGAAAACCCGTCAAGTTGTCGAGAGTGTCCGTGCGTTCCAGGACACGGCAAGATTGAGCGAGGCACCGCTCGAGACTTATAGCCTCATACCATCCGCAATGGCCAGTCGTAAGCGCACAGTCCTCGTCACGGGCTGCACAGAAGGCAGCGCCGGGCACGCTCTAGCCCGGGAATTCCACGCCAAAGGCTTCGAGGTCTACGCAACAGCGCGCTCCACCGCGAAAATGGCCTCTCTCCAGCCCCTCGGAATCCGCACGCTTCCCCTGGACATCACATCCGACGACTCCATCCAGGCGTGCGTGCAGGAGGTCCCACAACTCGACATCCTCGTCAACAATGCGGGCGCCTCGCTCACGATGCCCATCGTCGACCTCTCCATCCAGGAGGCGAAGGCACTCTTCGACGCCAATGTATGGGGTCATCTCGCTGTCATCCAGGCCTTTCTGCCTTTACTGTTGAAATCTCCGAAAGCGATGATTGTCAATCACACATCGGTTGCCGTGACCATGGCTATTCCGTATCAAGCGGTCTACAACGCCTCGAAAGCCTGCCTGTCATCGTTCTCCGACACGCTCCGCCTTGAACTGCAGCCCTTCGACATTGCAGTCGTGGAACTGAGGAGTGGCGGCATCAAAACGAACATCTTCGGGCACAGTGCGAAGAAGCCCGTTTTGCCCGCCGGCTCGATCTATGCTCCTGCGAGGGAGACCGTAGAGACGTCGCTTAGACAGGAGTGGTTTGCGGATGTTGGAATCTCTCCAGAGCAGTGGGCGCGAGAGATTGTGAGAGATCTTTCGAAGAAGCATCCGCCGCCAAGAACGATCTGGAGAGGCGAATCTGCCTTTGGGGCGTGGCTGAGCACCTTTTTCCCCTCGAGCTCATTGGACGCCAACGTTCGAAAGATGGTCGGGTTTGACAAGGCCGAGCAGATAATCCGAGAGCGGCGAAAGTGAGGTGGTGGCGGTTCAGGGGCGATGGCCAGGAGTCTTTAGGAACCATTCGTATCATTCGTGATTGCTGTCCTCGGTGTCTTTCAATCCCTCCAATTGATCAAGACCTCGTCGGTTCGAAATCTTTGCGTGCATGAACTCTCCTCAAGCTTCGTCCGGAAGCCCATGCTGTGCTGGAGAAGTCCAGCATGCGCAATCATGATACCATTGTCGATGCAGAAGCGCTCGTCCGTGGCGAACACCGATCCTCCGCGATCGGCCGCCATCATGCCCATCATCTGCTGCAAGCGCTCATTGCAGCCAACTCCACCGACGATCAAGACCTGTCGGGCGCCCACATGCGCCATCGCCCTTTCTGTAATCTCCACCAGCATGGCATAGAGGGTTTCCTGGAGAGTGAAGCACAAGTCCTCCTCCCCAATCACCTTGTCACCCTCCTTCCACAAATCTTGCTCCCCTTTGCGCCCCGCGTGTAGTCGCCTCGCCATCTCCTCAGCCCTAGCCAGGATGCCGGAGAAACTGACGTCCATGCCCTTGACGGCATAGGGTAGATCCAGTAGCACATCCCCTCCTTTCTTCGCAAGCTGTTCGATGTTGTAACCCGGCGCAGGATCGTTGCTGATATTTATTACTCTTGCAAACCGATCCAGACAATTTCCCACCGCAATGTCCAACGCTTCGCCGAAGATCCTGTACCGCTGGGCAGAGTAGGCGATGACTTGAGTGTTGCCGCCGCTGACGTACAGGACGACCGGATTGTCTGCCCCGGTGATCGTGCGGCCCATTTCAATGTGACCAACGCAATGATTCACGCCGACCAGTGGTTTGTCCCATAACTGACTGAGCATTCTCGCGGCGATTGCTACTGCGGACAGAGGAGCGCCCATTCCGGGACCTTGGGTGAAGCATATACAGTCGATGTCCTCGATTTGAATCTTGGACTGTTTGATGGCTTGCTTCACTAACCGGACGACCCATCGCCGGTGGTGGGCTGCTGTATCTTTTGGGAGGAAGCCGGTGCCGGGAGGCGAGACGAAGGTATGTCTTAGATTGCATAAGATCTGGACTTGGGAGGAGGCGGAGGGTTTAGACTGCGATTTCGGAACCTCATCGTCGGAGTGTGCGCTATCGTGAGGCGAGGGTGGGGTAGAAGGAGGATGGAAGATGATGCCCACGCCGAGTTTCTGTTCACCAGAGCGGGATCAGCAAGTGTAAAAGTTGTCGAGGCGTGATAGAATGGGGAGGAGATGCTTACATTGGCACTGCCCTCCAGGCCGAGTGCGATAGGCATCTTGTCACGGTCGCAATGTGACTTTCAGTGAGAGCATGCCCAGATGCGTATGTGTGGAAAAGGGTGCAGGAACCGGGGTAGGTCCTACAGGAACATTGGATGCAGGCTGGAGTGAATTGGGGAGTGCAGACAGCGCTGAGGACTGCAGGTGGATGAGTGATGGATTACCTAAGCGACCAAAGTTTCGGCGCGTGGCTTGACGGCGCTGGATGGCGCAGGCGCAGGCGCACTTGCGTCAGCGCTCCCCGGCAGTGCGCGCGACTTTCAAGTGCTGCATCCGCCTCGACCTCCATCCAATACCTCCATTCCGCTCACATCAATCGCACCTCCTACCTAACTGACCCCTCTCCCTCCTTGAACCCGATCTGAGCAGGCGGTGGAAGTTGGCCAAACATGTCTTGGAGCGGGTTCAAGAAGGTATCGCTGCCTGGCGCACTCACCACCACGACTCTCCGCTAACACAATCCCAGAATGTTGGGCGTGCGACGACGCAGGTGATGATGAAGGCGGGGCGGGTGGAGAAGTGAGCGAGCCATGCCATCTCCGTCAGCCCCTATCTGCTACTGACCTACTTCTTCGCCCCCAGGACGACCGATCGCGAATACGAAGTGGAAGAGCGCCGCTTCCGAAACCTCGAATCCTCCGCCAACCGCCTGCAAAAAGAAGCCAAGGGATACCTCGACAGTCTCCGAGCCATGACCGCGTCGCAGATGCGCATTGCCGAAACCATCGACGCCTTCTACGGTGATTCCGGCGCTCGCGACGGCGTGAGCAGAAGTTACAAACAGGCGGTGGAAGACCTGGATGCAGAGACGGTCAAAGCGTTGGATGGGCCGTACAGGTGTGTACCGAGATCCCTACTCCCTGATGACGAGGAAGAGGCGTTGGAGATTGCCAGAGAGGTGGAAGAGGAGTGGAACTTTCAAGCCGGCAATGCGAGAAACTATACTCGTGGCCTTGGTGATGCTGGCTATGAAGAGACACGCAAGCTCATGGATCATGTGTACAGGACAACGGTTCTGGAACCCATCAACCGCTTTTGCGCCTACTTTCCCGACATCAACGAGTGTAAGTCGTGCTGCGGCCCGCTTGAGTGACTTCTATCTGACTGTCTCACCCCAGGCATTAAGAAGCGCAATCACAAAATGCTCGACTACGACGCTCTCCGGAGTAAAGTAAGGTCGCTGACGGAGAAGCCGGACAAGGATCCCGGCAAGTTGCCGCGGACGGAGAAAGAATTGGAAATGGTTAGCATTCATCGTTTTCTTGCTACTGCACCCCCTTCCCCCGGCCCTCACCATGCCGCCACTGCCGATACGGAGCTGCTGGAGTTTCCCGTTGCGGACCTGGACTTGTCGATGCCCAGCCCACCCAAGGCCCTACAGAGACCGGACATCTCAAGGTTGAAGAGCGCTACCCGCCCGGACAGGATGAGTCTAATTCGCACCTCGTCTCTCGTCGGTCGCAGCATGAGTCTGAGATCCTTTCGTCGTGCATCGAAAGATCTCACAGATGGCACTGCATCTCTTCGAAGCGCATCAGTCATGGCCACCGATGGTCCAGATCCCTTCCATACTACCGCAGAGACCGGCCCTCCTCTCACAGCCCTCGACACCAGTCCCACCCACAAACCCAGCTCCCGGCTCGCTTCAAGGCCCACCCCATTCTTCCAACCCTCGGAACTCGAAGACATCATGGCACCCCTGCGGGAAGAATTCATTCAGAAACAGGCTGACGACTTTGCACAGGCGAAAGCGGTGTATGAGCAGTTGAACGACCAGTTGACGACAGAGTTGCCGCAACTCATTGACCTGAGGCATGTCTCCTTCCTCAAAGCATCGTGGAATGTTGACTACTAACACCGCGCAACAGAGTCCCCTACCTTGACCCCTCCTTCGAAGCTCTAGTGAAGATCCAGCTCCGGTTTTGCGCAGAGGCGTACAGCCGTATGGCGCAAGTGCAGCAGTACGTTCCTCCTCCTGTCCAGCTCTCAGACTTGTTTGAGTAATTACTGATGTCGCTCCTAGATACCTTGACGCCGGCACACGAGACCAGTACGCGAATGGCGACCTCGATGCAAGGGTGGAGGACGTGCTGGGCCAGATACGGGAGCTGAGTATTGCTGGAACGGTGTAGAAGCAGCACAGTGGGGTGATTGTGTTTTCTCTCTCGTTCTAATCAATTCTGCGGATTGAGCGAATGGTTCAGAGTCGGTCTGGCAGTTGTTAAGAACTACACCTGTTCAAGCAGCAAGTACGCATCACCAGGCATGCAACCGCAGATGTCTTGGCCCAAAATCCCGTCCTCTATCCCTCCGTGCTTGTTGTCCATGCTCCTCCCACCCAACCCCATCACAACTCCTTCGCCTTACTACCCGCCCCTCTTAACCCCTCCAAATTCCGATCCAGCGTATCCGCCACCAGCTTCCTCAACGCCGCCCCATCAGGCCCCACAGCACTTCCCTTCCGCTTCTTCACCTCCTCCGTAATCTCATCGACCATCTCATCAAACTCCTGCCCCGGCTCATGCGGCACCCCCAGCGTCGCACCCTGCAACGCCTCCTGGCTGTCCGCACGGTGAACCTCCGGCTTACCCGGCGAAGGCTGAGCAGGCACCGTCGTGCGGGCCTTGACTTTCTTCTGCAGGAATGCCTTTCCTGGTGTGAGGAGGAAGAGGCTGCTGATGCCGACGCCGATGATGGCGTAGAAGTAGACGCGCGACCAGGCGAGTAGACTGTCGTGGAGCGAGAGCAGGATGAAGGGTGTGGTGGTGAAGGTGAAGGCTAGTTGGGTCACGAGCCAGGTGAAGATGTCGTAGTAGCGTTTGTATGGCGTGGGGCGTTTGCCGTCGGGCGTCATGAAGAAGGGGCGGAGGAGGCGGCGGGAGTCTTGAATTTTCGTGTTAGCGGGAGATCCTTGAGGTGTGGAGATGAGGAGGTGCTTACTCTTTGCTACGTTTTGGATGAAGCTGGCGAGGACAAAGGCCATGTAGTAGCCTGGTTCGAAGCCGTGCCAGAACGCACTGGTGACGAAGGTGGCCATGCTGGCGCGGAAACCGGGCTTCTTGCCCTTTGGCGTGACACGCAGGTAGATGTAGTTTCGCAGCCAGTGGTTGGTGTTCATGTTCCAGTTGCCCAGATATGCATGGCTGTTCTGCGCAAACTCCACGCCCGAAGGCCGAATGTTGGTCAGGCGGCTCCAGTCTGGTTTGCCGGTTTTGGGATCCAGGCCTTTGTACCCGATGCCCGAGAGGATGCAGGCGCCTTCGGCCATCATCCAGACGCCGTAGTACTTCATTCGGGTGACGAAGTTGAGCATGTGGAGGTGGAAGATCCTCCACAGGATGTTGTGCTTGGTGAACTGATCTCCTAGGATGACGCTGGGATTGTAGAACGGCGACAACTGCAGGAACAGGACGAGCCAGATGAGCCCTGCGCCCAACTTCAGCATGGCTGGCGTGCCGCTTCTGGGGATCCTTCGCTTTTTGCGGGTCGGAGGGGCTTTCATGGGATCTGTGCCGGGGGGAAGGTCAAACATGGTAGTATTCAGCCAGCGGTGGTAGTCGATGTAGTCGAAAGCAGGCCCGGCATGCAGAGCGGGGAAGAAAAAGACAAACCCGGCAAAGTCAAGGGGGTTTGGAAGCTTCACAAGCATGCGATCCTTCTGCGTATCGTTCAGCTCGGACTGCTTCTGTCTCCCGTCCCAGACGTTCCAGCAGAAGGCGGACAGCTTCATGACGAGCACCATTTGCGCGCCGGTGATGTCGATGACGGCGGGGTCGTTGAGCATGTGGCGGTAGATGTGGCTGACGGACATGTGGCCCATAAGCCAGACGAAGCCGATCCATGGCATGTACGGTCCTTGGACATAGCCGGCGATCAGGTAGGTGATGATGGCGTCGAGGATGATGGTCGCCAGACCCCACCACAGGTCAAACAGGCCGACTACGAAGAACAAGCCGATGCTGTTGGACGTTAGCGAAAGGTGATGAGGGGATTGACAATTGGGCCTCACGAGATGTTGAAGACATTCTTGAGCCAGGGTTTGTCGTCGGGTAGCCTCTTCAGAATGGCGGCCAGAGGGTATGAGAGTAAGAAGGAGGCGATGATTTTGACTGTGTGCCGGGGTTAGCTTGGGCCACACTGGATCCGAACAGGCTGCGTCCAAACATACTCTCATCTAAAGAAGAGCCCAGGAGGGTGGAGACGTATACGAAAGCTGTTCAGATGTCAACATGAGAAGCGCGTGCTAGTATGGCAAGCAGATGCGTACGGAGATCGATGTAGGGCAACATGGTTCGAGTGTAGAAGGGAGTGTCACGGTGCAACGAGGTCGAAGTGCAAGGTCATGATGTGGACGAGAGATTGTAATGCATAGATGAGAGGGCAAGGCAAAGCAGAAGAGGTGAGGTGAGGTCTCCATATGCCGCCTGCACGTGGAGCATCCTCGAAACTCGGGACGCTGCACCAAAACGTCATTCCCTCGATCGGGCCAGTTGGGTGCTTCAACGCGACCTACGCGTCTTGGCTGCAGCATTTACTTCTTCGACAGAAAATCCACGCGAGACAGGAAGTAGTTAATTTCCCAGTAATCACAATGTCGATGGAAACAAGTAGCGTGCACCCTTTGACGGAGCTCATCAGATTGCTGAGACGCAGTTCGTCTCATATCCGCCCACGACTGCAGCCATTCCTCACGACAACCCGAGAAAATCACAGCAGTATGCCCCCAAACACCAGACGCCTTCGCTACATAACAATCCCAAAGCGCTGCCCTTTCGATCTTCAATCTCAAGCATCCCATCATACCAGCAACACCACGAATCTCATCCCAATCCACCCCAAGCCCCTCGTATCCGTCTCGCAAGCTGTATGTCCTTTTGCATAATCGTCACGCGCTTCGCATGGATGGCACACAGATTCGTGTCCTCAAACAGGTGCACGAGAAAGGCTTCGGCGGCCTCTTGCAGTGCCTGGATCGCTTGCGACTGCCATCGCGTGATTGCGGTATTGTAGGGCGCGACGTTCATGCTGACTTCTCGCACCTGTGCACGTAGTCATCAGTCAGTATAGTACTGGTCTTGCATCTTATTTCGCTGTCAGCACTCACCAGACGCGAGAAAGGCAGTTTGGCCATGAGCAACTCGGTCGACTTCTGGTATCGTCGGATCTCCCGTAACGCCACCGTTCCCGGTTTGTATCGTGGTTTCCTCCGCCCAGGACTTGCGATTGGCATTGCTCCTCCACTTCTTCGTGGTGCCTTTCCGCCTATCCGCCCCGGTGTGCTCTTCCCTCCCATGCTTGCGCGGCCCTTCGCTGTGGTCTGCGTTCGCGCCATTTCTGCTGTCCAGTCTACGCCCCAACGCGAAATCTTGCAGTGCGAATGACAGAGTCAAAAGTGCCTCAGAGCGAGTCTCTTTGGGGGAAACCAGCGATGTTGATGTCGGATCTTGTTCTGCGACGCGTCGGAGGGCGATCAAGAGGAAAGCATTTGCGTGTGCGCCGGTAGACGGTGAGTTATGGTTGCCGAGATTTCGATGGCTAGTAGTCGAGTTCGAGCGCCGAGTCACCAGTTTGAAGTGCTTGATGTTCTGTAATGAAGAACACAATCCCAGGTGATCACTCTCCTGCAATGTTTTGATGCCAAGCACGAACCATCATCCCCAGCGCAGCGCCTTATGTAAGCTTGGGGAAACCGCTCTTTCCGGTTAAGGCTGGCCGGCCGATCCCGCTATTCCTTTATCGACCGCGGCGGTGACGTGCTGACTGATTGACCGATGAATGCAGCGTGACAGGTGTCAACACTTCACACCACTCCAATACGCAGTTACAGTGGCCGTCTTGGACCTCACAAACCACCTGACAACATCATCACCTGCAGTATCTCCCTCGCCATAAATGTTCGCCCTCGCCTCCACCTGCGCAGCCTAGCTACTCCCTTCGAAACCGCCTCCGCCTCCTCGCGTCCCTACCTACGCATATCTCGTAACACCGATCGCAAACCATGGCGGAGATCATGGGGGTTGGAGGAGACGGCGCGCTGGCCGGTCTGCCAATCGAACAGTGGTGGCACGAAATGCCGCCGTGCACAAGATGGTGGACAACGGCGACGGTGGTGACGGGCGTGCTCGTGCAATGCCACGTCCTCACCCCCTTCCAGCTCTTCTACACCTTTCGTGCAGTCTTTCACCGACAACAGGTAAGGCGCAAACACTGCGACTCCCTCCTTCACTACCACCACCACCACTAACCTCGCTTCGAAATAGTACTGGCGCCTCATCTCCTCCTTCATCTACTTCGGCCCCCTCTCCCTCAACCTCCTCTTCCACATCTTCTTCATCCAGCGCTACGCCCGCATGCTCGAGGAATCCGCCGCCTCCATCGCCCACTTCATCTGGCTCCTCGCCTACGCCTCCATCACCCTGCTCGTCATCGCGCCTCTGTCCAACCAGCCATTCCTCGGCACCACCCTCAGCTCCACCCTCGTGTACATTTGGAGTCGAAGGAATCCGGACGTGAGGCTGAGCTTCCTGGGTCTGCTCACGTTCCGCGCACCCTGGCTGCCGTGGGTGCTGATTGCATTCAATGTCATTCTGCACGCGCATTGGCCCAAGGATGAGATTTGCGGGATTATTGTTGGGCATGGTAAGTCCTCCTCCATCGTGCCACACCTACGCAGGTTCAGAAGACTGACATACCACCCACAGTATGGTACTTTTTCAACGACATCTACCCCTCGACCCACAACGGCGCAAGACCGATGGATCCGCCGCAGTGGTGGATTCGACTCTTCGACCGAGCGGCCTTAGCCCCAGCCCCAGAAACCGACGTCCACGCCGCGGTGGTGAATCGCGATTTTGCGCAGCCTGCGGTCGCGGACGTGCGATGACGTGGGTTTGCGATATGACATTTGTACGACTTAGACGACGTTCATAGGGTCCCAACTGGACCTAACATTCTGTGATGCATTGAAACCGTTTCCTTGATTCTTTCCGATGAAGGCTACTAGATGCCCGTCCTTCCACCGCCCCCCGAGGTGAGAGCTTCAAAGATAAATGACCGGAGATGCTCGTCCATCGGCACACTCGTGTCGTCGCGTCAAAGTACCAGCAGTAGCTACAACTATCGCTTTCCCCACGCTTCTCTGAATAGCGCCGACAACTTCTCACTCTGCCCCTGATCCCGCAGCCGCTGCGCAAGGAAGCCCTTCAAGTCCGCCCAAAACTCCTCCGTCTGCAGAATGCTCCGCGCCGTCTCCTCCGCCGGATCCGTGCCGTTGTGCTCCGCCTCAGCCTGCGCCTTTTCGCTACCCGGGCCGGAGTCGACATCCATCTTGTCCTCTCCCGTCGCCGCTGCTGGCTGAGGGACCGAAGACGTCTTCTCTTCTACAGCGGGAGACGGCGATCTCGCAGAGCCCGCAACACCAGCTGCTCCCCCTGCACCACCCATCACCATCACCCCAAAGTCCACATCACCCTCAACGCCCAGCTCCTTCAGCGTCTTCAAATCCGCCGCCGGCTTCTTGTTTAGCAGCAATTTGATCTTCTCAATCGGTAGTCCGCTCTGCTGTGCGTATTCCCGCTTCAGATCGTGGATCGTGGCGTCGAGCGCGATGTTGGGGAGTTTAATGCTTTCGCTCGAGCTGGTGGAGCGCATCGGTTTGAGCGTGGCGGTGATGGTGCGAGTCTGCGCTAGTTGGCTGGGTGTCGGGCCTGAGGGTTTAGGGTAGGGGTGTGTCTGGCGGGGGAGAGTGAACTGTTCATCGTCAGTTAGGTTCAAGGCGGAGATGGAGACAGCAGGGGAGACGAACGGGACTCTGATTGGGATATTTCCGCGGATCGGCGGCATGGTCTGCGGGCAATTTGATGGGCCGCTTGTCGAGCGTGGCGAGGTAGCTTTTGGCGAACGTCACTTCGCTCATGATGACCTTTTCGAAGCCGGTGTAGAGGGATTCGTGGTAGAGGGATTCGGGCTCGGTGTAGTACGCCAGCGTGAGGGTGGGCGTGTGGGGATAGTCGCCTTTAGACGCGTCGGTGGAGGGATGGAGTGGATGCGGAGTGGAATGTGGCTGGGTATAAGAGGAATAGGTTGTTGAAGGAGGAGATGGATGTGTGTACTGATGATGGACGGAGAGCTTCGAGTGCCGTGATGTCGTCGTCATTTCGGCGTATATTTCGGGCCGGTATACATTCTTCACGCGCAGGGAAACATTCACCCACAGCGCTCTTCAGACGACATGCATGCACTCGATGCTTGCAGTTTCATCATAAGCACGACAGCTAGAGACTTCAAACGGTCCGGGAATGTGCCCAGAAAGGGCTGGTTGTATTCATCATTTACATGTAATCAAATCATTTTTTTGTAATGAGTGACTCGGTACTCAGGTTCGCCGTCTATGGCAGGCTCAAGAAGAGCTCCCTCATCTTAGGGTAGTTCGGCGTGCCTAAAATCACAGGGTTAGCAAGTGCTTTTCCTCACTTCAAGGGTGTTAAGTAGAACAAGTCCAGTGCTCTGATCAAATGCGCGACGTTGCCACTGGGGGGGTTTTCCCAGGTATCGATCGCTGCAATCAATCTCGAGGCAGCTACACTTGTTCGTTGTAAGAAAAATCAACTTACCGAGGCCCGTGACGGGGTCCCAGCCGGTGGTGGCGTGGAAGCCGGAGGAGTTGCAGTTGGGGTTGGAGCCGTTGATGATGTCGTTCAACACCCACGGGTTGGCATACTGGACACAGAATAGTCAGCAGATGTGTGCAGGTTATGTGGGAAAGAGAAGACTTACTAGGACAGGATTGACGAAGCCAACCGGGCCCTTGCCGGCCTCCGTACGGTCCTGGTTGAGGAGCGTCAGGACGGAGGCGAAGATGGGAGAGGCCAAGCTGGTGCCGAAGATGCGCTCTTCAGTGCCGTTGTTGAAGATGTCCAGGTAAGCGCCTAGGTTGGGGCATTAGCACGTGTGGTGGACACATCGAATGCAGCAGACGGGACGTACCGTTGGCGGCGACATCGGGATAAGCACGGCCCAGTCTGTTCCAGAGACCTCCACCCTCTCCGATGTTCGTGCCCTGGGCATTGGCGTTGTAGGACGGGGGCAGGGTTTGGGTGTTGATGTAGTTCTCAACGTCGGCTTTCTGGTATGAAGGGATGGGGAAGAAGCTGAGGAGAACGACTGCGGTTAGTATACCTGCCCAAGAGCCGACGTGGAGGAAGGATCAACATACTTGGAGAAGCCACCCGCGCTGGCAAAGTACTGGATCAAGAGGGTCGGCTGGCCCTCGCCAGTGGCGATGTTGAACGCAGTCAGATTGACCTGCATCGCGCTTTCGCGATCGTTAACATTCTGGCCGGGGTTGAGTTGAGAGCCGCCAACGACGGTCATGTAAGGGCAGCTAGACGGCCAGTCGGGGCTGTAGACTGGGAACGTGGTGTTCGATCCCGGCCCAGGCAAGCAGCCGTAGGGATTCCCATTCTGGTTCGGGCCGGCTCCAACGCCGTAGTCACCCGCAGCGTTCAGGATCGAGTGGCCCTGCATGCCGAGCTTCATGATCTCGCTGCATTGACGCTGGAGGTAGTTCTGGGGGAACTGGGCCTCGGGGCTGCCGTAGGAGATGGACACGACGCGGGTGAGCTGGTAGGTGCCGCACATGAGTTGGCCCTTGTAACCGTTCTTGCGGGGATCGGGGTACTGCGGGTCGATCGAGGGGCTGTTGCCGGTAATGCCGAATGCGGTGTAGTTGCAGTAGCTGCCGTCGACGGCGTCCAAGAAGTCGTTGAGGCTGATTTCACGGTCAGTTCGTCGTACTCAAGATTTGGCGGAGACTTGGGCAACTTACAAGCCAGTCGCATTGGTATGGCCGGTTGCATTGGGAATGTCATCAACCTGGTACACTGTGACGGTCTGCGGGTAGATGAGGGAGTAGGCCAGTTCCAGGTCGGTGTCAGACTCTCCACCGTTGAGTGGGTTGTGGACGGCGACGGGCGCATGTCCACCGTCTACCGAATCGACTTTAGGGGTGGTGCCTTGGGGAATGTATGGCAGGAACTTGGCGAAAAAGAGGTCCAGGTCTTCCTGGGCGAAGTAATCACCACTCTCGTACAGGCCCATCACGTTTTCCGGCGAGGTGTTGTTGGGGTGCGCGGGGATTTGGTACAAGTATCTCAAGCACGGAGGGGTGATGTGAGTGTCTGGAGAAATCGAGATATCAGCATCATTCTCCGCACAGCCTTGCTGAACCAGCCGGTTGGAGTTTTGTTCTTACCGCAATTTGCAAGACCCGCGGGGATACTTGTAGAGGTGGGCCCCGAGCCGCTGCTTGTAGATGTCGGGCCCGAGATGGGGGTACTTGTGTGTGATGGCCAACCCTGAGAGTGGGGCCACGAGTGAGGCTGGCGAGAGTCGCATTAGCATCGTGTCTGACGGTTGCAAGAACCGGGATTGCTGCCACTTACTCCTTTATGATTTGGGGGCCAGTTGCCCCATTGACGCTTGTGGAGCGATCGCTTCTTCATACGATTTGACATGACCACGCCGGGTTTGATCAAATCAACGTGCGGCGCCACGTGGGCGGGAAGATAGTATTCGTCACAGCCGATGCGCATGGAGCGGTCGGCAAAGTCATGCTCGTGGTACTCGGTGGCAAAGAGCTCTTCAGCCTTGGAGGCGGGCATGTCAATGGCCAGCCAATTTTTGTTGGTGTAATGCATAATGTCCTCCTCGCCAAAGCCGAAGCCCATCAGCCAGTTCTTGACGGTGTCGATGGATTCCTGAGCCGGAGCGAACATCTCGGCCACTTCCTCTGCAGAGAAGTGCTTGCCGTAGCGGGCGGATTCGGGATGCGAGACCTCCATCAAGCGGTCGTAACCCGTCTCGAGATTGCTCTGCTTCAGGGCAATGCGGACGGGGATGATGGCGTCTCCGTCAACCCTGCGCCGCTCCAGGTGGTTGGAGATGGTCCTCTTTTCGTGAAGGACATGGCCGGCGGGAATAGCAAGGGCACTCGCGATCAGCGAGGCCACAGTCAAAGACGCATACCAAGACATCTTGAGCTCTCAATGGGGGGGAGGAGGAAATGGGAAACAGAGGGGAACCAACTAACCTTGAAGAGGGCATGCAGGGCCATTATGTGCTCCAGAGCGTCTCCCGGCCCCGGTCTCCACTACGTCGCGGCGACTCGTATACGGGCAGGAAGCGCACAAGCTAAGGTCGGGGCGTATGTAACATCGCGGAATGGCCGCTTGTGATCGCAGCGCATGACGGTGACGTCTCGTGCGCACGGACTGCATTGATATCGCGCAGCTGGAGCTCAGCTCGATGTGATGGGCAGGTGGTTGGATAGGTACCTTATGGTCGAATCTGCTTCCCTCCAACACCGCGTCTCTCGCCTGCTGGGTCATCGCAGCGCACTCTCTACTCATCTCACCTGCTGTAGAGGTAGGTGCGGGGCTTTCCCTTCCAAGTTGACCCGAACCTAGACAGTCTGGGTTGCGGCGATAAAAAGTGATCCGCGATTCCGTGTAGAGTACCATGTGTTCGAGCGGTGACTATCTTAGCCCTACCCAAACTAAAAGGGTAGTAGCCTACGCCTGCCCCAAACTCAAAGGTTAAGCCGCGCACGACATCTAGGCAGAAGCCTAAAACGGGCAGCAATCGGACAAGAACCTGCAAGCCTGCATCGTACCTGCGCGCCCGCGTTATTCGATAGTGCCATGGATGGGGGACCCGGCGGGGTCAGGCCGGGGTCGGATGCCACCCCACGACTGGTTTTGGAAGGAACGACGGCAACCCTGCCGGGCCAAGTTGCCGGTGCGGCTCTTGTTGCTTGCTCTGGACAAGCTCGAAAGCGACGCCCGCCGGTGGGAGTGGGTCAATCACCCCCACGTTGTCTTGTTTGCTTCGGCCATGCTCACAAGACGTGCTTATCCGGACGGGACTCGGAAGGTCGGGTGATGGGGAAATCTCTGCAGCCAGTACGTACACCATGCCTTTGTGCAACACGTAGGTAATTGTGGAGTACCTCTTGGATTGTGTATGGTGGCAGCTGCACGCTGGACGGCCAAGCACCGCCCATTGATGCCTGCTCACCGGCGTACACCAGCCACCGCATTTTATCCCGCCCTCAGGACGTGCTTCGCTGCCCATGGCTGAGTGCACGTCCTCTTCGCAGGTGAAACCGACTACGCAAGCACAAGGCTATACGAGTTAGCGGCAATCGACTGGCGACGTCGAGCGAGTTCATAGGTACGTAGATGTCCGATGCTGGACAGTGCCCCCCGGCTCTGGATTTAAGATATTTGAAAGGCATGGCCAAATGTCACATCTCAAGCTAGAAGATGCAATGCACGTTTGTGATGTTATACACCGCAATTCGTGTCTAAGATTTAGAAGTGGTGAAAGGCGACGACGGGGTTGTAGGACTCGTTGGCCGTGGTCTTTGCCCTCTGCAGCAGCTACCTCAACCCTAACCCTACAAACAAGGCTGGCCTACATTGAACCTGCCGTCGCAATCGCCGACGATCGCGAGTACATATAGGTCCTCGCGTCGTCACAATATCCCAGATGGTGTAAGCAACGATCCGGAATATCGATGCTTGAAATACCTGCATCGCTGGTCGGCGGAGGAATAAGGCAAGAAGGCAAACATGGGCAAAGAATCTCGCTGTGGCTTAAGCTTTGCCGATCATTTCGAGATTTCGAGGATGCATGTTCACTTCAAGTCATTGCACAAACATCTTCGCCCCTGCCCCGCGCACCAGAAGCGATGCATAATCCACGATAGCACCGTCTATCCACATCCCCGGCTCAAGCCATGAGCAACCTCTACAACCTCGAGCCGCAGCCGACGGCCAAGGCAATCCTCAAAACCACCGCGGGCGACCTCTCCATCGAGCTCTTCGCAAAGCAGACTCCCCTCGCCTGCCGCAACTTCCTACAACACTGTCTCGATGGCTACTACAACAGCACCATCTTCCACCGCCTCGTCCCGGGCTTCATCATCCAGGGCGGCGATCCCACCGGTACGGGCGCGGGAGGCATCTCAGCCATCAACGGCGGCGATGGCTTTGAGAATGAAATCCACAGCCGACTCAAGTTCAACCGTCGGGGCTTGGTGGGCATGGCGAATGAAGAGAAGGAGAGCAGCAATGAGAGCCAGTTCTTCTTCACCTTGGGTGCTACTCCGGAGTTGCAGGGGGGGAATACGCTGTTCGGGCGGATAGAAGGTGACACGATCTACAATTTAATGAAGATGGCAGATGCAGAAATGGCGGAGGCGCAGGATCGTCCGCTATACCCTACCAAGATCACCGGGGCGGAAATACTGGTCAATCCTTTCGAAGACATGGTGGCAAGGGCGAGAGAGGCGCCGAGAACGAATGACACGGATGAAGGGCGCAAGGATGTCAAGAAGAGGAAGAAGCCTGCTGGGAAGAATGTGTTGAGCTTTGGCGGAGACGAAGGAGAGGAAGAGACACCGGTGCTGAAAAAGGTCAAGGCCAATCCAAAGTTGGTTGCGACCTCGAATGAAGAGCCAGAGCCAAGAGACGAGCCGCTACCGAAAGCAAAGAACAAGAATCCACCAGGCAAGCGAAGGGCTTCGCCGCCGCCAGCGAGTGAAAACACATCGGAGAAACGCCCTGTGCCCGCGGCCGTCGAAGCAGCAGACGACTCCGACTCCGATTCATCCTCAGAACCAGCTCGGTCGCGAAAGGGCATGAGCCAGCTGGAGAAGACGAATGCAGAGATTGCAGCGCTCAAGGCCAGCATGAAACGCAATGTGGACACAGCACCAAAGGTCAAGGAGAAGCCGAAGAGCGCCCTCGAAGCCATGGTCCCCGCAAACAGTACTCGTGGCCGGAAACGAGGGAAAGCGAGCGACGAGAGGGGGGCAATCGATCTGTTCAAAGCTTTCAAGCGCAGGCTTGAAGACATGCCTGGCGAGAACGAAACGGAGGATGTGGAAACCAATGGCAACCTTCCCAATGCAGCAGAGCCAACGACTACGAATGCGGCGGAGGATGAAGAGGCCGCTCTATGCGATCTACATTTCATCGCCAATTGTCAGTCATGCAAGTCTTGGGATGACCACGACAAGGCGGATGGCGAAGCGGAAGTGGGCGACGAAGGCGACGCGGCGTGGATGTCACACCGCTTGACCTTTGCGAAAGACACGCTTGGGAAGGACCTGGAGTGGAAGCGGAAGATGGAGGAGATTGAGGTCATTGACCCTCGGGAGAAGGCGAGGGAGATCAAGGAGGAGCAGCGGAAGGGGAGGGACAAGGGAAAGGGCAAAGAGAGAGCAGATAAATAAGAGTCATGATGTAACCAGTATGTGATCTGGAATCGCATCACAGTGCATTCGTGCAGTAGCGTCTCTAATGCACAACGGGATGTCTTTCAACGGGCTGTCTTGGAATCAAATGCTGCCTCAGGCAGGCTTACGTTGCTGCGGTTGCCATTGCGGTGGGGCGGTGATGCAGCACCTCAAATTCTGCCAAGCCCTCCCAATATCTCCGCCTACATCCACCGCAACGCGCGTACCAACCTACTCACACCGTTCAGTTGTTGCCTGTCTACTCCTCGATTCGCTCACGGAAGATATAAGTATGTTCCGCATGCTCTGGTGGAGGCAGCGACATTCTTGCCCGCCTTCCTCGCACCAGAATTGCAACTAACATCTTATCGTAGTCCTACAACTTCCCTTGGGTTCCTCTGAGAGCAGACAACACAGACTGCCAATATGGTGAGTCGCTTGTGCCCCTTGAGAGTTCATGCAATGATATTAATCCCCATTGACAGGCGCAATCAGGGTACGAATGAATCTCAACCCTTCCCCCAACCCCCTAACCCCCGCCTAACCTCGCCCACCCCGCAGAGTCTCCGTCGCACCCGAGTGCATCCAGGCCTTCAACGAGCTGAAGCTGGGCAAGTCGACGAAATGGATCATCTACAAAATCTCCGACGACTGGAAGGAGATTGTGGTGGAGGAGACGTCCAAGGACCCGGACTACAGCAAGTTCCGGGAGAAGCTGCTGAACGCCAAGAGCAAGAACAAGCGCGGCGAGGAGGGCATGGGCGGCCGCTACGCCGTCTTCGACCTCGAGTACGACGCCGAGGGCGGCGAGGGCAAGAGGAGTAAAATCACCTTCATCTCGTGGGTGCCGGATGACTCGCCTCAATACGTAAGTGATGGCGCGCGCAGCATGCTTGTGGAAGATGGAGAAGGCTGACGGGGAATTGCAGCCGCGCATGATGTACTCTTCCTCGAAAGATGCGCTGAAGCGCGCCCTCAACGGTATCGCGGCTGATATCCAGGCCAATGACCCCGACGACATTGAGCACGACAGCCTCATCCAGCGAGTGTCCAAGGGTCGCTAGGAGCTGCACTCCAAGCCGCATATCCCGGTGCATGCGCCGAAATTGGCCAAGGCTAGAGAGGGGGATGGTGATTGAGGGAGGGGAGGAGTGGTGGTTACGTGCATATGGACTGGGGTTGACGACTCGGGAGACGTGTTTGCGGGAGGACAAGGCGAGGCATCGTGTGTTGTCGTGTTTCTCCGAATGAAACCTATCTTCCTATAGAACCCGCACCTTTCTTTTGTCCTTTGACGCCCGAGAGTGGGCAGTGAAGTCTTCCTGCTCACATACATTGTGGCCTCTCATGTCCGCTGTTATGCTCACAGGAGAGTTTGGAAGGATCCGCATAGTGTGCCCTGGAATGTTGATGTAACATCAAGGTGTGCTGTAAGACAAGAGATAGACAGACTTGCGAACGGCTCTTAAGACCGCAAAGAAGCAGATAGATACTGACGAAGGAGAGAGGCTGGTTGAGGTCTCCAACACCTGCCAATGGAATTCTTACATCTCGTCTCATACATGTAGTTCAGCTGATCTTCGACAAGGGGAGCATCGCTCCAGATCACGGCTTGGTGGGGCAGACAAAATAACTGCCCGTTTGGGACGACTCGCCCACCGTCTTCCCCGAGCGGATGACTAAAAAATTCCCTCGTGGCCCGCAAAGTGGAGGCGCCACGAGAGTAGGCGCGATGGCGAAAGTGGCCAGGCGCCTCGGTTATTTCGCAAAATGCGAGTCGTGTGGGTGTGGTGTGCTGGGCGTGCTCGAGCTCGTCCTGCCAGAGAACAGTAAGCAAGCGTCTTCGATGCACGTCTTGCACCCCCGACGACGCAAAGACACCGCGCGAGTATCATGCCTAGCGACGTGGAGCAGGCGCGAGTCATCATCATCACTGAAGGCAAGCCGGTTATCTCGTCCGATCTGAGCGACTCCACCGGGAACGGCGGCTGCTGAAACTTACCACATCTCCGGGTGCGCGCTGCTTCGTGACACACCTCTCCATCAGCGTGCGGATGGATAGTTCGAATAGGAAGCGCAAGCGGGTCTTGACCCTGCCGCCCTCCAGCAATGGCTGCATCACCTGCAGGTAAGTCGACTTCGCAAGGCCGCCGGATTCCTCGGGGGCGCTGCTAATCGCCGCGAGCAGGTCGAGGAGAGTCAAGTGTGATGAGACGCGGCCGTTTTGTCGTCGATGTGTGCAGGCACGGCGGACATGCAAGGGCTACGCCGCAGCCTGGCCAGCCGCGAATGCGCCGCCCGAGCCTGCCGAAGAGGTATGCACCGCCGCTGTTCCGGCTGACTCTCCTGCGTATGTACATGGCCACTGACATGCTCGGATCAGACCCGCCTCGTTCAGCAGCTAGAGGCACAAGTTGTCCCCGTAAGCAAATGGAAAAGCGAACGCGCTTCGATCCTGGCCGACTACTTCGAATTGAGCTACCCGCCTGTGCTCGCTGCCGCCCGCAAAGTCTCCGTGCTGGGCGCCATTATGGAGATCCCGCCCACATCGGCCGTGCTCATCAGTACGTTGGAGACAATCTGCTTCTCCCACCTGTCCTACGTGTCGCGAAACCCTCGCTACACCTGCCAATCTTACATCTCCTACGCTCAAACCTTGAAACTGCTGCAGGCGGCCCTCGCGCGGGGTCCGTTGGTGGTGGATATGGTGAGGCGGAGAGAGCTGCTCACGAGTATCGTGCTGCTCGCCCAGCTACCCGACAGCATCACCAACAACCAAGCGGTGCACGAAAGTTGGCGTGTGCATCTATGGGCTGCCATCGAATACGCCGCCGCCTCCGCTCCCGCCGTCTTGGACTTCGACCATCCTTTGGAGGCCAAGTTGATGCATAGCATCCAGGTCAACGGCACTCTTCTCGCCATCTCGCGTAGGACGGCGCTACCTGTGCACCCTCGCTGGTTGGAGAATAAACGGCTATGGTATCAAGGCGTGACTCGCCCCTTCTTCCACGTCCCGTCCGCACTGGAGAAGGCGGATGCCGCTCTTTGCAAAGAAGACAATGCACTGGACATCGAGATTCTGTCTCATGAATTGGAACAGCTACGACTGGAGACCGAACTCGGCGAGCAACCGTGGCAGTCCGCACGCAAGCTCACGAAGCTCGAGGACGTCGACCTCGATCAAGACATCGAAGAGCACGCGGCGGTGACGAGTCTAGCAACCTTCGACAACCTCTACGTCTTTACCGAGTTCGTCGCCGCCCGACGATTCACCACCACAAGCCAGCTCATGCTCGTGATCGAATGCACCCTGCTCCGTCTTCTCCACTCCGCCCGAGACGCCGGAACCCCCATTCCCACCAGCCGCACCATTGAACAAATCGAAAACAATGCCTTCCGGCTGGCGAGCAACATCTGCATGACCTCGCACCACATCAGTCGGATGCAGACGATTGGCAATGCCATGCTGGTGCAGCTGGGCCTGTCCATGGCTCGCCAGTTCTTCGAGGAGCACGGCGATCAGGCGCAGATGGAGTGGTGTGATGCGTGCCTGGCGGCAAACGGTAGGCGGCTGGTGCGCATTGAGGCGGCGCTTCCCCCTTCGCGCTGTAGGATCAACGCCATCATCCCGGGATGGGTTGCAGCTTGTAAATACCAGACTTCGGGGCTTAGGATTGAAGCTGGGGAAGCTGGGGATTGAGGAGTCCCGTATCCGAGACAGCGCAGCTTGGATGCCGTACGGAGCCGAAATGAAGAGGCATGCCCACGGAGCAGGACTCTGATGAAACAGAACTTCCACGCGATGTCCTGGAAGAGTATCATGAGAGGGGTGTCGCGGAGACTCGCGTGTCTTGCTCTCTCCCAATGGCTCATGCGGTATAGATTTGGGAGGATGAATTACGAAGGGGGCTGCAGTTGTGCGGGACTCACAAAATGTGTCGGTCAAAGGCAAGGCGAAATCATTCCATGCTTGTCTTGTTACTTTTTGGGAAATCGGATTGGAGAAGGAATAATCTCAATATATTGGGAATATGCCACACTCACGAAGAGATTTTGGAACGGCGCCTTAGAGTACATATGTGTACGGTTCGTAGGTAGACGATGTCTCCCATTGAATGGAATCTCCCTCCACCGATTCAGCACGATGTCCAGCCCCACATTCCAACGGCGCATATGAGGGACGGGAGGATCGTCGGCCTGCAGCTGTCAATGAAAGCTTAATGCGACGGCAACGAGGCCGACTTGAGAATGCATTTCTCTCTTTGAGAATTATTTGATGGGTCATGCGAGATCAAAAAGTGCCGAAACACGCAGTACTGGTCAAGTCACGGCTATGTTGTTGGAAAAGAGTGACTGTCTACTATATGGCGCTGGCAGCTTCGAAAAGCGACCACGATCTTCGCATCACGTGACTCTACAGCCTGATCTCTGCGAGAAACGGGATGAGAGCGCTTCCGTGGTGGCAAGGTGTGAGAGCAATACTGTGAGGTGCCAGGCTCGAGTGTATCTCGATTACGTAGCGACTTGAAAGTTGTTCCCGCGGATTGGCGAAAGCCGGCCAGCCATATGACCCGCTGCTTATTCCACGGCTTCTGAAGCACTCTCGCCACCAGAAAGATGGGGCCCCCTCCAACCTGGATGTTTCTGGCGAGTGATTGTGCGTGATTGTACGTGATTGTCGGCAATGCACGAGCCGCCTCGAGGGTATATGAAACCCCCCCCTTTTCCCCTGACTTGTTTCTTTTCTTCTCTCTTCATATCACATCAGACGCCAGCTTTGCAACACCACCAACATCAATCACAAGCAAGATGGCGTACACCGAGCGACGATCACAGACCCCCGCTCCCCCCAAGAGCAAGCGCAGGGGGTTCTTTAGAACCCTCTCCGCCGCCCGCAGCGCGCGGCACGGTGAATTGTCCCTGTCGTCCCGCTCCCTTTGTCGTGCTTTGGCTGACTGAGATGTGACAGAAGGGCGAAGGACCGCGGGCTATGCCCGCACCTTCTCCCGGAGTGACCAGCCTCGGTCGTGAGTATCTCCTCTTTCTGTTTCCTTGCTCATCTTGCCTTGGTTTGCCCCTCGTCGGCTTCTCTTACTGCTGTTTAGCGGAGATGCGCCGTGTCGCCCTCGTCGCAATCTGCCCTTTCACCACCTCTCCCCTACAGTTCTCTTGCACCCTCGCCGCCCTGCCCCATCCCATCACCCCATCGCCTTGCACTGTTGAGCGGAGATGCGCCATTCCGCCGCCTTCACCCCCTGCCCCTCCCCAGCCCATCTCTTTCTGCCGTCGCTGCCCTGTCGCTTCTTCATCTCGTCTCGTCTCATCTTGCTCTTCTGAGATGCACCATCGCTAACACCTCGTCTCCCAGATTGGGTCGCCGCCTCTCGGACTTGTACCGTGAGGAACGGCTGGTGAAGGATGAGGCTGGGTGCACCTGGGCAACCCACATTTTGTGGCGCGTCCTCGGTTCCCCGGACCTGACTCCCTTCGTGTGATCATTTTCGCTCTCGCACGCTTTCCTTTGTCTGGCGTTTGGCGTTACGGCGTTGCGGCGTTTCGGCGTACTGGCGTTTGGTGTGTTTCCCCCTTTTCCTTTGTCGAACCCGCCAATGGCCGCGCGAACGGAAGTCGCATGGTCGCTGGGAGCTGCTGGCTGGCGGCGGGGCCAGGTCCTTGACGGTAGCAAACGGCTGTTCTTCAGCTGTGTCGCGACTGGACGGGCTTGGTTGCTTGTGTTTTTTGCATCTCCTTTGTCAACCCACCAATGGTCACGCGAACGGAAGTCGTCGTCGTTGCCTCCTCGCGGAGGTTTTCGATCTGGCGCTGGGAGCGAGCATCGGCGGTGGGGTCAGGTCCTTGACGGTGGCAAACGGCTGGTCTTCAGCTGTGTCGCGACTGGACGGGCTTGATTTGTTTTTCCTTCCCCTGGCGATTGGGAGTGCACCTCATCGTGGTGCCAGGGTGACAACGGCGCAAGCCGGCCAAGACACTCCCGCTTTTCTCTTTCTTCGGTTTTCATCGTTCTGTTGGCTATTGCCGGCGGTCGGAGAAGACTTGGTGGTGTTGGAAGCAAGCGCAATCTGCCGGTCGCAATCTGTCCGTCGTAATGTGTCCGGATGAGGGAAGCTTCACTGGAGGCGCAGTCAGTAGCGAGTGTCCCATGGCAATCACCTTGATTTCGTGTAGTCGCAGTTCGCAGGCAAGATAATGTATACAGCAATACTCATCTATCCAGCGTCGGATGTAATCATGCTGCTCACCGTTCCACCTTGCGGCAGAACCACGCAGCCGCCAGTGCAGCCAGTCCGCCAAACCTCAACACCCACGCCACACTTTCATCGCCCACACTCCCTCGCGGCTTCTGCAGCGCGCGAAAGATCGCGGAGCTAACGAGCGTCGCGAGAATCTGGGGTGCTGCAATGGCTACGTTATGAATGCCCAGCACCATCCCCGCCTGATTCGACTCTTCTCCTTCCTCCACGTCGCCATCGAGCGCGTCTGCGTCTTCGTCTGCGGCGGAAGGCGGCTGCTTGCCTCGGCGGATGGCGTTGCGTTTGCTGATTTCTGCTGCGATGAGGGCGAATGGCGCCCAGTTCGTTGTGGCCCAGGGTATGCCGATGAGAGCCACGAGGAGGGTGGCGCCAGTGGTGGTGTGGACGAGGAATGTGAGCCACATCAGGGCGGCGAAGATGAGATGGGATAAAAGCCAGGCTCGGGGGAGGGTGAGCCAGGGGATCGTCATTGACGGGATGTTGGGAAGGAGTCGCGAGATACGTGATTGCGAGGTGCCGTGGCCAGGACTTGCAAAGTGCCCATTTGGGCGTGAGTTGGCGGGAGATTCGACGAGGGTCGTGCCTGCAGCTTGTTCGGGGGTTTTGTACGAGTTCACCACGAAGAAGGGCAAGATGACGCTCGCTGCAAAGGAGGTGATGGCGAAGACAAATAACGCCAGAGTTCCAATCCTCGTTGCTTGTTCCCAGACTACATCGACCTCTTCCGGAGTCATGTCTGGTTGCGCGGTGAAGATAGGCTGCACGTAGATCTCGCCGATGTAAGTGGTGATGTAGAACAAGAAGGGAAACCATCCGATCCAGGCGAAGAACTGCACCAGACAAACTGCTCTGATCTGTCGAGGGAGTTTGCGTACAGCGCGATAGAGACTCCGAAAGATTGCGAGCAGTCCGCCTGCTCCTGCGGGCAGGGGATCTTGTCGAGGGTCTCGTTCCGAGATTGTCAGACAGCTGACGGTAAGAGTGGTGATCATGGCGAGCGAGGCAATCATACACAGCACTTTGAACTGCGTGTTGCCAAAGAACCAAAGGTGCTTGGGCAGGTCAGAATAGCCAAAGAGATATCCGACAATGTTGCCCACGCCGGTCAGGCGCGAGGCCCATGCGTTGGCTAGGTCTTGTTGGTGAGTGGGCGCATTGTCGACGATGAAAGCTCGGATGCCGGCTTGAATTACGTTGATTGCGAAGTCGAGGATGTAGACCAAGAAGATGGCGATGACAATCGTGGTCACCTTGACGCCTTGTCCATTTTCATCGACGCCGAAGATGCCATGCAGGATGAACGTTACGATTTCTCGAGTCCAGGCGAGAAGCAGGAGCGAGATGATGGTGGCAGCAGCACCGCCGACCATGAAGGGACGTCTTTTGCCGAAACGGGAGCGGCACTGATCGGATTTGATGCCGACGTATGGCTGGACCAAAGTGCCTGAGAGCGGGCCTGCAATCCATACGATGGCGAGGAGAGATTTGGAGATGCCGAGGGAGAGCAGGTAGGGGGAGAAGTTGGATGTTTCAACGGACCATGCGATTTGAAGGCTGGAAAGATAGGTCAATAAGGGCACAGATGAGGCATGAGTGGGAGACAAGAAAAGAGCTGTCTTACCCGCCAATCGAGATGGTCAATAGGATGAGGTACCAAGTGCTTTTCGTCTCTTCGTGATCGTGAGCACGTACGTCCTCATCAGAAAGCCAACCTCTGTCATCTGGGTCCAAAGCTGTGTCGACCGCAGGAGGTGTTTCGACACCTTCGCTGGAGCGGGGGCTTAGCAGGGGAGAGGCCTCGTCCAAATCGTCCTGTCCTCGCGCGGGATTTGTGCGGCGTTCTGAGTCCATCGCAGATTGGTTGGAAGGAGGGGATCAGCGTGAGACGTCTCGCATGGCTGTTGAGGACCAGTAAGTAGAGCAATTGTCTGTTATCGAGGATCCATGTAGAGCGATGGAGGAGTTGGTGGCTCGGCTTGATCCCGGGACAAGGCAGTTGCGGAAGGTTGAGACGATGGTGCCTAGGCAGGCGCGATGGAGCGAGTGATGGTGGTGGGGTAGAACACTGGCCTCGGTACTGCGTGTCGATTTACTCAATGCACCGCTCGTCCTTAGATCGATGTCTGTACAGTCGAGATGCACATGATCTCATGGAGATTGCATGGTCCAGCTGGCGATGATCGCTCGCGTGTGCGGGTCGCAGCGCTTTAGCGTCGCGGCTCCCGCTTCCAGAAGAAGCTTAAACCTGCGAGATCTCCCTGACCCTTCGGTTCGTGTCGCTGGCATTCTGGGCACATTTATCCTGAAGCCTGAACCTCGCACTCTCCTCTTCCCCCTCTCTCCACTCTATACTCCCTTCGCCGCACCCAAACCATCTCCACCACATCGCTCCAAAGCAGGCGACGAGAAGAGACAGTCCGCCACCGCCATCTCTCCCGCCTTCGCCCTCCCGCCGCTCAACGGCGATCCCTCCCTTCACATGCGATAACCACCCCATCCTCCCCCAACCATGGGCAACGCTCTCCTCATCCGCTCCGCCTTTGCCCTCTTGGAAGCCCGGCAAGGCGCCGACAGCGAGGAAGATGCTCCCGAGGCCGGCCAGAAGGAGGTCTTCTCCTCCTGGGCCCTGCTCATCCTCATCGTCCTCCTCATCTCCGCCTTCTTCACCAGCTACATCCTCAAATCCAAGCGCATCCAGGCGGTGCATGAGACGGTCATATCAATCTTCGCCGGAATGGTCATTGGCTTGATCCTGCGGTTGATTGGCATCGAGAGCATCCTCTCTAGCATCAGCTTCAACTACCAATTCTTCTTCAATCTCCTCCTGCCCCCCATCATCCTCGCGGCGGGGTACGAGCTACATCAGGTGAGCATTCAAGCGTCGTCAAATACACCCATCCCCTCCCTAACACTAACAAACCCAGGGCAACTTCTTCCGCAACATTGGCACGATCCTCACCTTTGCCTTCGCCGGCACCTTCATCTCCGCCCTCGTCCTCGGCATCATCCTCTACCTCTGGACCCGCATACCCCTCGAAGGTCTCGAAGTGTCCTTTGTCGATGCCATGTCTGTTGGCGCAACTCTCAGCGCCACCGACCCCGTCACCATTCTTGCCATCTTCAACACATACCAAGTTGACCCCAAGTTGTACACCATCATCTTTGGAGAGAGCATCTTGAACGATGCCATTGCCATTGTCTTGTTTGAGACGGCGCAAAAATACAAGAACACCGTGGGCGCGTCCCTCAATCCCTTCAGCTTCTTCGAAAGTATCGGCATCTTCTTGATGGTCTTCTTTGGAAGTCTGTTCCTCGGTCTTGCTATCGGCTTGGGCACGAGCTTATTGCTGAAATTCACGCACGTGAGGCGCGATCCCAAGATCGAGAGTTGTGTGGTGTTCTTGATCGCGTATGCGAGCTACTTCTTCGCCAATGCCATTCGCATGAGCGGTTAGTCATGACCCCGATCTAAAAGCTCTCCCCAACCCCCATTGCTGACGTACAGATCCAGGCATTGTGTCACTGCTGTTTTGCGGCATCTGTCTCAAACACTACGCCTACCACAATATGTCGCGGAGGTCACAACTTACCACCAAATTCACCTTCTCCCTCCTCGCCCAACTCTCCGAAAACTTCATCTTCATCTATCTTGGACTTTCGCTCTTCACCGAGACTACGCTGGAGTACAAGCCACTATTCATCCTGGTCACCGTCATCGGCATCTGTGTCGCGCGCTGGTGTGCCGTCTTTCCCCTCAGCAATGCGATCAACTGGGTCATCCGGTACCGCGCACGTCGCCGCGGCCTTGAAGTGGCCGAGGAGCTGCCCATGAACTGGAGGATCATGATCTATTGGGCGGGATTGCGAGGAGCCGTTGGTGTGGCTCTTGCTGCTGGATTGACCGGTCCGAGTGGCTACGCACTCAAAGCTACCGTGTTGGTCGTGGTGGTGCTGACAGTTATCATCTTCGGCGGCACCACCTCGCGCATGCTTGAGATTCTCCACATCCGTACCGGTGTCGTGGAGGAGATTGATTCGGATGACGAGTTCGACACCGAACCCATCCGCGCTGGAGTGTACGCCAAGAAGGACAACACTGGCTTCGGACACACGCCCACTTCCAATGGAGGGATAGGATTAGACTACGTCCGCTCCAACTCATACAGCACAGGCAGCATCAGGGGCTCGCGTCCTCGACCGAAGGATGGCGCATACAATGACGCGGGCCTGTTGAATCCCGACGCCTTTGCCGAATCGCCTGTGAACAGCGACGACGAGGGCCTCGACCTGCCACCCAACGCATCCCGACCGGCCAATCGCCCTGGTTCCGCTGTGCCGTACACGGACCCGGACACCACCGCAACCCGCGCGGAGCCAACATGGCGCGAATGGAGCCCTGCCAACTTCAACGCAAGAGGCGCGCTGAACCAGATCATTCAAGCGAGCGAAGATCCGGGCATGGTGTTCAAGCGGCTGGACGAGCAATTCTTGAAGCCCCATCTGCTGCTCGATCCGAACAGCGGACAAGGTACGCCGAGGCACGGCAATGGCCATGCTGGTCCGAGTGGTGGTGGTAGTGGGGAAGTTTGATCGCTCCGGCTTGACGAAAACTGGGTTAGACGCTGCGGGCTAGAAAATTCTTTGGACTTAGCGAATGTATTCTGGAACGGTTTGACGAGATGTCACAGTCCACTATTGCGAAAATTGAGGATCGTTGTGAAGCTCGTTACGACATGGAAGTCACCTCTCGGTCCTCAAGGAAACGTTTGGGCTGGCTTCTGCCTGGTGCATTCACTCCATGACTATGAGCGAGGGTGAGGGGACGCCGAGGTGAAGTCTTGACGCCAAGCGGGTGAGTGCTCAGCAAAGGTGAGGTGAACTCGCCCACCCGACGTCACATGATTCCCGCTCTTTCCTAATTCGGTCGGTTGAGTGGTTACACACATGCAGTCCGCTGCATGGACCCCCCGCCACCACTCATAACAAGTCTCTTCAATTTCCTCTCTTTCTTCCCTTCTCTCTCTCACTCGCGTTCACACAACTTCTTTCTCAACGTCCCGCGAAAGTCGCAACAGTAAGTCGCTCCGACCATCCTCAGCTCTGACATGACGCCCTGAACAAACTGACCATCGCAGCCACCCACTCACAACCACCCACTCCCCACGACTCACTGCCACCCCCCGTCGCAAACATGTCCACCACCCCCGACCCAATCAAAGACAGCAAATCACCCGCCCCAGGGGGGCCCAACACCCTGAGCGAGAAGGAGAAGAATCTCATCGCCACCATCGTCACGCACTGCCTCAAATCCGGCCCGCTGGAGATCGACTCCAAGAAGCTGGTGAAGTATGGCGAGTTCAACACCATGAAGACGGCGCAGAACACGTGGGGCAAGCTTAAGGCGAAGATTGCTGCTATGAACGATGATGGGGATGTTGAGGGGAAGGATGGCGCTGGTATGTTACATGTCTCTTTTGCCTCGCTCATTTGAGTGCTCTTGATTCGCAAAGAAGTGACTGACGACTGTACAGATACTCCCAAGACGCCCAAGACGCCCAAAGCTGCCGCAGGAGGTGCCACGCCGGCCTCCAAGAAGCGCGGGAAAAAGACCGACGACGATGAGGAGGGCGGAGATGGCGGCGCCAGTCCAAAGAAGAAGACTCGCAAGTCTCCCGCGAAGAAAGGGGGCAAAAAGGCTGGTACCGCAGTCGAAGACGCCGATGACGATGTGAAGGTTGAAGCGGCCGAGGAGGATGACGACTGAGTCTGCAGTCTCACTTGCATCTTCGCTTTGCGTCTCAGGGGATTGGCATTGCATCGCGACTATGAGTGCGCACTTTCTACGCTTCGATGAATGCGAAGCCTCATTCCACGATGGAGGAACTGTGAGATGTGTGTCTGATACGCGTCTTACGCTTCGACGCACTACGAGAGCCTTCTAGGTAGACATCCAGTGAATCAATGAGAGGCTTGAAAACCATTTGCACACTTTCATTTCTCATGTCCAGTTCTAGAGTCATCATTACATTATCGCATTACTCATCCATCCGTTCTCAACTCCCATCTACACCACAGCACCGCCCCTTCCCAAATGCCCATCCCCACGATCCCTCGTTCCATTTAGCTGTCTTCATCATCACTCAGCACAACTCAATCGCAGGAAAGAAACGGCCTCCACCCCAACCATAGAAGATCGCACTCTGCACATCCACATTCCCCGCATTCGCCCACAGCTTCAGCAAGACGAATCGCCCGGAAATCGGCGGGTCGAATTGGAGGCCGACTCTGGACTGGCCCCTTTGGATATGAAAGCGGGCGAAGGTGACGTTGGGATCTTCGAGCGCGCTTTCTTCTGCGCTCGCGGTGGTGGGATGGTAGGGTCGGATGGTGGTGGAGCTGCCCGGGGTAGTGGATCGGGAATGTGGGAGGGCTGCAGGTGGGGAAGGTGGGCCTTGAAGTCTGGCTCCCGGGCGCCGGTAGACGGGTAAGGGACCGCGGTGGGTCTGATCACGGTGGCGATTCTGCACGCCGAGGGCAGCGGCGTGAAGGGGCATCTCGGCGCGACGGCGGGCGAGGTGAAGACGTTGGAGGCGGTAGTCGAGCACTTCTTGTGGGGATGTGTCTTCCGGGCCGGGCCCGTCCTCACTGATCAGAATGGATGGGCGGAGATGGTTGGTGGTGTCTCCGAGATCAGACAGAGGATGCGGGGGCGTGATGGTGCCCGGGGATGGGATGTCGCAATATACGTCGAGCTGGTGGTCCCATAAGTCATACTCATTGAGATCAGGACGCGAGCTCCGCAGACGCTCTCTCCTCTCTTGGAGCATGGCGTGCATTTCTGGGTCGCGCAGGGCTTCAGTGAAGGAGAGCTCTTCGGGCGAAGAGGGTGCGCTGTCGCTTTCGCCCTCCGAGTGCAAAGGGTTATGTGCCGAACGGCGAGCGTGGGGCGGTGGGTCGATGTATTTCTCGACGTCTCTCATCGTCATGCCGATGTATACCTGACCGTCGCGGACACTACAATTGTCAGCTACGGCCGTGTCTGCAGACGGGAGAGAAGGCATACGGGGCGGTGAAGCCGTCGGTCGGGCCCAAGATATAAAGCATGTCCAAAGCAAAGGGAGTGTCGTCTGCATGGCGCAGGACGACGTTGATTGCCGAATTCTCGGAGCAGTACACACTCTTGTCGTGAAGGAGCAAGTTTCTGGGGCCCAGGTAGGTGTTGGGATGCCGGGGGTCTTGATGCTCACCGCCATCACAGCTCACGAGCTCCATCTCCAACCTTCCACTCTCCACTTGGCCAAAATGGCCATATTTGATGGGCTTTCGAGGCTGTGCAGGTGGGGAGGACTCGGTGCGTTGTCGCTTGAATCGGTGGAGGCGATTGGTACTCCTCGCATCTTCTTCCTCATTGGGGCTATTCGACCTGCGCCGACGTCCAGTGGAGGGGGCGAGCAAACTGCGGCGATCATCCGTGTCGGGCATGGAGTTGGGCACACGAGGAACCATGGCTTCACGAGGCCGACTAGGCCTCTCTCTTCTGGACTCTACAGAGCGTCGAAGGCGATTGCGGAGAGTGGTGGACGACGGGGAACGCGAGGCAGGCGGAGAGTCATACGAAGCGGAAGCGGCGGACTGAGGGGCATTGGCAGGGGAGTTAGCGGACAGCGGCATGCATTGGTGGTGTGTAACATGACGAACCCGCACGGAGGAGAGAGGACGTGGATCAGGCATCTTTCAGCCGTGCGACCCGCGGGGGGCCTTGCAAGCGGAGATCCTCGGGGATGATGTCGTCGACCTGGGGAATATGAGGAGGGTAGAGTGGCCGAGGATGTTGCAGAGTTGCTGGGAGAGATGGGGTGTTGGCTGCTTGCTTGCCTCCCCGCCGTGATGTCGAGGGAATGTGACGGCGGAACTGGCGGGGGAGGGCAAGCGCCGCGCTAGCAACGCCACACCCGTGTCTGCCCCACCTGTGCATGATCGCCAGGGACGCAAAGCCGTTTCTCTCATGGATGTCTTCACATCTTGACATCCTGAATTCATCACCTCACTCGACATTCATTGACCTCCGCATCGCTCATCTCATTTAAGGAGAGGTGTTGTCGGCAGCGAAGAGGGCTGCGCTCTGGTCTTGGCAGTCTACGCGGCTCAGCGACTGATTCATTCACGCATCAGACAATCAACATCACAGCTTGCATCTCTCACTGCTTCTAACCAAATCACCTCCTCGTACTGTTGCGCATCTCGAGAACAAAGTCTCGCATCGCCTCGTCTTCCTATACACCGCCAGCATGGCCGGAGACATACCCGCGCCTCACACAAACGGCGTCGATGGCTTTTCCAATGGAACTTCTGCCATGGACGCCACTTCAAACACCGCCGATTCCACTACCGCCGGCCTGAGTGCCGACGAGATTGCCCTCTACGATCGGCAAATCCGCCTCTGGGGTGCGCAGGCGCAGGAGCGCATCCGCTCCGCCAACATCCTCCTCATCTCGCTCCGTGCGCTCGGCACCGAGATCGCCAAGAACCTGACGCTTGCGGGCATCAACTCGCTCACGATTGTCGATGACAGTCCCATCACTGAAGAAGATCTGGGCGCCCAGTACTTTTTGCGAAACGAGGACATCGGCAAGCCTGTTCGTCCCCTCCCTCCTTTACCCCTCACATGCCAATGCTGACTTTGTCTCGCAGCGCGCCGACGCAGCCATCCCACGAATTCAAGAGCTCAACCCACGCGTAACTGTCAAATCTGGCGGCAGCCTGCAAAACCTGCTCCTCCAGAATCAAAACTATTACACGCCCTTTGACATCGTGATCGCCTGTGACCTCGATTTCAACACAACCTGCAACATCAATGATGCCTGTCACCTCGCTGGCCGGCCCTTCTACGCCGCAGGGATTCATGGCTTCTACGGCTACGTTTTCGTCGATCTCAAAGCCCACGAGTTTGTAGTCGAGAGAGAAAAGTCCAACAAGCCCACTCAACTTGGCCCGGAATCCGAAACGCGATCCATCCTGGCCGTCACCGATAAGCCCGACGTCCCCTCCAACGGCAAGAAAATGGAAATGGTCAAGAAACAAGAACGATACTGCCCCTTACGGCTCGCCAACACCTCGCCCCTACCCGCGGACACACTCGCCAATCGCCGCAAACTCAAATCCGTGCCGCCCCTACTGCCCTGCCTGCGTGCTCTCTTCGATTTTCAATCCGCCTACAGCCGCCTGCCCACCCACACCACCCAAGACCTCGGCGTCTTCGCTACGCTCGTCAATCTCAAATCACAAGAGCTCACGGTTCCCCCGCTCAGCGCTGACTCTCTCCGCTCCTTCCTTCACAACCTCGGCGCGGAAATCGTGCCCACCGCGGCATTCGTGGGAGGCAGACTGAGCGAGGACGTCATCAACGTGCTGGGCAAGCGTGAGCAGCCCATTCAGAACTTCGCGCTGTTTGATGGCGATGCGATGGATGGTAGGATCTACTGCTTGTATACCAAGCCGCCGGAGCTGCTGGTGGGACCTGAGTTGATGGCAATGGGAATGGGAGGCATGCCGATGCAAGTGGATCTGGGAGGAGCGAATGTTGGGAATGGAGTTGGTATGACGATGGGTGGCACGGGAGTCAATGGAGATGCAGGGTATGCTGTGCCGATGGAGGTGGTGGGTGGTGCTCCTGCGGGTGCGGAGAATGCGTCGGTGGGCAATGGGGTCGATGGAGAGGTGGCTGGAAGTGGTGCAGATGCTGCGGCTGCGCCTTCGATTGCAGCGACGATAAGCGCTCCAACAAGCGCGCCTGCGAACGAGACGGGTGTGACGAACGACGCATGACGCAAAGCAAAGACACGCTTTGGATGAGATCTCAGATGCGGACGACTAAGGGTACATGCAGGTAGCATAGCGGTACAAACAGTATACCCCCGAGCATCCCGTGTTCACTTATTCCGTCTGTCTCTTTTGTCGGAAGACAAGCCGGCAATCTCCTCAATATACCCAGCCACTTTCCTCGCCACAGCCTCGTTATGCCCTGCTCATATCGCAACGGTCAGTACAGGAGCCGCTAGACGCAAAACTGATTCATCATATAAGAGAGACTCACTCAAGCAAAACCCATGCGGCAACCCCGTCACGTCAACCTCCATCCAAGGCCGCCCGCCCTCCTCCTTCCCAGCATCCGCCTGCCGGGCTCGAGCAGCAATCACAGCATCGCGAGTGCTATTATCCACCCAGTGGTCGTTGTCGCCCCAGAAGAAATACAATTTTGGCGGGCGACACTGGCTACTTTGTGAGCTGATCGGTGAGGAGGAGGGAGAGATGTTCCACAAATGCTCTTCGACCCATTTATCCTGCGTGACTTCGTTGAGTTCGTGTTTACCTAGGTAACTATACTCGATCAGCTTTTGAGGAGCAATCCAGAAGAAGCTGGGACTTACAGAGCTTGTCGGACGCCATTCCGACTTTGCAGAAAGGCGGTGGTAACGCTTGCACCGTGAGATGGCATACCGGTCACACTTTGGACGAACGACTGGAGAGTGCTGCTGGGCAGCAGGAAGCAGAGCATTTTGGCGATTGTGTGGACTACGCTTGGAACACCAGGAAGATTCGCAAGCAGCTTCGATTGTCAGTCATCGTAATCATGCCAGTCTACTGAGTGGACGGGCAGGTAGACTTACCGAGACTTTCCTCCCGCTTGGGCTTTTGGCAATATCTACGATCGTCGGGAAGAGACAGATGCCACCTGCAATGTCAAAGGTTGCGTCGGTTGGGTTGCCGCCGTGGTCGAGATTTGGCTGAGCTTGCCTTCGAGCAATGATCTCGAGAAGGATGTATGCGCCGATGGAATGGCCAATGAGGATGATACGAAGCGGATTGGTCGATGCGCAGGGATGGCCGTGTTCATCTCGAAGTCGCTTCGCCTCAGCTTTGATCTGGGTTTCCACGAAGGACACTTGCTCTTGCAAGTTGAATGGAGAAGTGCTGGACGTGGCATCGTTGGGCCGAGAAGTGGGCGCGCTTAATTCGAAACCCCCGAGACTGCGACCGCCGAGGACATATTGGACTTTGTTGGAATCTGTGGCAAGGTTCGTTGCTAGATAATCGCGGAACTCCCGATAATATTCGATCAAGCCTGGATTGCCAGGTATCATGTACACGAGGAACGTCACGGGAGATCCGGAGGCATCGTTGGATGGGGAAACGATACGGTGTAGAGAGTCAGATAGCATGCTCTCATGATGAATCGCTAGGCAGATTAATGATCCAGATGTGACGATTGCAATAATTGCATCATGCGAAGTGAAGTTGTATGTGATTATTTAAGCCTCAGGCACAAGTTCACGGGATTCTCGACTCCACGCGGATTGGATCCGCGCTAAGCCACAAACAAGCGAGGCCGAGGGGGTTGCGGAAGGGGCGAAGGGGCTTGTGGGGGGGGAAGAATCTGTCACGCTCCCACTTGCTCTCGCCCTCGCTGACACTCACATCCACGCCGACCACAACCCAGTTTGCCTCCAAAACACCCCTCAACATCCCCAATCCATCAATTTCCATCAAGACTACGAATCTCACGGGGCTTGCTCATCTACTTCCGTCCTTTTCTGCCGTTTTGGAGCGCGACACGCGTGAGAAACTTCGCATGGTTGCTCACGACCTACATTGCGACGAGGCCCGCGTGCAGGCCTTTTCGCGCTTAGTCATCGCTGCCCGACCGCACGTCCCTCCATGTCGCATACCCGTGCGCAGGCGAGCAGACATGTGCGACAGAGAAAGTTGAACACCAAGCAGCCGCTGCGCATCTTTCGCGAGCGGGAGATTGATGAGACGCCCGACGATGAGTCGCGCGGGAATATCCCTCATGTCGAGACCGGAGTGGAGAAGGGGGAGGAGATAGTGAGTGGCTTCATCACTTACCCTTGTAGGTTGTTGCGCCGCAGCAGCATCGCTAATATCGCTCGTGTCAGGAATACCATCTCCAAGCTGTCATCAATGCCGCCAACGCGGCTGCGTTGGGAGCGGCGGCCGCTGGCAAGCAGAGCTACATTCCCACTCCGGAGACTGTCAAGGCAAAAGGCGTCGTATACGACGATCTTTACCCCAAAGCCTTCGCGACTCCAGCCACCTACATCCGCTTCAGCTCGACAGTCGAGGATTGCATCGGCGTGTCGTATTGCATGAATGACGAGGATGCCGAATTTCTGAGTAAGCTCAACGATGGCAAAGATGTCAACGATGAGCCGCGCAAGGACAAGCTCGGACAGTGTAGCGAGGATGTCTTCGAGGAGGCCATGAACTACTTGGAGGAGACCACGGCCCGTCTGCAACCTTTCGCCGCCGTTGAGAGTGTCTCACTTCCGGGTTTGGAGGAAATGGAGAGGGCCATCGACGACAACCTTTCCGCCGATGCACAGACATGGCTCAAGCCCGTCTACCAGTATTGGTGGTCGAAGAAGGGTAGTCGGTCGTTGATGCCATCCATCAAGGTCCGGGTTCTCGACACATCCAACGACGCCGATGACGCCGATCCATATGTGTGCTTCAGACGCAGAGAAGTTCGCCAGACTCGCAAGACGCGCGGCCGAGATGCGCAGGTGGTCGAGAAGCTGAAGAAGCTTCGCCTCGAGCTCGAGCAGGCCCGACAGCTGGTCCAACTCGTCGTCCAGCGTGAGCAACTCAACAAGGAGGATCTCGAGATCTCTCGCCGGGTGTTTGAAGAGCGGAAGAAGCTCAAGGATGTCAAGATTGACAAGAACATCATCGGGGAGAAGGGCGAGGACGAGGAACTGCTGGTCAATCAGAAGGTATGCTTACCCGAGGTTCTTTCCCATCGGCGCTTCTCTAATTGTTCTCGCAGCCAGCTCCAAAAGCCAAGAGGCCCCAGGAGGCCGGACGTCCTGCGACGATCCGCCTTCGTTCGGCCGGCGATCGCTCTGCGCCGGAGGACGAGCTTACGCAGCTCGCCGATATCCAGGCGCAGGCGGATGCAGAGGTCCAGCGAACCATCGCTGCCCGCAAGGAACAGCACAGGCGATGGAATGCGCAGTGGGAGGATGAGACCTGGCGGCCACTCACTCCACCCCTTGACGACAATGACGACAAGCCCAGATGGGCGCCCCTTGCGCTGCCAGACGCATCATATCCCACGCCACCTCCGACTCTGCCATCGAAGAATTCGCCAGATCGAGACGATGTAGAGATGCAAGACGCGGCTCCAATACGAGAAGAGGACGCTTCGGCTGGCGCCCCTCAGGAGCCGGAGATCGTCTTCCATATTCCCGGAGCATACCCGCAAGACGAAGAAATGTACGTCGAACCAAAGCGAGATCCCACGCCGCTTTGTCGACTTCGGTATGGCCGAGGCGGTAGATGCTGGCTCGAGGCCCGGCGCAAGCGGCCATACGCCCTGATTAGCAGGGGAGTGGTGTCGGATTCCGAAAGCGATGATGAAGAGCCGCCCGAGTTCTTCCCGATTGACCGGCAGAAGGTTTTCGACCTGCGCGTCGGCTTCATGACCGGCCGTGTCGCGCGCCCGGAAAGCATGGGCGGGGAGCGGCGGGGTTGGTCGAGCGGCGATCAGGCGGCCGTGGCTGGTGCTTCTGGACAGCAGCAGCAGGCGCAACAGCAACAAACGCCTGCGGGAAGCGCTGGATGATTGGTCTTTCTGTGCCGCCGAGTGCGAGCACTGTGTTCGTAGGACAAAGTTCCCCTCTGTAAGATAGCATGGAAACGATACCCAGGTTTCGCACTCCAGTCGTTCATCCCTGGCTCTTCTTTGCTGCTGCATTCGCTGTCAGTGATTCATCGGCCTTACGCTTCCTGTCGCCCTCGGCCAGGTGCGATGTCTGCGATAATGCCTCGACAATGATGGACTTCTCTCCTGCAATGATATGTTCCGCCATTTGCCTCCGTAGCTGGCTGATCGGAGACTCATCGGTAGTCATATTGCTGCTATCGGGGTACCTTGCTTGTCGTTGAAGTAGCACGCTGTGGAGTAGCTTCGATGCCCCAGGTGATAAGTCGGGTCTGGGCAGCTTGTCTTTCTTTTTGAGAATCTCAAAGTCGGCTTGAGGTAAGGCCAGGGTGTTGAGAAGCACTGTGAGTTCGGGCGGGAAGTGCTCATCTTCTGAAGCTGCGCCAGCAATGTCGAAGCCGTCTTCCACGACGTCATGTTCGGCCAGGTAATCGACTCGAGTGTTGACCTTTTCCGGGGAAATGTTCAATTCTTTTGACGCAATCGACTTGACCAGCTCCAGCGAAATCTCGACCACGTCGTATTTCGCGTAGTTGTCCGTGATATACCCATATCTCCGCAGCACATCAGCTCGTGGCAGTGGCCCGTAATCATTGAAGAGCTCTTCCCCCTTGCGAACAGGTTTGATGGTTTTCATGACCACGTTATCATCTTCGTAGAACAGTTTGGCATTGTTTCGATCGGCGTCTGCGTTCAGCATGTCCGCCAGCGGTACCATGCCTTTGGGCAGCAGTGTGTCTTCTGTATCGGAGTCTTCTTCCCATCCATCTTCTTCGTTGCGTGTGGAGGTGGTGTTGGTTGAGGACTCGAGATCGAAGGCGTAGGCCATGATGGAGCTTCCCATGCGATGGCAAAGATCGAGGAGGTGACCGTCGCTGAGATGGGTGCATGCAAAGTTGGCTTCGTATTGTCTGATGATGGGGAGGATGGTAGTGCGAAATGTCTCAGTTGCCTTGTCTTTGCCGATTTTGGAGACGACAGCAGAGCCTTGCAAGAGCTCGAGCTCATCGTCTGTCCAGTACATCAGAGTGTTGAATTGGGTTGGGAGGACGTCAAAGTACGGCTTCCATCGTGATTCGGCCCCATGTTGATATTCGTAGATCATGGCCAGTATGAGGGACAGCCATGGATCATCCGGTGACGCTGCCCGGATGTCGGACGGAAGATCTGATGTTCCAGACGTCAAAATCGTTGATCTTGGAACGCTGAAGAGCTCCTCGTCTTCTTCGATGTCGTCCTTAGCAATCACACCTCGTCCAGCATTGCGGTGTCGAAGGTCTGCGAGCTCGATCTTGGGGGAGACGGAGGTGCCGTTTTCTGTTAGCCAAGAGAGAAAGCGAAGGGAAAGTTGGGCGAAGACATCTTCGTCGAGTTCACTCGACATTGTGCTTTTCAGAAAGGTAGTAGGGTAATGAGTGACACAGTAAAGTGATTGAGAAAATAGTCGAGTCCAGCACTGGAATATTTCTGGCAGGCCCCGCAAGGCTTGGCAGGGCTCGGTCTCACCTTTCGCCGACCTCCGGCCAATATGAAGCAAACCTCCCTGCCTTCCTTTGATATCTATCTCATCATCAATCTTTCGTGAACGACCAGCGTGCCTTGATGCAGTCGCGCTCTCCCATCTGGAGAAGCGCGAGCAATGCATTCCGCTCTGTCACGCAGCCGAGACCGAGATCTGGAATCCAGGATGCGACAGCTCCTTTTCGACGACGGCTAAGCAGTCACGCGAAGCCACGACCTCAGGTTATCTTTTCTGGCATCCAACCGACTGGGATTCCGCATTTGGGCAATTACCTTGGTGCCTTACAGCGATGGGTGCAATTGCAAAACGACGCGAGCCCTGAAACTACCTTGATCTACAGCCTGGTCGACTTGCACGCCATCACTGTGCGCCAGGATCCGCGCCAGCTTCGACAATGGAAGAAGGAGAGCCTCGCCATGCTATTAGCCATAGGCCTCGATCCGAACAGAAGCATCATCTTCCATCAGAGTGATGTTCCCGCCCACGCAGAACTCATGTGGATTCTGTCCTGCCAAGCGAGCACGGGATATTTGGGCCGAATGACGCAGTGGAAGGATAAGACTGCCAATGAGCGGGAGAATAGCGAGAAGTTGAAGCTAGGTCTCTTCTCCTATCCTGTGTTGCAGGCTGCCGATGTCCTTCTCCACCAGACAACGCATGTGCCCGTCGGCCACGATCAGGCTCAGCATCTCGAATTCGCACGCGAATTGGCGAGTGGCTTCAACCATGTTTACCGTGAAGACATCTTCACGTATCCAGAGACCATGATCAGTCCGGCGAAACGGGTCATGTCTCTTACAGACCCGAGTGTGAAGATGTCGAAAAGCCATTCGAATCCCAAGTCGAGGATCCTCCTAACGGACGACAAGCAGACGATTGAGCAGAAGATCAAGCAAGCCATGACAGACTCGCTCGGCCCGGTAACTTACGACCCGCAATCACGAGCGGGTGTGAGCAATCTGCTGGACATTGTGCTGCATTGTGATGCGGGCCAAACGTATCAGACCGTGGACGACATTGTCAGTATCGGGAACAGACTGAGTCTGAAAGCGTTCAAGGAGTGGGTTGCGGAACGGATCGAGCAGACCGTCCGGCCGATCTGCGAGAGATACGCAGACATCGTTGGAGAGCAGAAGCAGCTAGATCGCATAGCTGAGGAAGGAGCTGAGCGGGCGAGAGCAAGTGCTCGCCCCACACTTCATCGCGTAAAGGAGACAGTTGGTCTGCTTTGATCGATTCGATGTTGCTGCTGTTCCAGCAGGATGTTGTGGTATGCACGACTACGTTGCGAATGATGGAATTTACTCCACCATCCTGAACACATCCTCTTGTTTCTCCCGGGCTGTTTCACGTCGTCGAGATGGGTCTTTGGCATTGTACAACATTTGCACTTAGTACTCAACGAACAGCTTCCATCGATCGAACATCGAGCTTTTGCGGGTGCATGCTTGGCCTTCCATTACAATCAACCAGGACCGGACAATCCAATTACTGAACTTGCCACCGCCCACTTGGTTCAATGAGGAAAGATATGGTCTCGTAATGGCAAATTGCAAGAAAGGATCAAGGAGCAGTGCCGTTGGCTCGCAGACCCCGGCCTTTCGCTAATTCGACATCGTATGCCCCGAGCGCGCTCCCTCCAGTCTCCGTGCTCTAGCCTTTGTCTTGGTTCCAGCTCTTCTTTGCTAGAGCGGGAGCGGGCCACGCCAAGCATTCGATGGCTGCGCAAAGGCGTCTCGGTGCTTTTGTTTGGCTATGGGCTGCCACTCGTGTTGAGTAGCGTCTTCGTCGGCCGTAGAGGCTGCTACGAGCTGCCACGAGTATGTAAGGTAGCGGACTTGGACTGCACGGGAGGCTGGTATTGCGCCGAGGCTTAGCAATCAGGCTGGCTTCAAAGGGAACTGAGACGCTTCCAGAAGTAGCCCAAGCGCAGCTGACTGGGCCTCTCGGCTTGATTCAATCAAAAGTGACATGGAAGTAAGACCCTTCCAGGAGTGGCAAAATAGAAGCGATGACGAGTACAGAAGTGTCTCGCTTCGTTCTTGAACGGGCCCTGCGTAGCTGGGACTGGTGCTGAGCTGCTATCAATGGCGCACATATCCCGAGAGCTTGTTATCAGACTCCGGCGCGGCAGCCTGGGCGACACCAGGGTCGAGGGTGGGGCAAAGATAACGACATCAAAAATTTTCAACCTCACCTCAGAGACGGCATTGGACAGATGGAGTAGTGATAGCGATGACATCTTCTCGACCGCGACCGCGCCAAAAAAGGAGTGTGCAGATAGCAGATTGAGGGTTGTGGAATCCAGCACGTGAGCAAGTCTGGGCTTGATTACGGTTCCGAATGCGAGGATCGTGGTGGTTGTCTCGCGCGATTTGTGACTGGATGGCCGGCACGCCCGAGATCAACGCCCCTGCAGCTCTCCGGATTCCAGAATCACGACTTCTGGTCGATCATCGGCTTAATGCATGACGATACAGTACTGTATGCAGTCAGCATGCACGGCATGGGGAAAGAAGTCAATTGAGCCGAGTAACAGTGCAATGCCATCAAGCCGATGATGATGAGGCGGTTCAGGGTACAGTATCCCTGTACAGTACAGTACACCCATGATTGAACGATGAACTACGGCGCGTTTCAATTCCGCGCACGCGTGGGGTGGTGTACGCTATTCTTATTATGACACAACCCCGCTCACCCACGAGCTACAGTCGCCACATCCCCGTGGGAGAGGGGAAGGGCGGATTGTGTGGTGTACGGTGAGGGATCTGCGATTCGCTGGTTGTCGGCAGCCAAAGGGTTGCAGGAATTCGATCGCGAGAGGGCGAGTGGGGTCCTCCCACGAACCTCGTCCTCGCGTGGCCAAACATGGTTATTGTGGAGCGGCGGGCAAAGTCACGATGTCTCTCATGCCGCCGTAACCGTGCGAGCGCGCCTTACCCCACTGGATGTTTCCCGCAACCACCAGACCTCAAGCGAGGCTGCCCGACGGTGATTGGTGCCTGGAAAAGCCTTAGCAAAGTACCTCGCGTTCTGTACTTGTTGTGTGGATTGAGCAGCTGCTCCTTGTGCGAAACATGCGCCAGCTATGCAGAAGGAGGCGACGGCAGCGCCGACGAGGACAGAGAGAGAGAAAATTCGCCTTGTCACAGGGTTGGTTGGGGTACGTGACACCGCGGCCAAGACTGGACCGTCTGATCCGTCCGACACCTCGCAACCCGACGCCTGAGTAGGGTGGCAAGAGGGTCTGAGTCGTGTGCTTTCGCGCGAACGTGGGGGTTTGATCTTGATGTCCCTTCCTCGAAACATCCGTTTCCGTTGTCTCCGAGAGAAATTGCGCGCACTCCACCATCACGCCAACGGGGGTGGGATGCTGGGCCGGGGGGGAAGAGCGGGGCGCGCGCAATCTGGAAAGCCAAGTCGGGGCGCCGATTGGCAAAAGCTTTTTCGGCCGCCACTCGGATGCGGCCTAGAATCGGCTAGCGGTTGTAACGCGAATCCTACTGCAACCCTTCCGCTATCAGCGCTGCAATCCAAATCTTTCTAGAAGGCCTTGCCATTGGTCTCCGCGGGAATTAACCTTTGCCTTCGCCCTGATTGGGCCTCGCGCGCGACTGGACCGTCGCTGGCCGTGTGCCGGGTGGGGTAATCTCATTCGGCGCGCGCCCATTCTCCCGCGCGCCAGCCAGACATTCCAGCGTTCGTGTACGCCGGGCTGTCTGGTCTCGCTGCCAGTGCGCCACTGCGTGAGATAATAAAAGGGCCAGCACGCCTCCCCCCACCCCTACCGTCTGCTCTCATCCTTCTTCTCCTTTTCCCTCCCCTTCGCCCAACCCCCCCTTCGCTGCTGCAGCCTCTGCCCAGCATGTCTATCATTGCGAAGCCCGCGGCCATCTCGGCCCCCACGGAGCAGCAACGCGAGTTCCACGCCGACAAATCGGAGCTTCGCAGGATGTCGGCCGACGCAACTGCCCACCCTGGCCTGCCCGAACGCCAATGGGGCTTCGCTGCTCGCCTCGACCCAAGCGTGACCTTCGAGGAGTTCACCTACTGGGCCAAGGTCGAGCGCGAACTCGAGGACATCGAATACAAGCAGTACCGTGCGACCACGACGCATCGAGGCTTCATGGGCACCTTCAAGGGCTACTTCACCAGCAATGCCTACGAGGATACCAAGGCTCACGCCGACCCCTCTGCGCTTGCGAGCCACGACAAGGTCCTCGAGCACACCGACATCACCGAGAAGGCGGGCACGGGCAGTGATAGCGACGACGCTTTCGTTGCACCCATCGGACCCCAGAGCGCAAACAGCGACCTGAACGCGGACTGGCGCAAGGCCTCTCGAGCTCTGCGAACGGCTGGCTGGGGTACTGTCTTCTACCTCATCACCACCGACATCCTCGGCTGGGGCCAGTGTGCCTATGTCTTTGCCAACACTGGTTACGGCTACGGCTTCGGCATCTTCGTTCTCATGGGAATCGCCGCCTTCCTCTCGGGTATCTACATCTGGCAAACCTTCCTGAAACTCGACTCGTCCCGCTACCCCATGGTCACTTTCGGTGACGCCTTCTTCCGCCTCTTTGGCAAGCAGACGCGCAATTTCATCAACGTCCTGCAGTCGCTGCAAATGTTTCTGAGCGTCGCCATCGTTCTCATCGGCCAGACGTTGATCATCGCCCAGCTAGGCGTGTCGTCAAACCTCTGCTATGTCGTCGCGACGGTCATTGCACTCGTCGTCTCCATGGCCAGCGGATACATGCGCTCGCTGAAGCATCTCGGCTGGTTCTGCAATGCTGCTGTCTGGTTCAACGTGGTGTCGTTCATTCTCTGGTGAGTCAGCACTTGCTGCGCTGAAGTCACATGAATACTGACCTGCTCGCTATAGCTGCATCTCCGCTGGACTGTACTTCCCCAACGCCGTGGCCCAGGTCTACAACAGCATTTTGCCCAAGGAATGGGCCGTTCACCCAGTACCGGTCGCAACTTTCGTTGGCACGCCGCCCGCTCTTTACCAGCCCACGAGCACGAATCTCTTCGCCGCCAAGTTCAACGGCATCAACAGCATGGTCTACGCCTACTCCGGCGCCATCTTGTTCGTCGCCTTTTTGTCCGAGATGCGACACCCTTGGGATTTCTGGAAGGGCATGCTGTGTGCACAATTGTTCATCAGCGTTTCCTACATCTTCTTCGGCGGATTCGTCTACTCCCAATGGGGACAATACGCCTTCAGCAACATCAACCAATCCGTCGCACCTCTCGGCCTCCAGATTGTTGTCAATGTGCTCAGTCTCCTCACCGGCTGGCTCGCTATTTGTAAGTGTCCTGACACCTCTTCGACTCCCCACACTCCGCTGACATTCCTGACAGTCTTGTATTTCAACGTCGGCATGAAGACCGTCTATATCGAGGTCTTCCAGGAGATCTTCAAACTCCCGGCTATCACCACCCCCAAGGGCAGAAAACTCTGGTGGGGCCTTGGGCCGATCTACTGGATCCTCGCCTTCATTGTTTGTCTGTCCATCCCGGCGTTCAGCGCGTTCGTCAACTTCGTCGGTGGACTGCTCAGCTTGAACTTCACCTACTCCTTCTCCGGCATTATGTACGTTGCGTACTTGACCCAGGATGGGGCTAGGTTGGAAGGCGAAGGGTTCGACCCGATCACTGGTGTCACCACCCGTCACGACGGAGGTATCAAGCGATTGATGCGTGGATACTTCAAGAATGCGAAGCTGACCATCCCGGTTACCATCTACTTCCTGGCTGGTCTCGCTGCCTCGGGCATGGGCACTTGGGCTGCAACGCTGGGCTTGATCGCAGCCCTTGGTCCCGGCGGCATTGTCGCCACCTCGTGGAATTGCACCAACCCCTTCTACGTGACCGCACAGGCCGTTGCGGCCGCTGGCGGTCACGGCAGCTGATCGACGTCCCGTCTTCACCTGGCTGATCCCCGCTGGTCTATAGTATGTAGCTTTTTTCCCTGCTTAGCTACATGGGCAAGAACTCGTCCAGCATTACCACTCACTTATCGTAATACTGTACCAATCAATCAACCTACCTGTTGGTTCATCACCATATATCCCTGTTCAAACGCGGTATTGTAATTTCGTGTAAATCGTCGTTGGAGACAGCATGTAAGTCTATCGCCGATGCTAATAAAGTGTCAGTTTGGACCACGGCATCAAGATGACATATTGCGTTGTTGGTATGCCCACTCGATGACGCCGCTCGCCGTTGGCGCTCTACGCATTGCGGTACACCCTGGTCAAGGAGGTCGCATGAAGCCGCGATGCATACGAGGATACCTATCCGGCAAACTCCACAAACTTTTAGTTGCGACCTTGTTACTCAGCGGCATTCACGATCGCGAGGCTAAGGCATCTTGCTTACAGTATCAATCAACGCTACAGAAGTGAAAGACATGGGCGCGGAGCACGGGTGATGCCATCGCATCCGAGCCCGTGTTCAGTCGACTCTATATCAGCGCGGCGCGAGGAGATGGAGCAAGCGAGCCGAGCGGCGGACGAGGAGCGAGACGCGCCCAAGCGTCGTCGAACGGTGCTGTGGAAGCCGGGTACGGGGTACTGTCGGACGTGTCGGTGCGTGGATCGATTCGCAGTTGCTTTGAGCGAACGGTATCGCCTGCTAACGTGTTGTTCGCAGCCGGCGAAAGGTCAAGTGCGACGAACAGAAGCCCAGTTGCCAACGGTGTGCCAGGACCGGTCGCGAATGTGAGGGCTACGCCACTTGGGAGACCTGGCCGATGGCCGTTGGCATGCATGCTGACGACGACCCCGCGGCTTCCAGCGGATCCACGGCCGGCAACGACCTGATGCGTAACGACGACTCGACCCGTTCGATCATTGCAACATCGCCGAGCGAATACCCCGTCAATCACATCCAGCTCTTCGCCGGCTTGATCGAGGGCCAGTATCGCAAGGGCGCCTACGCTGCTCCCGGCCCCGCCCATACCATATCATTTCTCCATTACGTAGCCGCGCAGGATGTTGCGCTTCCGTTGCTGCGCAATGCCACCGACACCCTGTGTCTGGCGCATCTGTCGAACCGCTCGGGTGATGTGCGTGTGGCTCGCGCTTCCCAGGACTCGCAAAGACGGTTACTCTCGCTGCTTCATCGGGCGGTGGCCAACTCCACCTCGCCCAAGCCCTTCTGCACTCACCGTGACGTAATTGCGAGCATTTTGATGCTCAGTCTTGCCCCTTTGACGACGGTGCCCGACGAGCAGCAAGAAGATAGTCTGTCGCCTGCGTTGATCCACCTCAACGGGGTCATGAAGTACCTTGAAGCCCACGGTCCCATGGCGTTGGACGAAAATGAGCCTCTAGACTACAGATTACTGTGCCACGTGCGGTTACTAGGCGTGTTTCAGCATCTGAGGTGGCGGAAGAGAGCCTTTTGGGATCGGGCAGAGTGGAGAGAGGTGGGCAGCATCCCACTCTCCTACGCTCCACGAACGGTGATGGCCGACTTCGTCACACGCCTTCCGGGGGTCTTGGAGCAGACGGATGCTTTCATGGCCGCTGAGATCGGTCCGTCAGTACAGACGCAAGCCAAAGGGGCACCACTCATTCGCACACTCGACGAGCTACAAATCAAGCTCGTCGGCCCTTGGCTGGCTGGACCAACCATCACCAAGCGCAGTGTCCTCTTCGCCTCCGATCTGGGGGTTGGCGTTGGTGCCACGGAGCAGCCCTTTGGCGCTTGCGATGGATATTGTTTCGGTGCGATCTACGACTTCACCAACCCCTCGCATGGCTTCGTGAACGCCTTTGTTCGCTTCATGTGCCTCATAGCCGACTGCACGCTGCTACAAGTGCTGCATCATATCGATGCGCAGAGAGGATCGTCTGGCGGAGCGTTCACCGTGCGCGCAGAAGCTGTTGAGGAGCGTGCGTACTTCCCGGCTACCGAGCTATGTCGATACGCCCACTTCTTCAGTAGACGGCGTTCCCTGCCCGCCGCCAGCTTCCTCGACAGCATGATAGAGGGGGCGCGGAACTTCTTCGAGTGTTTTGGGGCGCAGGAGGAGGCGGAGTGGTGCAAAGCATGTCTTGCGTCGAACCAGACTCGCCTGCAGAGCTTGCGCCGTGATCTTCCACCTCTCATCTGTCCTGTGGGCAAGCTTATGGCTGGAGTGGCGGACTCCTGTCGGTATGGCAGGCCGATCGCGTGCACGAAGGGGACTGAGGAAGAAACGAGTGTACGATGTGCCTTACCTCAGCGATGAAGTTCATCTAGAGATGAATTATTCATGATGATTGAGCGAGGCCGTCCGTCAGTGCCAATCGCACGTCATCTCGCATGGATTTTCAGGAACGCGGCGGGTCAAACTTTCCAACCAACCACAGCGCTCCACCCCAGCACAATCGATGACTCGGCATGTGAAAAAGTTGTAGCAACTTCCTTCCTTTCTTGTACATATCCAACTCGCACCTTCCCCCGACTCGTCTCCCCCACCCTCAACACCATTCATCATGCCGACCGGCGCGCGAGACATCCCCCACCACAAACGCAACGGCTCCTCCTCCATCGACGACACCCTCCACCGCACCGTCTCCAACTCCTTCGACCTCGTCACCAACCTCTCGACCAGCCCGACAGCCACCTTCCACGCCTCGCCCCCAGGGGTCTCCGGCCGGCCTAGCGCCTCCGCCAAACAGCTCAAACCCTTCCACACCACCGACGTCAAGGTCTTGCTGCTGGAAAACGTCAACCAGACCGGCCAGGCCATCCTCAAGCAGCAAGGCTACCAGGTCGAGGCGCTGAAGAGCTCGCTGCCCGAAGACCAGCTTATTGCCAAAATCGCCGATGTGCATGTCATTGGCATCCGCTCCAAGACGCACCTCAGCGCCAACGTCCTGAAGCACGCGAAGAATTTGATCGTCATCGGTTGCTTTTGCATCGGCACGAACCAAGTTGATCTGAAGTATGCAGCGCAGAATGGCATCTGTGTGTTCAATTCGCCCTTCAGCAACTCGCGCTCCGTCGCAGAGTTGATGATTGGAGAGATTATCGCGCTGGCAAGGCAGTTCAGCGACAGGAGCTTGGAGTTGCACCGGGGGGTGTGGAACAAAGTGTCGGCGGGCTGCTGGGAAGTGCGAGGCAAGACGTTGGGAATTGTTGGATACGGACATGTTGGCAGCCAGCTGTCAGTTCTTGCTGAATCCATGGGCATGCACGTCATCTACTATGACGTGAACAACCTCATGGGGTTAGGAACGGCCAGACAAGTGCCAACGCTCGACGACCTGCTCAAGGGATCCGACTTTGTTACATTGCACGTTCCCGAACTGCCAGACACACGGAATATGATCTCCACCCCACAATTGGCGACGATGCGGAATGGCGCATACCTTCTCAACGCATCCCGCGGCAGCGTCGTCGACATCCCTGCCCTCATTACTGCGATGAAGAGCGGTAAGATCGCGGGCGCAGCGCTCGACGTCTTCCCCAACGAGCCGGGCAGCAACGGCGATGGCTTCCACAACCAGCTCAACGACTTTACCGAAGAGCTGCGCACTTTGAAGAACATCATCCTGACGCCTCACATCGGCGGCTCGACGGAAGAAGCGCAATCGGCCATTGGCGTGGAGGTCAGCACGGCGCTGGTCAATTACGTCAATTTCGGCAGCACGCTGCAGGCCGTCAACATGCCCGAGGTCAGCCTCCGCTCGCTCACCCTCGACGAGCCCAACCACCTGCGTGTCATTTACATCCACAAGAACGTGCCGGGTGTGCTGCGCAGGGTGAACGACATTCTGTCCGATCACAACGTTGACAAGCAGATGACGGACTCGCGTGGGGACGTGGCGTATCTCATGGCTGATATTTCCGACGTCAATGTGAGCGAGATCAAGTCTTTGTACCAGAGTTTGGAGGATTTGGGCAGCCGGATACGGACGAGGGTGTTGTATTGAATGGGTAAATTGGCGTTGGAATAGAGGCAATGCTACCTTGGAGGAGTAGAGCAATATACCCGCATTCAACACGGAGGTCAATGGCCGGCAGAATCTTTTCGCTTGTTGATTCTACTGGGAGCGGTCGAGTAGAGCGGCTGAAGATGGCAGGCCATGCGGATGAGTTGCCTCGCCCAACTGCCGAGGACTTTGACACAACGACAGCTTAAGACCAACCTCCCCGGCTCCCGGGTTTTCGCAGTAACATAGACTCAGAGCTGCAGTCAAACACTATAAACAAATTCAAAGTTGCTTCAATCTGACCATGACGTCCGAAAGCGAGATCTTCTACGAGCCTGGAAAGACCGATCATGGTTTACCGCGGGATCCCTACAAAGTCGGTAAGATCCATCACCATATCAATACACACACAACTAACTCCACCTCACCAAGTCATGCGTCGTCCCCAGACCAATCGGATGGATCTCGTCCACCTCTCGCGACGGGCGCCACAACCTCGCCCCCTTCTCGCAATTCAACAACCTCACTTTCGACCCGCCATACGTCATGTTCAGCTCCAACCAGGACCTGCACGAGCAGCGCAAGGACACGGTCAACAACATCGAGTCGACGCAGGAGTTCTGCTGGAATGTGGCGACGTGGGAGTTGCGTGAGGCGGTGAATGCCAGCGCGGAATGGCTGGCTCCGGACGTGGATGAGTTCGAGCGAGCGGGGTTGGAGAAGGAGGCAGCGAAACTGGTCAATGTCCCGATGGTCAAGCGCAGCCCCATCAAGTTCGAGTGCAAGTACTACACCACTCTCCGCCTACCGGGCAACGCGCCAATGGGCAGTGTGGACGTGGTGGTCGGGCGGGTGATCGGCATCCACATTGATCCGCGCGTGCTCACGAACGGGATGATCGATCTGGGCAAGGTGCAGCCTATTGCGCGCTGCGGCTACCATGAGTATGCGGTGATTCGCGGCGATGCGATTTTCGAGATGGTCATTCCGGGCGATCCTAAGCAGTTGGTGGGTTTGGAGGGCAACTCGGCTAAGGCTAGGGGGTTGGTGAATGGGGGGAACAAGGCTGCGGCGGAGGAGGGGTTGAAGGCGGGGCATTGATTGCGCGCTTGAGTCAAGGTATGGCTATCTGCGGACTGGGAAGCTCAGAATCGAACTGGACGTGGGTGATAGTGGTGCAGAGAGATGTTGGCTACTGATATGTCTATTGTCCAGGGTTGTCGAGTGCTTAGGGTTAAGGTTGGAGATGCGCGGAGGTTGGAGCAGTTGATCCGTGCAAGCGCCTGCTTAGTCATTCAAATTTTTCCCCGGTGATGTCGCTGGACGAAGCACTTCCACACTCACAACCACCTCTCTTTCCAGTCTGCTTTCAAATCTCTTACTCTGTCATAATGGCGGACGACGAAGAAGGCCCCACTGGACCCCTCCCCTTCGAAGACACCTCCCAGCCCGCCGAAACGGCTCTGGTGCCCGCCGCAGACGGTACTGTTCAGAAGGTGAAAAAGACCAAGATCATCAAGCGCAAGAGAAGACCTGCGCGACCGCAACAAGACCCTTCCACCTTCAAGACCGAACCGCCACCCCAGACGGGTACAATCTTCAACATGTACGTATGCGCGAGCAAAGTGTGAGAGAGTATCCTGCTAACGAGGTCGATGCAGATGGTACAACAAGTGGTCTGGCGGCGACCGCGAAGACGCACTGTCCAGCAAACACCAGGCCAAAGGGCGATGCAACGTCGCTCTCGACAGTGGCTACACCCGCGCCGACCGAGTCGCCGGCTCCTACTTCTGCCTGTTCTTCGCGCGAGGCCTGTGCCCACGCGGCGTCGACTGCGAATACCTCCACCGTCTGCCGAACAGTCGCATAGGAAAAGACGGCGAGGGTGGGCTGGGCGATATCTTTCCCAGCAACGTGGACTGCTTTGGACGTGACAAGTTCAGCGACTACCGAGACGACATGGGCGGTGTTGGGTCTTTCATGCGAGTGAACAGGACGCTCTACATTGGTCGCATACACGTCACGGATGATATCGAGGAAGTGGTGGCGCGACATTTTCAAGAGTGGGGTCAGGTTGAGAGGGTTCGAGTTCTTCCCTCTCGCGGCGTGGCTTTCGTGACCTATACCCATCTTGCGAATTCGGAGTTCGCGAAAGAAGCTATGGCTCACCAGTCGCTGGATCATAACGAGACCCTCAACGTGCGATGGGCCACAGTCGACCCGAATCCTGCCGCGCAGAAGCGAGAGGCGCGAAGAGTGGAGGAGCAGGCGGCCGAAGCGATCAGGAGAGCACTCCCGGCCAGCTACGTGGCTGAACTTGAAGGAAGGAGATATGAAGGCGCTGATCCGGAAGAGGAGAGGAAGAGAAGGAAGATTGAGGGCTCGTTCGGGCTGAGAGGATATGATGCGCCGGATGACGTTTGGTATGCTTCGGAGAAGGCCCGGCTCGAGGGGGCAGAGGAGCGAAAGATGCTGCCACCTGCGACTGGAGAAGATGGCGAGGCTGACGAAGACGACGCACCACTGCGGGTGGATGACTTCAAGCAACCGACCCAGCAAGCGGCAGGAGGCATTTTGGGAGCGTCGACTTTGGCGGCGTTGCAAGGTTTCAAAGCTGGGCCGTCGGGAGTGGGAGAGGCAAAGGCACCTGACAAGCTTGGCGGAGCATTGGTTGGTTATGGAAGCGACAGCGACGATGATTGAGTAGTAGCGTACAGATCGAAGATCAAGATCTCGCCTGGCGATGGCTTCTGTCCACGAGGCGCGGCGCCGCGCTCCGAATTCGCTGCCGGCACTTCATCCATCAACCCCACTTCGTCATCGGCAACCACTTTACATTCCTGAACATCTTCCCAAGCGATCAACTCATTTTCCCTGTATCTTTAAGACATACATCCTCAGTCAATATGGTCAAATCCGATCTGCACATTGTCGCTGAAAAGCTGGATCCCAAGAGCATCTCGGCCGAAACGGAAAGGTTCAACAATGATCTAATTCAAATCATGAAGGGCGGCCCGAGATGGTGGGAGGTGAGAGAGGAAACCTCACTGTCGGCTTAATCAGGTGCTAATAGTACCGCAGGTCGGCGCAGCAAAGTACCGATCAATGCGAAGGAATGGCGAAACGCCTCTCCCCAAGCCGGTGTTGCTGGACAGCGGCAAAGACATCAAACTGCCCTCGCGCGAGAAAGGGCGCGAGATCCCATGTCGAGTCTTCGTTCCCGAGTCCGGCAAGTCCCAGGGCATCTTCTACCACATCCACGGCGGAGGCTGGGTGCTGCAGGACGAGAAGTCGCAGGACATCTTGCTCAAGAACCTCGCCGACGGCGCCGGCTTGACCGTCGTCAGCGTCGGGTATCGCCTGGCTCCTGAACATCCTTACCCAGCCGGCAACGAAGACTGCTTCGACATTGCTGAGTACCTGGTCGACAATGCGGAGAAGGAGTTCGGCGGCCGCTTGTTGTTCGTCGGAGGCGAATCCGCCGGCGGCCACCTCACCGTCGTCACCACTTTCCACCTCCTCCGCGCCCGGCCCAACTTTGCCTTCAAAGGCATTCTGCCTCATTACGGCTGCTTCGACATCAGCGGTTTCCAGCCCAACGCCCACCACTTTGACCTCCCCCTCGTTCTCGACCTGGAGATCATGCAGCATTTCGCCGCGGCTTACGTCCCCAACTCCACCGAAGCGGACCGCCGGAAACCAGAGATCTCACCTTTATTCGCCGATTTGACGAAGCTGAAGTGCCCGCCTGCGCTGTTCACTTGTGGCACGCTGGATCCCCTGCTGGATGATAGCGTGTTTATGTCGACGAAATGGTTGATGAGTGGAGCCGAGGCCATTTTGAAGCTGTATCCCGGTGAGTTGCATATCCATGTGTGCCGTTGCTTGAATACTGACGGGAACGAATTAGGCGCGCCACATGGCTTTACGTTGTTCCCGCCGTCGGTGCGGACGGAGACGGTGAAGGACTGCTTAGACGACACTTTGGAGTTCATCAAAGACAAGATTGGTGGAACATAGAGAGGTGCATGGACGACGAGCAATGGGCGTGCATCTGTGCTGCTCCATTGATGTATATAAAGCCAGAGGGATATCTCGCTATGCTGCTTCACTGCTGCGTCGAAATTCCTTGCTCACCAGCACCTTTCTGTCTTCATCGAGCGAGAAGCATCCAGCTGACCCGACGGATATTGTCGAACGCACCACCGCTGTCTCGCCCGTGAAGTTCTCCAGCTCCATACTCTTCCCTTGTGATGCTGGTCGTGTATGCCAGGCTTGCAAGCTTGATAGCATCCTTGCGAATACTCCTGGTTTGGAGCGTTGATGCAACGCCTCCATCTCTTCCAAAGTTCGCTGTCCCGGCGTGCGCCTCACGCTGATATGGCAAGCTTCATCCTTCAGCAACACAGACTCAGTAGTGGAGCTCGTCGTGGACCTGGATCTCTTGCTCCCGCCAGAAGCCGAAAGCCTCTGCCTCCAAACCACAAACGACTTCGTCGTGCCGCCGAACGAACTGGCAGCCGCACGAGCAACTTTTGCGCCGCCCACCTCCATCCGCGCAATGCACTTCCCCAGCCCCATGGCCGTCAAGCACGACCTGTACATGCTGACGGCATCCTTTCCAAAGCCGAAGAAGATGAAGACCAGGATTCCAAAGCCCAGCGGAAGCCAGCGGTCGTACAAGATGTGGCCGTGACTGGCTATGTAGACGATCTTCCTCCACGTCTCGGCGTTGTGCGTCGCGCTCCAGCTGAAGGGGTTGAGAGGTTGCTGTGCGTTGACGGCGATGATGTAGGCTTCGACGGGGATTGAGCAGAACAACCAGAGGAGGCAGACGATGTAGAGGCGCAAGAAACGAGACTTGGTCGTGTTGCGGCTGACGAGGATGGTGCGGAAGTTGATGCGGTAGCGGTAGAGGCGGACGATGATGAGTGCTGGTTTGACGTGTCAGTTGTCTGTATTGCCCATGTGTGTGATGTTTTAAGGAGACTCACTTGCGTAATATGCATTCACGACAAACCAGATGGCCGGAGGCGCGATGATAAGGAAGATGGCCAGCCAGCTGCTATCCACCACCGCCCCACAGCCAGAAATGCTCCAAATGTAGTATCGAAAGGGCTGGACAATGTAGTGGAAGAGCATCTCCAGCAAGGGAAAGCCAAGGCACCACGATAGATCGATGGCGTAAGCCTGCCGTCTCTCCGCTTTCGTCTGAACGAGTCTCGTCCGCTCCACGTCCATGACAGCCGCCAGGGCTCGCAGAATGCAAGCGAAAGAAGCCGGCAACGCAACAGACGCAGCGACTTGGATCTTGACTTCGATGTCGCAAAGTCCGACGCCGTTGTACCACGTGTGCCAGTCGTCGGTGGGCCAGAGGATGACGTTGATGAAGTTGAAGAAGAGCAAGATGACGAGCCAGGCGATGAGGGCGGTGGCGCCGATGTTGCGGTTGCGCAAGTGCCAGAACATGGGCGGGAGGATGAGGAGCATGGTGATGAAACTGAAGGTGGCGAAGAGGATGCCGGAGGCGTAGACATGGTTGGAGGCGCTCGAAGGGTCCTGCGCAATGGGTTGGACGGGAGCCATTGTGTGGGATGGGGTCGATATTGCGCGGTTTGGTGGTTGCTCAGGTAAGGTAGTTGAAGGGAATCAGTAAGGAGAAGGACAGGCAAACACTCCGGCGACGATGTTCGACGAATAGCCTCATCGTCAATACGAACGTCTCAATAAGAGTCGATGTCAATAAGAATACCCGTCAATAGGGAAGGGAGCAAGTGAAGCTGTAAAAGGCAGAATCTGCGAAACGCAAACCGCACCTGTTTGGCAGCTAGATGTGTCGTTGTCAGCCAATTGACGGTGATAAATGCTGTGGTGGACAGTGTTTTGAGGTAGGAGGGTGGAGGGGTGAAGTCGGGTGGGTGCAGCGTTATTGACGGATTGGGGTGTCAATAGGATTTCTGGCATGTCGACAATAACGCCATTCCCGAGACAAGACAATGCGCAACTCACTGGTCCGCAAGGTGACAAGCATGAGTAGATCCCCCGCCATCAACGTGGCGTCGTGTGGACATTGACAATAATTGAGAATCCTTGCGTATTTCCATGCGTCCGAGTAGGTGATTCTGATGGCCTCAAAAAGCCCTTGTACTTTTCCTTCCCGTCTCGAAGGACAGACCTTGTATACCTCCGTCCAACTCCTCGCTAAATGTGATAGTAGGATGAGCGTCCAGCGCCAACCTTCCTTTCCACGCACCAGTAATAGAGAAGCTGCCGGCTAATCGAATACGAACAGCCTAGCTCTTCTTATTGAGTGCGAGCGCGCTCGTCAGCGCAGAGATATTAGCCTTGGCCCGATCGCTGCCCTGTTGGCCGGATGTCTTGGTGGGTGAGGGGAACGACGAAGTGCTGTCATCTTCCAGCTTCGTCGGGCTCGCCACAATGTCCTGCGAGGGCTCGCCCCTCGCTTGCGCCTGCGCTGCAGTCACCACATTCGCCAGACCCCCGAGCATGGTCCCGCTCTTATTGTATGCTTCTTTCGCATTCTGAGCGGCGGTTCTCGAGGCATCCATGCCGTCGTTCGCCGCGCTGCGCACAGCTTCTAGCCAGCTCGTGGAGTCTCCACCTTGTGAAGACGTGGTTTTCGCCAAGGTATCGGCTGCTGCACGCGCCGCGTTGCGGCCGGCCTCGCCGATGCCCGCGCCGGCCGTCGAGCCTTTGGACATGGCTTGATCGAATGTCGCAACGGCGTGCTTGGCCGCGAGCTGCCCAGCGTCTTTGATGATGTTCAACGTGCGGATGTCGTCTCGATGCTCCACTCTCCGCGTCAGGTACATCGAAGGCTGCTCGCCGCGCCGGGCCACGATGCGATCCATCTCGTCCTTGTACGCTTGCTCGTAAATGTCCATTTCCACGGCCGGAGGGCTCTCGCTGACGATGGGCTGGCTGGACTCGTCGTCCTGTTCGGCCGAGGCTTCGGGATCGTGGCCAATGTTGAGGAAGAAGGTGTCTTCGAGCGGATCGTGCGCCTGACCACGAGCATGGTCTGGCGCCGGAAATGTCAGTGCACGCCGCGATTCAAAAGGTCTTCGATGCTCGTCAGAGTTTGAGCTGAAGCTGGTTTGATGTCGCTTCGTTTCCATGCGCTGCTTGAAGTGAGCTTTTGTCTCGCCGCGATGCTTCTCCGGCCCGTTTGTGCCATCGATGTTCAGCTCCACTTTGGCCTCGCCATTTCCGGCGACTTTGTCTAAGCCGCGGGGCAGCTTCTGAAGGTCATCGTTTACGTGAACTTCGCGATGCACGCCGGACGTGGCAAGAGTAGCGTCCATGGCTCGTCTATCGTAGGTCTCTTGACTTCGTGATTGCGAGTGGATGGACTCGGGTGGGGCCACGATGTTAGAGTCTAAGCCCAGCAATGCGCCTGGCGAACGGCCGCGAGTTGGCCGTAGAAGATTCTTAAACTTCTTCACCGCACCTATCACCGCGAGGACATGGGACATGTTGCCGGTGATGGCGTTGTCCATTTCGGCTTCTGTTGGAGGATCGACAATGTCTGCACAATTCTCTTCCGCGGACAAGAGAGGATCGCTGCCGTTTTTGGTCACCCACGGGTGCTCCTAGGGTTGAGTAAGTCATCAGCACTCCCGAGTAGGCAGTTGCAAGGAAACATACCCGCAACTTCTCCATTGTGATTCTCTTCTCCGGGTCTTTTTGCAAGATCCGCCGCATCAGATCATCGAAGTTACTGTCCTTTTCGCCCGCCATCGGCACATCATCAGAACGTATGCTGTCGTACAGTTCCAGCAAGTTGCCTTTCTCAAACGGGATGTGGCCGTAGCGCAGGCAGTATAGCGTGACGCCCATGCTCCAAATGTCGGCAGCGCGGCCACTGATCTGGCCGTGTCTCGCCACGCAGAGTTCCGGCGGCATAAACGCCGGGCTGCCAGCCGATTTTGCCGTAGCCATGTCGGACGCCTTTTCGAACATCTCGCTCACGCCGAAATCCACAATCTTGAGAACATCGTCGTCGGTGATGAGGCAATTGTCGGGTTTGATGTCGCGGTGGATGATGCCTTGGGCGTGCAGATACTCGATGCCGAGAATCATGTCCCGGAACCAACAACGGCACGTCTCGTCGTCGTACGGCTCGGCGCGCTCGTCGAGGCCGACATTCATGGCCACGCCTTTCTTGCACATTTCCAACACCATGTATAGCGAGTCCTCCTGTGGATCATCCAGCACTTCGATCAGCGAGACGAGGTTGTTGTGATTGAGTTTCTTCATGATGGCAATCTCCTCCTTGATGAGGCTGAGGGAGTTGTTAGCGTCCTTGGGCGATTCCGAGGAGGTCAGACGGTGGAGCGGAGAGTTGAAGCCGAGACCCGCAGCGATTTGGCCCGGTCGGCGGCCCTGGTTGGGTTTGCGGAGGAGGTTTGACTGCGCACGCTTCCGAAGTCTTGATTTTGAGAATTCCTTCACCGCAAACTCATTGCCATGATGATCCTCCGCTAGGTGTACCGACCCAAAGCTCCCCCGACCAATCTCTTGCTTGATGACATACTGGTTGATGCGGTGGACCGAGGACCCATCGCCGTCATCACCACTGCCGTAATGTGAGTGGGCGTTGAGCGTCTCCTTGACTGCTTTGGATCGCGACGGGGTTCTTTGATGGTGTCGGATGGGGCTCGGATAGGCGGGGGTGGACCTGGGAGCCGCATTAGAGGCGCAAGGCTATTGGCGCAAGTTTTGAAAGACCTACACATGTGTCACGGCCGGAGGGCGCTCGTCGCTTGCGCCGGGAGGGAGTTTGATGCTGATGCCATGCGCGGAGGAGGCATTTTCGTCATGCTCAGGAGCAGAGATGGAGGGATGGAGCGAGTCTTTAGGGGCGCTGTTGGATGCCATGGCTCAAGGCGGCATAGTGATGGATGGAGGGGAACAAATGGCTGCGTGAGGGGGATTCGGGGAGGAGATGAGATCACAGGGCGGAGGTTGCACAATTGTCTTTGTACATGGCGGTACAGCGCAGGATCAAACAATGTCGGGATCGGGGATGAGCGAGCGTGGTGTTGCTGGGGTTGATGCAGGTGATGTAAGGATGTGCAGGCAGAGCACGCCTTGATCGGCAGTGGGGGAGAGACGTGAGGCAATTGACGCCCGCATTGGCCGAACCTTAACCAACTCCCCTGCACGTGGCCGCGGCGTTGACGGGAAGCGGGAACCCTGTTCTATCTAACAGCTTGCCTTCAGAGCCTCCATCTCGCCATCCATCTCCAAAATGCCACTGCTCCCCTCCAGAGGGTGAATTACACAGCCCCCTTCCCCTCCGAGTGGCGAGACTGCACCATGTCGGTCTATGCTTTCTTCATCTTCGACCGCCACAGTAAGCGTAGCCAGTCCCTCCCTGGTGTCCTCCATCTTACTCACGTGCCGTAGCGGAATGCATCTACACCAAACGCTGGGCCCCGGTGCCGCCGCCGCAACAGCCTCCTACGACCAACGGCTATGCTCGAGGCGCTACTGATGCCTCCATCCTGGCCCGAAAGGCGCTCAAGGCGGAGGATGATGCAAAGCTGATCTTCGGCACCGTCTTCTCCCTGCGCCGCATGGTGCGCCAACTCGGCGGCGAAGACGACCAGTTCTTGTCCTATCGCACCGCCGAATACAAGCTGCACTACTTTGAGACGCCCACGCAGCTGAAGTTCCTCATGCTCACCGACACTCGTGTCGGCAACATGCGCACCGCGCTGCACCAGATCTGGGCCACGCTGTACGTGGAGTACGTGGTGAAGAGCCCGCTGTCTCCTGCCGAGCATCCAAAGGGCGTGGGAGTGGCGAATGAGCTGTTTGATGGAGGTCTGGAGAGCTTCATTGTATGTGCTTGTGCCCGAGTTGTACTGTTCTTGTACTCATCCATGGCAGGCTTCCCTTTTCGCGCCGCAATGAATTACTACTGGGCGCGCGAGGCGAACACGAAACCGATCATGCCGCATTGCGTTACAGCAGCGAGTAGTTGTCTCCAGATGGCACACTTCAACCAGCGCTCAAGCTCTCGATGCCTCCAGATTTCGAGAGAATTAGTGGCAGTCCGCGGCCTACCTACGACCATCTTTGCATTCAGCGATGGATCTGGCAGGCTCATCGACCGTGCTGCAATCGGCGTGGCCGATCACCAAATGTGACGACATTCCGTCGAGGGCAGGGGCAAAGAAGTGGATTTTTCGCTGTTGGATGCTTACGAATTGGCGTTGGTCGCGACAGTAAGGCGGACGACATGCAGGAGTGCTTGGCGCGTAGCAGTGCACACTCCCGTGACGGCCGTACTGAGCAGACCCTCCAATAGAGCCTGATGGAGCGACCCCAGAGAATCGCCAGAAAGCTAGAGACCAAAAAAATCTATCGTACCGTACTCCTATGGACTTGGCCAAGTTGTGGACGTGGCAGTGCTCCCGCATATCCCTTCTGCCCCAAGGCTGTGTGACTCGCGTGGTCGACTGCGAAGGGAAAATCCGCCAAGTCCGGAGCGGCCAGTCTTTAATTTCACGTTGCTTGGCGTAGGGGTTCGTTCCAAGGAAAGGGTTGTGACACACGTGCGCTTGGCGTGTATTGTTCCGACCGAGAGCAGGAAGAATGGCATTGTTGACATTGGACTGGAAGCAACATCGTTTCTTTTATAACCCAGCGCGCTGCAGTCCAATGTGGCAGGAACGATGAAGGCAAAGTATACACGAGGCAGGCGCGAGGCTTCGCAGGGCGGGGCGGGCGGCGGTCCCAATTCGGCTGCCGCCAGCCCGCCAAGAGCCTTGCGCCGCGGCCAGCCCCGACCATCCATCTATCCTCCTCTCCCCTATCTTTCTATTTTCCGCCTCGTTTCGTATGGGAAGGGTGGAGCGGTGGTTGTCTCGCATCTCCCTTCCATGACCCGGCGGCATGTTTGGAACGCCAATAGACGGGCAGCCGCCCAGACAACGGCTGGGCTGCCCAGCAGACACACGAGCCGAGAGACGCGCATTGGTCTGCCAACACGGCATCTCTACCCTGGGTAAGACGTCTACTAAAGACCTGTCTCTCCTCCTTCCTTCCACTTCACTCTATCCCCTCGTATCTCCCTACGCGAGTGCCTGCGGTCGGCCTCGACTTTCTCGCTGTCCATTTCCTTCGTCGCTCGTTCCCTCACCCACATTCGTTCTACTACACTGCCCGCAGCCAACATGCTGTTACTCTCGCTCCTCTACCCACTGGTCTTGCTGGTCAGCTCTGCCTCTGCTCTGCTGACCACCGGTGCACCTGGCGCCGTTGGTACACGCTATGAGATTCGTCAGCTGGCCAGCAGCTACCCCCGACAGTACACCCTCTTCCTGCTCGCCATGCAGCAGTTCGAGGCCCTGCCGCAGAGCCAGCAGAACTCCTACTACCAGATCAGCGGCATCCACGGCGTTCCCCGCGTGTCCTTCGATGGCGTCAATCAGTGCAGTTCTTGCACCAACGCAGACGGCTACTGCACTCACAGCTCCATCCTCTTCCTTGCATGGCATCGTCCCTACCTGGCCTTGTTCGAGCAGAGAATCGTCGCCATCGCAAAGAACATCGCCTCCCAATACCCTGATTCCACCAAGGCAGCCTATCAAGCCGCTGCAACCTCTTTGAGGCTACCGTATTGGGACTGGGCTGCACGCCCACCCAACGGCGGCAATGCCCTTTCCAATCAGTTGAGCCAGCCCTCCGTCCAGGTTGATAGCCCCACGGGTGTCCGGACCATCAACAACCCCTTGTATCAGTACACTTTCTCCAATTCAAAGAACCTCGTCTACTCGCCCTTTACTACCTGGCCGGTAAGTTTGCTGCCATTTAGCCCTCGTCGATCTGACAGTGACATCCCCACTGACTCACATCTCATCAGAAAACCTTACGATACCCTACTTCCAACGCCGCTTCCGCCGACAGTAACCAGGGAAGAGCTGTGGCCGCGTTCAACAACATTCGTGCGAGTTTGCAAGATCGATTATACCAGCTCTTCTCCACCTGCACCACGTATAGCGAGGTTGGCCAGGACGCGCAATCCTCTGCCAGATGCTCCACCAGCCTCGAGCAGCTGCACAATACCATTCACACCACCGCTGGAGGACCGGCAACGACGAATCCCAATGTCTCGGGTGGTCACATGACCTATCTCTCCAGCTCGGCTTTTGATCCCCTCTTTTGGCTCCATCATGCCAACGTGGACCGCCTGTTTGCCATGTGGCAGGCAATCTATCCAAACAGCTATGGTGCATCGGGATCCAGTGGGATGGTCAGCTGGTCAATCCCGGCCGGCGTGACCGTCAATGCCAACACACCTCTGTATCCCTTCCGCAGGACCACGAACGCCTTCTGGACCACCAATGACGTCCGCAGCACCAGGACCTTCCGCTACACCTACCCCGAGTTTGTCAATAGCGACGGCAGTGCCGGAGCAATCCGTTCCTATGTCAATGCTCTGTATGGACCTGGTGCCACCCGCACGGCCGGCTCGAGCAAGCGCACCGCGGCACCCGAGCCCATTGTTGGTGACATTCTCGATTCCACCCCGCTCAAAGCCGCGAATGGCAGCTTGTTCCAGTACGTCGCGAACATCAACACCCCTCGCTTGGCCCTGAACGGCTCCTACAACATCTATCTCTTCAACGGCGAGCCCACTTCTTCGAATCCCGCCGATTTCGTCTTGGACCCCAACCTCATCGGACCAATGGGCGTCCTCGCCATGGACATGGATGCCGAAAACATCATGACGGCCGGATCCATCCCATTGACCCGCACGCTCACGGACGCAGTCAGCGCAGGCCAGCTGTCCGACCTGACGCCCCTCTCGGTCGTCCCGTATCTGGCCAAAACCCTGCAATGGATCATTGTGGGCCCGGCCGGCGACGTGGTGGATCAGAGTAACCTTCCCGGCTTCGACCTAAGCGTCTACTCATCGACTGCAACTCCTGTCACTGGCGATTTGTTGCCGACGTGGTCTCAGTTCATCCCGTTGGACGACGTTACGGAGGAACGGACGGACGGGGAGACGACTTCGAGTGCCACTTCTTCGAGTACGACTTCGAATGCACGATCTACGTCCACAACCGCCTCTGGCGCGAGCACAACAAGGCGTGCAAGCAGCACGGGTACTAGAACCACCGCATCGCCCTCTACGACCGGTTCCTCGGTCCGAAGAAGGCAGCCAATGCGCGTCTAAGTGGAGCTGTCGTCCGAGTATTGTTACTACTCATGTCATGTTGAAAATGTATCAAAAATAGATTCGATTAGACCAACAATACAATGTATGAATTACAAGTATTTCGAATGATGCTATGTTACCCAGTCGCATCTTTCCGGAGGAAGAGCTCCAACATCTCCACCCTCCGTCTGTCCTGCACTCCATGCGACTTCTTGCTCTCACCCGCCGCCTCGCTAAAGAGCACGCCGGCAAAAATCCGACTCAACGCCGCTCGTGCTTGCTCGCCCTGCGAAGCCGCTGAGCCCCTCGCAAACGTGCCCTTTACTCGTTGCAGCGTGCCGCCCGCTACTTTGGCGAGCGGAGAAGTGGGCGTAGCAGGCTCCTTGGCAGCACTAGTGCTGGCTGTTTCTTGCAGGAGGCGCTCGAGGAGCGTGAGGAGCAGGATGAAGGAGATGTTGCGGCTCGGCGAGTGCGACAATATCTCTTGCAAGGCAGTGCGTTGCTCGTCTTCCGTTGACTTGCGTTTGGTCTTGTCGTTTTCGGCGAAGTAGTGGTCGATTTGGTGCCATAGGTTCTCATCGATAAGGCCTTCGGGGATGCTTTGCAGGAACATGACGAGGAGGTTGGCGAGGACGTACAAGCGTTGCATCGCGGGCATTCCAGCCGGCAGGCTGGCGGTGAGGGATTGATCAGAATCCAGAGCATCGCATGCCTCGCTTATTGCACGGTTCCATCCCTCGCCCATCCATTCTGTCCAGCAGGTTTGATCAAACGGCCAGCCCGGCCATTGTAGCCAAGGCGCCACCTCGGATTCTGGAGCAATCATATCCCACTCGGCAATGATCCGGATCCCAAGCTCTTCTATGGCTTCTGTCAGCCGGAACAGTTCGCGCGGGGCGGAGAAACGTACTGGTTCGTCCGCGTCCGGGGTGGCCGCTTGGGAAGGGGGCCGCTTCGAACTATCGCGAGACTTGGTTCGGTCGGGGCGCTGGTGTTGTAATTTTCTGATCCCGCCCTCAGGAATGCGGACGAGTTTGTCGATCGCGCGACCGAGGCTTGTCTCTTGCCAGTTGGCGCGCATGGGGATGAAGTGGTCCCTGCCGTCTTCCACCCGAAGCACGAGAGTGTCGTCTAGGTGGTTGTGGGAGTCATTTAGTTCGCGAACTAAACCAAGGTCGGCCACTTGGATTTCCAGCTCAACCGACGCCGTCTCGCCTGGGACAAGGGTGATTGGATCCGTTCCTGTGCTTACATTGCTCAAGAGAATATCGTTCAGCTTGACACGCAGCCAGTCCGGAGCAATGCCCGAGGGCTCACCACCATCGGACGGCCTTCCCAGGAAACTAAGCCTCGCCGGCACCCGACTGGTGTTTGCGATGGTCAGCGTCCGGTGTTTGACCTGATTCCACTTGACGTCTCCAAAGTCCACGCCTTGCGAACCATCGGTCGTCTTGTCGTGCTGATCGACTACGACAGTCACATTCGGCCGGCCCTCGTTCTCCGCTTTGTCGAGATCCTTTGCAACTTCCGCGTGCACCCGTGCTTTCAGTTCGGGGACGACGGAGTCGTACTTCAGCGAAAACACGGCATCCAACGGTTTGTGGTCGCTCGACAGAACCCTTTGGTGCGCCGTGTAGTATTCCAGTCGTATTTCGTCGTCAAAGCCCTCCTTGGTGGTCACTCTCAGCACTCCATCGTTGGTCTCGTCATAGCCGTCATTTTCGTCATAGTCGTCATTACCCTCCATCCCATCGGCATCGGGATCGTAGTCGTAGAGAATGTCATCGTCGTCGGCGACGGCAAAGGTGCCATTGGCCTGCATCTCATCCTCCTTCTTTTTAGCCTCCCGTGCTTCCTTGACACGGGCGTCATAGGCCAGCTTGTCTCGTCTCGTGCGGTAGAGGATGCGATCACACCAGCTCGGCGCACGCTTCTTGTCGCTGGAATCGAAGACGCCCACACTCCCGACGTCATACTTGTACGTGGGAAGGAAAGCAATGGGCCCCTCTCGCCAGCCATCGTGAAAGGCCTTGCCGTGCTTCATTTGGAGGTGCAATTCGTCGTGGGGGAGAAGAGAGGTGAGGGTAGTTTGGAGTGAGGCCGGATCTTCGCTTGGGTCGAGCTCATCGTCAGGTGTCGCAGACGATACGACACTGCGTGTGTCTGTGGCGGAGTCGTCCTTGAGCGACTGTATTGACCTTCCAGCGTCAGAGTCAGAGGCAGAGGAGGTAGTGCCGCCGGTAGCAGCTCGCCTCCTCTGAGCAGCTTGCGTGGCAATCTCGATCTCCTGATCGATCTTGGCCGTGGATTGTCGGGTCAAGTCGTACTCATTTCGGGTGTGAAGCATGAGAAGCCTTCGTACATCGTCTCCGGGAATGGTCTGGAGTCGGTAGTTTAGATCACCGACCCAGAAGGCGAAATCGGCGTCTGAAATGTACTCGCCGGAAGGCTGGGACTCTTCGGTCAGGTGTTCGATGGGGTCGAATCGGGTTCGTTGGGAGATTTGCGCCGCGTCCCAGTTCCGGCGGTCCAAGGCGGTTTTGTCGGCCCCTGCCGCTAAGTGGCAGTTGACGAAGACGAGTCTGGTGGTGTCTCCGAGGACAAGGCGTGCAGTGGTTGCCCCCTTGTTGCCCATGTAGCCCATTAGGCCAGTTCCGACGCTTGTGGTGCTAACAAAGCGAACATCGTCGGCCACGTCAGCGGAGGCATAGATGAGGAGAAGCAGCCCAATGAGTTGTTGTTCCGCGACGAAGCGATAGCCTTTGGGCAGAGCGCTTTCCAGCTCCTCTCTCCACTTCTTTGCCACGGCTGGATCGGTGTATGGTCGTAGGGCTTCGGTGGTGGAGTTGATGTCTACCACCTCCTGCAGTGCCAGTACGTACAGCCCGACATCCTCGTTGCCCGGCAGTGCAGGAGAGTCGTGTTTGGGCATGGTGGAGGCCTTTCGTACGTAGCGTGCCTCTTGTGCATCCACCGCTTCCCTAGGGTTCCGCCTCTTCCCTTCTCCAGTCTCATCATCGGCCACGGTGAGGCCAGCCAGCTTCTCTGCAACGCCTTTGCCCTCAACAAACCAACCGCCAACATCCTTCTCCGTTCCTTTGTGTGCGGCGACATTCCATGTTCCTATCTTGATGCGCACGTGCCTGGGACGAAGGTATTCGGCTCGTCGGGCGTGCACGGCCTGGGAAAGGGTGAGATGGGCGGCGTAGTTGTCAGCGTCTTGTTCGAAGGAGGGGCGAGTTGGGTAGGCGCCAGGCACATCCTGCATCAAACTACCGCTCGAGGCGGTGGCGGTGCGGGATCGCGTGCCAGTCATCGCATTGTTGAGACCGTCCCGACAAAGTCACTTGTTGCCGTCAATTCCACGTTCGACATCAGGGCGCTTTGGCGAAGAGCAAGGGGACGGGAGAGTGTCGACAATGGCAGGGAGGTGGAAGCGGAAGTGGAAGTGGAAGTAAGGGTGGTGCTTCGGCACAATGTCATCGAAAAGTGGATGTCGTCAGACATCCTTGCAGCTTCAGCCGGTGGGAGCAATCAGGCTCGGCAGAGGTCTGGAGTCCACTTCATCTCGTCGCCCATTTGTCACCTTCCTCTATCCCTCTCCGCCTACACGCTCATGAGAAATGGAGGTGAGGCTGGGTTCATGAATTGGCTTTGTCGGAAATGCGCGCAAGCATGCGACTCTCACGGCCTCGTTACCCATGCATGACATGTCTCGGAGAAAGGCACCGGTTGTCAAGGATGGAATGGTCAGCAGCACAGCACCTTGCTCTGCAGCAAGCCACACGAGATGTACATGCAATTAACATGTATTTGCCTTGCATGGTGCGGTTTGTTGCTTGCTCTTTCCTTTTTGGCTGACGATGGGCGCCTTCCCTGAGTGGTCCGCCTGCCTCCTTCCTTGTTGAATGTCGATTTTCCATATGCGAAGAAACCCAAAACAATACACCGGCAAGCGTCAAAGATATACATGCGCTCACACATGGCTCATTCAGGTCGACGAGAATCTGCGACAATGAGCCCTCCTTGTCCCTGGTCCGCGCACAACGAACCCCTCTACTTCGCTCCCCCTTACGGCATCTGGGACAACGAACGCTTGCTCAACATATGGCAAGACAAGGAATACGGCGAGATCCGCCCTCAGCCATTCTCCAACCCATCGTCTGGCACCCCGACACATCCCGCCTTCCTTTCCAAAAACCAACACGAATCTTCTCCGCAAGAAGACGAAGTGCTCTCGGACTTCTCGGACATCACCGATGCCGACACCATTATTCTTCAGGATGTGCCAGAGGCCGAGGCTTTGCCAATATCGGATGAAGACTTTGTCAGCCGTGTCAAAGGCGCCCTTGAGCTGCAAGGCAAATGCAAGACGTCAAACGTGGGTCGGCGTCAAGCTCGAAGGATCCTGCAACTACTCCAACTGGCCCTCCCAGCCTCGCCATCCGAAGCCCTCCAGCTCTCCAGCGACGAGGCCAGAGCGCAGGTGGACACTGGCCGATTCGTCTCCACTCCCATCATCACGGAGAACGAGCAGTCTCTCCCTCTCCACACCGTTGCGCAATTCCTCGACGAATATTACGACGACACAGCCACAGTCTCCATTCAAGACCCCGCCATTCGTCTGAGTCGCAATATTCCGTCCGTCCGCACCGTCACGGTCGCACAACTCAAGAAACGCTTTTGTGAGCCAGATCCCAACGCCAACGCTCCTTGGAATTGCCTCGAACTGGCCACCCACGTCGATGATGGCCTCCGACCCGCCTTCCTCAATCACGAGGAGAGCCGCCTGCTCACAAAACTGAAGCTGCCCAATACCAAAGACAGCGCCAGCCGCCGACACTACGAGCCCGGGTGGAAAGAAGTCGAGAAATGGGCACTGCTCGCGCAAGCCGGAGCCCTTACCGAGCCACACCAAGACAGCCACGGCTACAACACTTACATCACTGTCAATCAAGGCATCATCGGCTTCGGATGGCTCTCCAGCCCCACTCCGGAAGAACGAAGGGCCTGGTGCCGGAATCCCATGACCTTCGTCGGCGGTAAATGGCGATACAAGGTCTTGCGTCCCGGTCAGACCGTCTACTTCCCGTCGGGGACTGTGCATTTCGTCTTCCGCCTCAAGGCTGCGGGCGACACTCTAGCGTTTGGAGGCCATGTGTTACGCTGCTCGCAGATCGTGCATTGGGTTGAGACGATGCTTGAGGAGAAGGCGGGATCGGACATCACGAATGAGGAACTCACGGTCAGTGCGCTGGCGTACTTGGAGAGAGTGGAGAGGTTTGTGCGGCAGGCTTTGAAGACGGGCCAGGTGGAGAAATGGGGCGGCGCAGCGTCGATTCGGAGATTCCTCGCATTGAAACAGAAGTTTATGAAGATTTGTGAGGTCGTACATCGTTCGTGATGAGACACGACGTTGTATCACTGGCTTAGACTCACAGACTTGCAAGCCCAGATTCTCCACCGCTGTAGATCAGAGATAGGTTGAAGATGGCCGACTTCAGGCGTGTTCCTCGGGCTGTTTTCAAGATGTCCAGTATCGCACCCAATTTCTGCAGTCCAATCGCCCCGAAACCATTGCCAGTCAAATGTTATTGAGTCTGGTTCCCACGACAGCTTTCGGAATTGGCGGTAACACCGCTGGTGCAGTATGCGCTGATTCTCTTCTGTTAGCTCCGCAAGTGTTCTGCCAGCCACGCTTTCGAATGCAGTCCGTAAGGAAGGCTGAGACAGAACTTTGCTTGACTGCCATTCTCCTCGTCGTTGTGGAGGGCAGGAGTCATGACCTTGCCAAGTAGGATCGGACGGCGATTCTCCGTGCCCCAAGTTTAGCCACTTGGTCCATACGAGTGCGTTGTACTTGCCGAAGCGCTTGACCTCGAGCTGGACTTCCACAGCGCAGAACTCGCAACGAAGGACAGGTGAGCAGGTTGGACAGTCGTCTTTGCAGTCCATGTGCAGAGTCTTACACTCGACCAGTTGTCGTATATCAGTGTCTTGCACAGCGTCCCCGAAGTGGCGGCAGATTTCGCGGATGTCATGGTCAACGAGGGTAGTGACGTCGTCGGCATCAAGCGAGATCCAGTACTGCACGCGTAGATACAGCTCGTCGGACACGACTCTTGCGTTCACCGACGTGAGAGTTGTTGCCATATGACGGTTCGAGCGTCGGATCAAGATCTCCGCGAAGGAATTCAGAGCGATGCCATGACGCGAGCCGTGGCGATGCCTTTCCATTGCGAGCTGGACGACTTGGAAAGGGATGTGGTATCCCGATGAAAGTCAATGAATGCGGCGCGGGCAGTAAGTAAGCTTGAGTGCCGTGCAGTTCGAACTGTCCCACTTGAGAATTTGGCCGGGGAGGATTGCATACGATGGATGGTGCTATATCTAGAGGCGAATAGCGATCGCAGTACGGGTGAGAGATCCATGACGGCAAGACGACAGGGTGTATGGTGGAAGGTTGGAAATGTGAGTTGAACATCGTCCACAGCCTGATCTAGACGTCAGCGAGCGAATTTCCCAATGTGGCTTGGTGGGAGGGAGAGCGGGAGCGGCTTGGCCCGTGCCTTTCTGCTCCTTCCCCGGCTCTTGTCTCCGCAGACTTGACCAAAAGTCGCGTTCCACTTTACGCGCTTCAACCTCGTCCGTATTGTAGAGCGCCGCCACATCGCCACGAGCAGCATGGCGAAGCGACGCAGGTCACTCCACGATGACGGTGGTGAGCAGGCGCCTCCCACGAAATCAAACCTCGCCCCAAACAAATCGGCAACTCGTAGAAGAAGCGCTCCTCCTTCACAACAGCTGGGAGGGGACGATGCGAGCGACGACGGCCGGCGACACCGCACTCCCTCTCCGCCCCCCGATCTTCCTCCTCACGAGCTTTTCTTCGCCCAAAACCGAGCAGCCAAGACCTCCGCGAACACTCTCAGCTCGGCCGAGGATCTGCTAGACCACGACGACTATTTCACCCACATCTCCGCCTGTCATGATAGCCATGAGAACGACCTACAGCGGCTGAAGCAATACCACCGCAGAGCATTTGACCAATGGGGCTTTGAGTTGAAACAAGGTTTTAATCTGTGCCTCTATGGTTATGGGTCGAAGCGGAAGCTGGCAATGGAGTTTGCAGAGCATTTGCACGCTGAGAAACAGGGCAAGATCGTGGTGGTCAATGGTTACGCTGCCGGGCTTACAATTCGCCATATTCTGACGACTCTGGCAAGCTCGGTGCTGTCGAAAAATGCGAAACTACCCGCCCAGCCTGCCTCACTGGCCGATCTGCTGCTCAATACCTTGTTGGAGAAGCCGTCTCTACCACACACCACCCTCTTCATCCACTCCTTCGACCACCCACATCTACGCAAGCCTGCAACTCAGCTCCTGCTCGCCCGACTTGCCGCGCATCCCAGCATATCGATTGTGGCGACCTGCGACACTCTCAACTTCCCCTTATCGTGGGACACTGCACTCCTCCGGCAGTTTCGCTGGCTCTACCACGATGCAACAACCTTCCACCCCTTCACCGTGGAGGTCGACGTCGTAGAGAGCGTGAACGCTCTCTTGGGCCGCAGTGGGCGCCGACTCGGCGGCAGAGATGGAGTGGGCTACGTGCTCAAGTCACTGCCGGAGAACGCAAGGAATCTCTTCCGCATCTTAGTCGCCGAGCAGCTGGCCTTGACGGACGCGGAGCCGGAGGGAAATGGTCCAGACGACGATGATTTCGAGGCTACTCTCGGCGCGGAAGACGAAGAGGAAGCAGCGGCACAGCAAGACACACCTTCGAAAAGAGGCCGAGGGCGAAAGCCGAGAAAGGCCGCTGTGCCTGTCAAACCCGCAACGACGACTGGCGAAGGAGTGGAATATCGCACACTGTACCACAAGGCAGTGGAGGAGTTTGTGTGCTCGAGTGAGCTCAGCTTTCGGACACTACTGAAGGAGTTCATCGATCATTCATACCTCGAGCTGCGAAAGGACATTATGGGGACGGAAAGATTGGTTGTGCCTTTTCGCCGGGAGGAGCTAGAGACGATTTTGGAAGAGCTTGTGTAGAAGATAGACGACTGACGAATGCATTGCAATGGCCCAGCTGGCCCATCTCATGAGCAGCGTTTGTTTCGAAGACGCCTATGCAGAGGGAATCCAGCCGCCTCGCCCTCGATAGACGCCCGGAGATGTGACATTTGGGCGACAACGGGCGGCACGTGCTCAAAGGTCATTCTCAGCAGTCGCCAGTTACGGCAGAGCAGAGCGTTCTCCCCCTGATCGAGTCGGAGGGCGGCGAAGACGATGAGATACGCCCAGATCGCTGGCAAATTGAAGGCACAAAATGCATCATAAAGTAGGTAGGGATCGAGTTATGTACATCGTCACGCCGGCGCTATGCTTGGAATGTCATTGTTCTCTACCATCCTCGCTTCGCCAAACGGGCACCTCCGTCCAACTTCTCCACGTTGATGCCCACCATCGCCTCTCCCAGCCCGCTCGAGACATCGGCCAAGACCTGAGGATCGTTGTAGTGTGTCACGGCCTGCACAATGGCCTTCGCCCTCTTGGCCGCGTCGCCGGACTTGAAGATGCCACTGCCGACAAACACTCCGTCACACCCCATCTGCATCATAAGCGCTGCATCTGCAGGGGTAGCCACGCCGCCAGCCGCGAAGTTGACGACGGGCAGTCTCTTCAACTGTGCCGTCTGCTTCAACAGGGCATAGTCACACTCCAACTCCCTCGCCATCATCCGCAGCTCCGAATCGGTCGACGAGCTCGCGCGCGCAATCTCCCCATTCACGGTCTGCATGTGTCTCACTGCTTCCACCACATCGCCCGTGCCCGCCTCGCCCTTCGTCCGGATCATGGCCGCCCCCTCGGCGATTCTCCTCAACGCCTCGCCCAAGTTCCGGCATCCACACACAAACGGCACTCCAAACCCACTCTTCTCCACATGGTTGGTGGGATCGGCGGGGGTCAGAACCTCGCTCTCGTCGATGTAGTCGACTCCAATAGCCTGCAGAATCTGGCACTCGACGACGTGTCCGATGCGTGCTTTGGCCATGACGGGGATGGTGACGGTGCGCATGATGTCCTTGATCATCTGCGGGTCCGACATGCGTGCCACGCCACCCTGGGCCCGGATGTCGGCCGGCACTCGCTCGAGCGCCATGACGGCACATGCACCTGCTTCTTCGGCGATTTTGGCTTGCTCCGCGTTCACTACGTCCATGATGACGCCGCCTTTGAGCATCTGGGCCAGGCCGGCTTTGACGGCGAAGGAGGATTGGGAGGGGTCGGATGTCATGGTGGACGATTTCTTGGTGGTGCCGTTGGTGGACATGTTGGGTGTAGGAGGAGGTGAAGTAGAGGTGAGGAAGGTGATTTCAAATGGCTAAGAAGGTCGAAGTCCGGAGTGAAGTAAGTGAAAGGGAAGAAGAGTCTAGTGTATGGTTCTAGAAATCAAATGATCTGCAGAGCTTGCGATGGAAGATGTCGGGACCAGAAGATCCATGACTCGATGCAGGAACCCAAAAAATCGGAAAAGTCGCCGCCGCGGTCGGAAGTGGAGACTTCTGCTCGGCACCTGCCTGATGCAGACCGGCCAAGGCAGGCCAGAGTGGACAGACAGCACGTGCTCGGGATATAATGACTGGATGCACTTGGAGCTTCAATCAATTTCCAACGCGCTATGTAGATGAATATATTTCCTCGCAAACTCATGTCAAAATGGCAAGAACATGAACTCTAGCTTACACGCGCCGAGATCAAAGAGCAGCCACGCCCTCGCCATCACCAAGCCATTCGCATCCACAAGCATGCCGCTGCATCAGTCCTGGGCGAAGAGCTGGTTGGGTTATTAGGCCAGGCAATGGATATCTGTACAAAACCACCCTCTCGCTTTTGATGCCGTTTTACACGCCCTCGGGGTAGACTCGCGGGACCTTGGGCCGGACCTAAACATCGGAGTCAGTATCTCATGAAGTAAAGGCGAGAACGTAGAGCTGGCAACATACGTATGGCACGCAGACACCCTGCCACGAGAACGGAGAGCCGTCCTTCTCCTTGTCGAGCACGTCCCAGCGGGAAGTCACCTGGTCCTTGGTCTTCAAGGTCCAGCCGGCATCCTGGCAGTTGTCGAGGATCCATTGACGCTTCTTCTCGCTTCGCGGCTTGATGTCGACGGGGAAGGGAAGAGTCATGGTGATGACGTAGGGGTGGACCTCGTACCACGGGAGGTGGTCGGTTCCTTCGGGCTTCTTGATGTCGTACACGGCGGCGAGCGCACCAAAGAGCGTGAACAGTTCGAGGCTGGTCAGGTCGGTGCCGGGGCAGCCGCGGTTGCCATAGCCAAATGCGATGTCGCCGCGAAGGTTGGGGAACTCAGTCAGGGGCTCTTTGTACGTCGGGTACGCAGGATCAAGCCAGCGCTCGGGAATGAACTGGTCGGCCTTGGGGAATTGCTTGGGTTCACGGCTGATGAGGCTGTGGAGGGTGTGATTAGCGCTGCTACGACGTTGGGAAGAATGAATACTCACTAGTTGTTTGCGTGGCAGATGGCGCCCTTGGGAATGTAGTAACCATTGTAGATGTCGTCCTCGAGGGTGACATGAGGCACACCAAGGGGTGTCGACTGTCTCCATCGCAACATCTCCTTGGTGGTGGCGCGAAGTCTAGAGGGAAGTTAGTTCATGAGCGGTGGTGCGGATATGCAGATGGAGCTGACCTAGGCATGTTGGGAATGTCCTCTGCAGCTGGGAGTCTATCACCGCAGACGCGATCGATTTCCTCTTGCATCTTCGGCAGCCACTCGGGGTAGTGGCACATGGCGAGGAAGAAGGCGTGGAGAGGTCCACCGATGGTAGCAATGGCAACGAAACTGCTGCTTCCGATGGCGTGTGCAGCCTCGTGGTAATCGAGCTTCTTGGCGTCGACGCCCTTTGCGTTCTCGTCCCACCAGAGAGTGCTCCAGCAAGGCTGGACATCGCCGGTCTTCATGCGTTCTTTGACATCGTCGAGTGCTTCGTAGAAAGCTATACAAGTGGTCAGCGCCGGGTCTACAGTCGAGCGGGAGGATTGCATCCATACCTTCAGTCATTTCCTGCTTGCGGCGAGCCTCGGAGCGTTTCCATGGAGAGATGAAAGCGGGCAAGTGCATCAAAAAGGTGAGCTTGTTGATGAGAGGACCGGCGGGAGACACGGCCTTGAGGAGCTCGGGGACGATGGTGAGAAGCTTGTTGCCGTGTTCGGGATCGCCCCAAGCAATGCTGCCGATGGTGCGGGAGCAGTGGACAATCATGTGTTCGGACCAACGCTCGGGAGCCTCCAACAGACGACGGATGGTGCGCTTGTTCTCAATCGCCGGCCAGCCGTAAAAGGCCTTGGGGCTGGCGTCCTTCATGATGAAGTGCATGAAGTTCTTGTACCTATACGCGGAGTGGTCAGCGGGATGGCGCGATTGCATCGAGAGGAGTACGCGTCGACTCACCTCTTCCAGGTCTCGGAGTAAGCCATCAATGGGAGGACTTCCTTGCCCTCGCGGATACCGACGGAAGCCGGGAGAGGGTTGCGGTCGCAGTACTTGCGCTGTCTCTTGACAAAGAGATCGCGGGACACCTCGTCGGTCTCGATCCAGATGTGTGTGATGCCCATAATCTTCCACGCGTAAATCGGGCCATACTTCTTGTGGAGCGCGCCAAAGTACCATGCAGCCTCAATACCAGGTTCCGGGGGAAGGCCGGAGTGCATGGGCAGTGGCTTCACGCCCGGAGGCAGCTTCTTCTTGCCAAAGCCTAGGACGCTGCCGAGGAGGACGGCGAGGACAAGGGTGATGCCGACGGCGGCGTACGGCTGCTGCAGGGCGGAGAGGTAGAGCGACTTGGCCACTTCGGGCACGGGGACGTTGGTGAAGGAGGAGGCATTGCCGAAGGAGTAGAAGGAGGCGGCGGCGCCCTGGGTCAACTGGGCCATGGTGAGGGATGCGACTGCGCGAGTGGCAGCTGCGGGGGAATCAAAGGGAGGAGATGCAAGATGTCAGCCCGTGGGAGGACGACGGGCAAGGGGAAATTGATGCAACGAGTGATTAAGGCGACAGTCTGGGAGGGAATCAACAGAGGTGACCCGTGATGAGCGCGAGAGTGAGAGATGGTCAGGTCAGAGACAGGGAGAAAAGGAGCTCCACTTGGGATGGTGGAAATATTGGAGAGTCCGTTTCCAGCGCGCGCTCCGCCAATCACACCCCGACCCCTGCCCGCCCGGCCCGGCTATTTTTAATCTCGCGAGCTTGGCACGCGGCCGTGAGCCTCGTGGCGCGTCTGGCCAGATCGGGTCGCGGTTGCCGTGTAGGGGAGTTGTCACCAGTTGATGTTGGATGTATAACGTGCTGTTCGCTCTCGTGGCCACTCGACCTCTTTACAGGGTGTGTCTGTACCCGCCAACGACACCATTGCTCGCCCCGCTGCTGAGATGGGCCAGCTTGGCCGTCCTTCCCAATCAAGCCTGCCCTATGTCTCTTGGCTTTGCTCAGAATCCTACATATGTTATTAACAGCTGCGGCTGACCAAGAGTGACCCATGCATGCAAGGCGGGCGACTACAAATTGCGGGCATTGGGGGTCTGATAAGGAGAGGCGGGAGTACAATACCCCCTCCTTGCTCTGCTTCCTCACGTACAGGCCAGACTCCTTGGCCGTTGATCCAAACTCCCTCTTGCCGGTCTCTGGATTTGCAACATTGAACGGCATAGCCCAGCTGGACCTTAACCAGCAGAATCGAAACAGCCTCTCGACTTGGCGGTCGGTGGCCTCTCTTCGTCACTGCAAGGAACCATACGGGTTCAGTATCAGCAAGGAGCTGGAAAGTACACTGCTATGCTCGAGACAAATTACGAGACCTAACCAGCAGCCCGCCCGTTATGCTCCAGACGCAGAAGGGGGATTGGGTACGTGAGGGGAAATACATAAAGCAGAGCCGGCCCTCGTGTTCAATACAGCACGGCCACCGCTCAGGGATGCAGATCATCTGGTCCAGACCAAAAGGCGAACGCGCTTCCGTGTCCAGTTCGTGGGGGAAAGCACTGTCTCGTACTTCGGCGAGCTTAACCGAAACATCGGCGAGCTATCTTATCTAATTCGCAACACGGCTGGAGGGCCAGGCGACGCTCAGTGATGCGCGCGAGACTTCTAACCATTCGCCGTTGATTGCAGTTGGACGAAAGAGTGCAATATTGACTTCAGACCTTGAAGACTGCTTGACCTGATTGCCGATACAAAAAAACCCAACTGTTCCAGCACAGCCTAACCATGATATGGCGACATCCGTCGCTACGCGCACGCGCGCGTCCCTTTGAGAGAGTCGGCGAAGCTGCAGGCGATTGATAGGCCGCTGCTGAGCACGCCATCGCGTCGGGCTTGACAACCTCACAAGCTTTCCATTAAACCGCTGGATGCCTTTATCTCCAGGGCACGCCATGCGTAGATCAGGGCGGGAGGGGACACGGTTGTTCAATTAATTCCATAGTTTGACAGTTGGAGTCGCAACTTCACTTCCTACACTAACAACATGATCTGAAGTCGGTCTGTCTGCGACAGCCTCGTACCGTCCCTTCCAAACATGGCCGCCCTGGACCCTAACGTTCCTTTTGCCCACCTCCTACGAGACAAATCGCACACACTTCCTCGACTCGACGATGTGGAAAAGGTGGATTTGGAAACTCTAGAGGACGTCAGCAGTGCAGCCTCGTCCGTCAGCGACTCTTCCGCAAGTGCAGCCTCGTCCGACGCATCGTCCACGCAGGGTGCGACGCAGGATGATGGCAAAGCCGCGCGGGTTGCTGAAGCGCATACCACATACTATCCCCACCCTACGGCCTTTGAGATTGGCGAGCACCCCATCGACCAAATTCGCCCTCTGAAGGTTGCCATTGTTGGTGCGGGCCTGTCGGGCATTACTGCTGGAGCCCTTCTTCCCATCAAAGTTCCGGGGGTCAAATTGACGATCTTTGAGAAGAATGCCGATGTTGTATGTCAACACCCGTTGACTGTAGGATCGTTGGACCGCTCCGCTGACTGATGACACCAGGGAGGGACGTGGTTTGAGAACACATACCCAGGTGTGCGCTGTGACATTCCCGCGCACGTCTACCAATCGAGCTTCTTCCCCAACACACAGTGGAGCGAAGAGTATGCACAAGGCCCCGAAATCCGAGCGTATTGGCAGTCGGTGGCGCAGAAGTACGACGTTTACTCCAAACTCCGAACATCGACGAAAGTCACCGGTTCCTACTGGGAGCCTCAACGAGCGCAATGGCGACTGGAAATTGATGCATCGGGGGAGCGGTCGACGGAGTATTTCGATTTTGTCATCCAGGCGATTGGTCGTTTCAATAGCTGGAAGCTGCCAGAATACCCGGGGATGGACAAGTATAAGGGGAAGATCATCCATTCCTCGCATTGGGACGACTCGTTTGATGCGACGGGCAAGCGCATCGCCACCATTGGCAATGGAGCTTCTGGTATCCAGGTGACTCCTGCGTTACGCAAGATTGGTATGATATGGCGGGCTTTGTGGATGTCGACTGATAGCTGACTGAGATGCGTAGCCACACACATTGACCATTACGTTCGATCTGCGACGTGGATTGCCGGCAAGTTCACACCGTGGCTGAGGGAGCGGCAAGAGGCACCCATTCCATTCAGTGAAGAGACAAAGGAGGCCTTCCAAGATCCCGACATTTATCTCCTGTACCGGAAGAAGTTGGAGGATGGGTTCTGGCGAACGTACGCGGGAATCATCAGCGATTCCGCCGCTGCACAGGCCTTGCCTGGAAAGCTGAAAGCCATCATGAAGGAGCGGTTAGAGAAGGGAGGCCGGCCGGACTTCGTCGAAAAGCTCATCCCGGACTTTCCGCCACACTGTCGTCGGCTCACACCAGGCCCTGGATACTTGGAAGCCATAACGAAGGACAACATTGAGCTTATCACCACCCCGATCGACCATTTCACAGAAGATGGGATCGTTGATAAGGAGGGGAACCATCGGCCTGTTGATGCCGTCATTTGTTCGACTGGTGCGAACACGGATTGTGCGCCTCCCGTACCCATCGTTTCTGGGGACTTTGATCTGGCCAAGGACTGGAAGATTGGTGGGAAATTCGGCTTCCCCTACAGCTACCTCGGCGTAGGCGTGCCAGGGTTCCCCAATCTCGCATTCATCCTGGGTCCGAATCCCGCGGGCCCGACGGGGACGTTGGTGAACTCGGCGGAGACGCAGATTGCGTACATCGCCAAGATGCTGCGGAAGATTTCGTCGCAGGGAATCAAAACCATGACTCCCGCTCGGCAAGCAGCCGATGACTTTGTCGAATACTGCGATGCTTTCTTCCCGCGTACCAACCTGACGAAGAAGTGCAGTTCGTGGTCGAATAGCGGCGTCCCGGGAGCTCGCATTCATGGGCACTGGCCGGGGAGTGCTGCTCATTTGAACCTCGTTCGTCGAGAGCCAAGGTGTGTTTCCCCATTGACGTATGTCGAACGAGATACTAACCCTATCTCCAACAGGTGGGAGGACTTTGAGTATACATATGTCCGATCTGAGAATCGCTTTGCATACTTTGGAAATGGATGGACGACGCGCGAGAAGGATCTGGATTATGATATGGTTTCATATCTCCGAACGGAGAAGACTAATGACTTGAGGAATTTGCATGAGCTCTGGTGGGATGTTTAAGGGATATCTGCCAGGCGTACAGGGGTTGAAGCGTACAGTGGTGACGATATGAACCACCATTCATTCCGTCGTTAAGATCTGCTGCGGTCATTTCTCGCAGTACTTCTTCAAATTATCACACCAGTCCCGAAACTTGGCGTCCAATGTTTTCTGATACATCCATTTGACCACGTATGCCAGCGGGCCGGCCATGTTCTCCCACGTGCGGACTTCACATTCATTTTCGCCGAGCACAATGATTTCGTGAAAGCGCTCGGTTCGCACGCCGAGGGTGATGAGTCCTGGAGCAGACTTCCATGCGATGCGGTAGATCTTGCTCAGATCTGACGTGTACGACTTGTCCTCTTCGAGGGTGGCAGAAGGAATGTAGGTGGATGGATGGTCGGGGGTAGAGATGTCTGACACTTGCAGCGCGGTATCATTAACCTTGTGCGGCTTGTTTGAGTCCATGACGGCGCCAAAGGTGAAGAAGGTTCCGACGTGAAGAATGGCAGGATTATCGGCATCCTCTGGCTGCGATTGAATGGTTACTGTCGGACAGAAGCTGTTCCATTCGCCGTATTTGCTGATGTCGCGGGTGACGGCGAAGACTTTGGAGGCGGGTGCGTGTATGGTCGCCGTACCGATGATGGTGAACGTAGTCTCATTTGCCGGAACAGAGGGGGTTGATAATTTGCCCGAGGGCGGCGGCCATTGCGTGCTCATGATGGTTGATATAGACGGAGGGGGTTGATGAATGTGATGTGATAAAGTAGAGCGGAGTGAAGGAGGAGACGTCATTGAAGGCAAGGCACTCAGGCGACTTCGAGGCTTTGCAGTAGCGTTATGGCTTCGCCTCTGTCCATTGACTCGCAGTTTGCTTATTTGTGACGAAAGATGGTAAAGATCTGGCATTAACGCCATTGATCTGTATTGCTATGTCCATTCCTTGGGAGACCCGGTGTAGACATCGGAATGGAGCGTACGGAATTGAAACCATCACCGCTCACCATACCGTCTGTGAAAGATGGTCTGCGCTGTTCATGACAGTAGCTGGCAGACCTCTAGAAATGTTGATAAGACCATGGTCACGACGAGCCGACAATCTTCACTCTGCCCTCCAAAGGTTCATACGTCCTCTCTTTCCTCCGCTTCAACCCATCCACAGGCTTCCCAAACACCAGCTGAGACTTGAGGATCCATGATTTGGGAAGACTCCATCGCTCGCGCACCTTTTCACTGAACTCCGACATGAAGTTGAAATGCTGCAGATTGCATCCCAAGCCCTCCAGCTCCAACGCCGTCCACACGAGGAACTGATGCATCCCCGACGACGAGTCCGCCCACTCCGGAACGAGATGTCCAAAGAGCGGGTTCTTCGCCGCCAGGCCGTCCAGTGCTTCTTGGTCCTCGAACCATAACACCGTCCCGTATGCGCCGCGGAAGCCTTGCACCATCTTGGAGAGGAAGGCGTGGTTCTTCTCCTCCGTGGCGCTCGTCACGCTTTCATCAGCCAAAGCCCATAGCGCCTCGTGTTCTTGCTTGACGAGGATGACTGCTCTGGCCGATTGGACGTTGAAAGATGACGGTGCATGCTTCACCGCTCGTTCCACGATTTCTGCGATCCGTGAATCCTTGATGGTGCTTTCATTGGAGAGGGTGTAGCATGACAAGCGAGTCTCCGCTGCGGTGAATAGCGAGTCCACCGTCGCTTTGGAATCCGACATGATGGCTGTTTTATTCCGTTTGATGGTGCTGACTTGATGTATTGCTCGTACTTTTTCTGCATTCAATTGATGCTTTGATGGAGTATCCCGCTATGACGTTCCGAGGGGAAGGCGGGCGGTTGAATGGTTCAACGCTCGGGATTGCGTGCTTGACAAGCGCAGGAGATATGCCACTCTCGTCGATGCCCATCATTTCTGTTAACCGCCATCTTCAGAGTGACAGGAGCATTACAGACACGTCGTCTACGGATTCACATGTCTACGTCCAGTGTCTATACTATTTGAAGATTCCATAAAGCAGCCCACACGCAAGCATGGGCAGAACCGCGATGCCCCAGAAAATCCACACAATGCCAACGGCAAAATAAACACGCATCATGTCCAGCCAGCTTCCATAATACCTTTCTACCGTCGACGAGTTCTCATCTTTGGGAGGTGATGTGGGGAGTGCAGCGGCTAATGTGACGGCAACCTGGTTGTTGATCTTGTCCCATGTGGTCTCAAGAGCCTGTTGTCGAGCATTCACAGCCATCTCGCCTCGTAGCGTGGTATCCGAGGAGAGCTTCAGCGCATACTTCACAAAGCCGTCAAGATCATGTGGGTCAACGAGGTAGCCGGAGCGCCCGTGCTTGACCGTCTCGGACGGACCGCCTTCGTCTCGAGCAATGACCGGCACGCCGGACGCCATAGACTCCAGCACCACCAGTCCAAAGGTTTCCGTAATGGAGCAATGTAGGAAGACGTCGGCCGTGGCGTACGCCCGTGCCAATGCCGTGCCGCGCAGGAAGCCAGTAAAGACGACGCGGTGCTTGAGTGCTTTGAAGTAATCGCGGACTTCCCCATCGACGCTTGGGTTTTTGTTCCCGCCGACAATCAAAAGCTTGAAATTGAGCCCGGTCTCATCCAGACGTTGAGCGACTTGCGCCAGGAACTCAAAGCCTTTCTCCGGAGCAAGTCGTGAAATGCAACAAAACACAATCTCATCCTTGCTCGCAATCTCTTCCCGGTAGGCCTCTTCACGACGGCCGGGATGGAATAATTCGGTATCGACGCCACGTCCGAGCTGTTTCATGATGTCGGAAGGAGCACCAGTCTTGGCGAGATATTCGCGAACGTAGCCGGAGGGATAGAAGATGGTACGCACGGCAGGGAGTCCAAAGAGGTAACCTTGAACGATAGAAAGCAGATACACCCCGTAGCGATCTAGCGGCGGAGGAAAGAGAATGGCAGAATATGCGGCAAGATCGGTCTGGAAGTTGAGCAGGGTAGGTGGCGGGTTATCCAGCTGGCCAAGTTGGACGAGGAATTGAAAGCCCACTGACGCCGGGCTGGCAAGATAGATGAGGTCGGGTTTGAACGTCTTGTCGTATATAGCTCCCAGGCGGAAGGGGTAGGCGACGGTGAGATCGGGGTTGTATGGGAGTGGGAAACCTTGCAGACGGTGCTCGGGATTCTGTCGACTCAATTTCGTCGCCTCCACCCTGCGTTTTGCTTGTTCGGCAGATCTCCGCGATGCCACTGGCGAGACGCCGGATTGAGCAGCCGGCTGTGGGTGTGTTGTCTGAAGCTTGGACTGATCATCACGGTCAAAGTGCCAGGACCATGCTCCTCCTATCGCTCGCGAGCCCAGGGCGGATGACTTTGCTTCGATCGATCGCACCCATTCCTTGTTGACAATTGGTTTCCGCTGTTGCTTGGCCTCTGTCGGATTGATGGGCTGTCCCTTGTAGAATGGCGCACACGTTGCCACATGCACTCCATTGCTTCTCAGGTAGTCGACAAGCGACTGTGTCGTTCGTGACACTCCATTGACGGGGCCAAGAGATTCGGTCGCGAGAAGCACCTTTTTGCCCACGAGTTCGGCGGGGAAGATGATGGGTGATGCATGTGTTGTCTCTGTTTGGAGGAGTGCCATTTCGACCTAATCGGGTTAGAGCCAGTCCTGGACGATGACGGGGGGAGAGATTCGATATTGCAGCGTCGACTGTGATCGCATTCCCTTTGACACCAACCCGCAAGCGCTCTGGTCACCGGCGCAGGCCTTGCGAAGGGGCGACGAGGTGTGCTGGTGTGACGTGGCGACCATTCAAGCTGCGGGCGCGCGACCCTGAGGTGCGACGAATATATACCTGCGGGTAGTGAAGGCAACGATACGAGAAGCATCCGCTTCGCGACAGGCGCGTGCAAGCGCGGTACCAGCGCACGCCAAACGATTCCGCATTTCCGTAGTGGCGACCCCCGGGTCGATGCTCGGATGGCCTGTCAGCGCGTGGTGAGTGCACGAGGGCAGAGGGTGTGCATTTGTGTGGTGCCCGTCATGAGGCAACGAAGTCAGCACGCCTCGGCTGCGCGCGCTCTCATTCGTCGACGCGCGACCCTCGACGACATCCCACCAGCACATCACTCCCCCGACCTCCAACCATTTCCTCCACGCATGCCCGAAAACAACACGGGGTCATTTCGTTGTAGTAGAGGCGGTGAAATTGCCGAAGCCGCATCATGAGTAAGGCAAGCGCGAAACAGCGTCCCTTTCTTTATCGCGTTCACTTTTTTCCTGCACACGCGACTTCCGTCTTCTCTTTTCCTTTCCTTCATCTCGTGCTTGCCCTTTTCCTCTCAGGCCGGCTGGTACGACACGCGCTTGTTGTCCGACATCATGAGTCCTTCGTGGGCAGAATCATTGATTACATCACCAATGACTTCTCTTCCATCGTTAAGTCGGTCGGACGGCTCTACGGGGGAGAGTGCATCACCTCCAGCAACCCCTGCGGACATGTCGCCATACATCGATGCCCAGGCATATTCTTTGCCGACAATAGACGCGATGAACCTCCCTCGCCACGCCGACGCCTCGCGGCCTGCCTATCCCAACACTCTCCCCGACATCATGGACCCCGACACTGCGAGATCTGTGTCAGTGCAACGACTGTGTTGTATTGGGGCGGGCTATGTTGGTGCGCAGCACTGCTTCTTCCGAGGTGATGTGAGCTGGAGCTAACTCTTACACTCATGCAGGTGGACCGACCGCCGCGGTCATTGCTCTGCATAATCCCCATGTCCGCGTGACCGTTGTTGACCGCGATGAGAAGCGCATCAACGCCTGGAAGGGCAAACACCTTCCCATTCACGAACCGGGATTGAACGACGTGGTCCGCGCAGCAAGAGATGGCCTCTGTGGGCGGAAAGCAGAGCACGAGCGTCGCGATTATGCCAACCATGCTCAAGCACGCGAGGAGAGTGTGCGCCAGCCAAACCTCTTCTTCTCCACGGCATGCACTCAGACAATTGCGGAATCCGACATGATCTTCATCAGTGTCAACACTCCCACCAAAGTGCGAGGAGTCGGGGCGGGCAGGGCCACAGACATGACGGCGCTTGAAGGGGCCGTGCGGGACGTTGCCATGCACGCCAGGCCCGGCACCATCTTGGTGGAAAAGAGTACGGTTCCCTGCAAGACTGGCCAGCTGATCAAGGACATTCTCGAAGCGTATCGGCCGGGCGTTTCCTTTAGCATTCTCTCCAACCCCGAGTTTCTCTCCGAAGGAACGGCTGTGCGCGATCTCATGCGCCCTGATCGTGTGATTCTCGGTTGCGAGTCGACGATTTCGGGGCATCGTGCTGCTGCGGCCCTGGCCAATCTCTATGCCGCCTGGGTTCCACGCTCAAAGATTGCGCCCATCAATATCTGGTCATCGGAGCTGTGCAAGCTGACCGCAAACGCCATGCTTGCGCAGCGTATCAGCAGCATCAACTCCATCTCCGCCATTTGCGAGCGCACCGGCGCGGATGTGAGCGAGATTGCAAAGAGCATAGGCATGGATGCACGGATAGGACCGCAGTTCCTCAAAGCTGGCTTGGGGTTTGGTGGTTCGTGCTTCCGGAAAGATATCGCCAGTTTGACATACCTCGCGGAATCCCTGGGATTGCCCGAGGTTGCAGCATATTGGCAGCAAGTGATTACCATGAACAACTTCCAGCGGGACCGGTTCGCCAGATCCGTCATCTCCTCACTTCACAACACTCTGCGAGGCAAGAAGATTGCGATTTTGGGCTACGCCTTCAAGAAGGACACTGGTGATGCTCGGGAATCTCCGGCTTTGGATGTGATTCGAATTTTGCTGGAAGAGAATCCGAACAGCATTGCCATCTTTGACCCATTGTGCAGCGAAGCCGACATTGTCCGCGAATTGCGAGCGGTGGACAGCGAGACGGAAATTATGCAGCCTCGAGGACCTGTGGAGATTGTTTCCGACCCCTACACGGCGTGTGCCGACAGCAATGCTGTGCTTGTGTTGACCGACTGGGACATGTTCAAGCTACGCAAGTCCAACAGAGCGGTGCAATCCAAGGTGGAGGAGCATCAATTCGACGGAGCAGCGCCCACGACAATTTTGCAATTAAGACACAAGGCTGACAAGATCCCCGTTCCGGCGGCAACACTGCTTACTCCTCCGCATACTCCTGACATGAAGGGTGCAAGCTTGGAGACCGAGGCGCGACTCATGCCCGAGCCAGCTTGTCCTCCAGAGTGTGTCGAATGCAAATCAATGGCCGCTCGAAGTGTGTCGAAGAGTGTGGACATTACCGAACCTGTGGACTGGTCTCGAATTTCAAGCTCGGTCAAGGAGCCTAAGTGGGTGTTTGATGGGAGGGGGATATTAGATGCATCCGCAATGGTCGGGAAGGGATTCAGGTTGGAGACGCTGGGACGTGTGAGCCTTTATTGATTGTGAATAGACTCCCTAGATTGTGCATTGAATGGCGATCGGCAGTGATTGATAGAATTTAGCCGAAGCTTTCCCGTCGCCATGCCAATGTGGAGCTTCACCTCATCCTTTCTGACTCAATGGATGCGTCCCAGAGGCGAAATGGGAAATGATGGAGCGATGAGCCGATGACAGCGCCGTGGTCTTAGTTAAAACGCAGTCATTCACTCATTGCGGAAGACGCGGTCATTTCCACTCTCCCACCTCGCAACACACCCCACGCCGGGACTTCCAAGACTTGCGCCTGCGTGAATTGAAGATGCCCGCGGAGATGGGTCGTTCAGTCACCATGCGATGCTCGTTCGCAGCTCAGATTCGTCGATATTCGGCGGCACCATCTCGCTCCATTCCTCCTGCCAAACAACGTTTTGTGCCCAAATCGGGCACCTATCCCAAGGGGTTTCTGGCCGGGACGTCCCACGCCGGCGTGAAGGCGTCGAATACACAACACGACGATATAGCGCTGGTCGTCTCGGAGAAGCCGTGCGTTGCTGCCGCCGTGTTCACTCGCAACCTCTTCCGTGCGGCACCTCTCGAATTCTCCAGGGCCCTTCTGCATCGCCGGCAAAACGCGGGCGTGCGTGGAGTGGTGGTGAACTCTGGCTGTGCCAATGCAGTGACTGGAAAGAAGGGTCTCTACCATGCAAACGAAATGTCCAAAAGTATCGATCAATGCTTTGATCCGGAGGAGCACTTCCAAACCAACGAGGAGGAATTCAAGCTTCGCACGCTCGTCATGAGCACCGGGGTGATTGGGCAACACCTGCCCATTGATCGCATCCGAGAAGCAATTCCCCGCGCCCATGCTGCCCTTGGCTCGGAGCATGAACACTTCATGGCCGCCGCTCAAGCCATCTGCACCACCGACACCTTCCCCAAGCTCATCTCCCGCACCTTTACCCTGCCTTCTCACCCCGAAACCGAGTATCGAATCGCCGGCATGACCAAAGGCGCCGGCATGATCCATCCAAACATGGGCACGCTGCTTGGCATCATCTGCACTGATGCCAACATCACGCCCGGATGGGATGTCAAGAATGTTCTCACATCGGCCAACGAGCGATCTTTTAACTGCATCTCCATCGACGGCGATACGAGCACGAACGACACCATTGCCCTTTTAGCAAACGGGGCGGCGGCACCGGAGGGCAGTGCACCGTTGAGATATCGCAAAGGAGGGGCGAAGTGGAGTGGAGACGAGAAAGTGTTCCACGATGTTCTGGTCGAAGTCATGACCGATTTGGCGCAGCTCGTCGTTCGCGATGGCGAGGGCGCGACCAAATTCATCACGGTGGAGGTAATGTCGCCACATTCGAAGAAGGCCGCTCAACGCGCTGCAGCGAGCATCGCGACATCCGCACTGGTCAAGACGGCAATGTACGGCCAGGACGCAAATTGGGGCCGGATATTGTGTGCGATTGGATACGCGCCCGGAATCGTCCACAATCCCGTGCAACAAGCCTCGCCCGAGGAGAATCAAGTCAACCCGGAGAAGACATCGGTATCCTTCATCCCCGCCGACGGGAGCGAGGAGCTCAAGGTGTTCATTCGGGGGAGGGCGCAAGAAGTGGACGAGAAGCGTGCAAAGGAGGTGCTGGAGATGGAGGAGATTAAGATTGTGGTCTGGCTAGACGAACTACCAGAGGGCGGGAAGTGGCACACGGCGCGGTACTGGACTTGTGACTTTAGTCATGAGTATGTCACCATCAATGGGGATTACAGGACGTGATATTATGGATCATTCGAGCGGCATGTTGTATACACTTGCGATATATCTATGTTGAATGCCTGCTGCATCCTGCGGACATTTCCTCGTCTCTGTCCATCGAATGCGCCACATACGTTGCCCGGTTTTGGGGGCACGCAGTAGGGGCCATTGCTGCGGTCCAGTTTCGCTGTACTGGCCAAGATCGAGTACTGCCTTTGTCGGTCTACTTCTCGCTCGTCGATTCGGAGCTGTCGGCCTCACGAGAGCAACTGCTCACTGTGCGTGAAAAAAGGGTTCGTGATGCTGCCATTTTGGTGCCTCTGCGTTGGGAAGTTGGAGTCAGCCTTTCGCATGGTTGCCCGTCATGAAAGACTCACTGCTTCACGATTTGCCTTTGCTTCAGACTTGCCAGTTTCTGGCTTGCTGGACTGAGGATGGCGTCGGATGGGCTGACGTAGGGCTTGCTGGATTTGCTGCGGCAAGTCAGATGGTGTTTGTGGATTGTTGGCGAGGTTAACATACCCATCTCGGTCGGCGAGCTGGCGGTCAAGCAGCGACTTGTGCAGGTTCTGTTGTCCTCGGGCTGTCTGCGTTTGCATTTGGAGGTTGGTGCTCCGGTCTGCGAGGGGGGGAGACATGGTGGAGATGCGGCTGGGTGATGTTCACATTGAAGAGGAGATGTTTTCTTGAATGCCCTGCTCGAGTGCAGATGTGCAAAGACTGCACGGGCTAGATCGCTTGCCGCCATCAACTCGGTTTGGGGTCGATCTCTTTCACGAAAACAGTCGGGGCGTTGCTGGGGTGATGGGATTCTCTTGTCAGGATCGATGGCGAACTCCCCGACATTCATCTCGTTGGTGGACGACGATGAGCCTGTCTCACATGAGGCAAGGAACGCCGAGACTTTGCGGAAGAATAGGAGATCAGAACACGAGAGCGGGCTTATTCAATGTACCTATCTTGCCCATCACGGTCACTCCGCGGGCAATGCCAGGGCGTAGCTGGACTATACTGCCTGATTGTCATGTTCTAGACCCCAGCCTCAGTTCATCCTCACGGCGATGTCGTTGTATCCCACATTGAGGTATGTACGGCCCTGCAAGGCCCTGTGATCACTTCCTCGGGATCGTGGGTGGTGCGCGCCTCACGGCTTCCAGCGAATTACCTCGGACATGCACTTCCGAGCATCACGGCCGAGATGAGGGGGAGTCGGAGGAGTATTATTGTTACCACAACTCCCATATTCGCCCAACGTTCTCTCCAAACTGCTTCAATCTGTAAATACATCACGATAATCATGGCTGACATTGAGACAATTGGATGGGTGGTGCACGAGGCGAAGCAGGACTTTAAGCTGGAAGAGCTGGTTGTCGAAGCCCCTCGAGACGATGAGCTTCTAATCGACATGAAGTTCTCCGGCATCTGCCATACCGTCGGTATAGCCGTCTATGCACTCACGGTCCAGGCTGACATTGTCGCAGGATTTGGTCTTTCAACAGGGAGAACTGACACTTTGCCCGTATCCTGCTGTCTTTGGCGTGCGTACTCAGCCTACAAAGATCATTGCGTAGGCTAACACCTGGCCAGCACGAAGGCGCAGGATTCATTCGATCCATCGGCCCCAAGGTGAAGAACAAGGATCTTAAGGTCGGCGACTTTGTCCTGCTATCAATCAACTACTGCGAGCAATGCAAATTCTGCAAAACCAAGCATCCGGCAAAGTGAGGCCTCCCATCACGTTCAAGTCGACCTGTCCCTGCTAACACTATTCAAAGCTGTATTCACGGCAGCAAGCTGCATCTCTTTGGCACTCGTCCAGACGGCTCATGCTCCGCCAAATTGAAGAGGACTGGCGAGAGCGTCCGATCTTACTTTTTCGGTCAATCGAGTTTCATGAAGACCAATTGCGTGGCCGAGACTTGCGTGGTCAAGTATGAGGGCTCACCGGATGATGCAGCCATGTGCGCAGCTATGGGTTGTGGTTATCAGACTGGTATGTTCAGTCGTGCTCTCGAATGACCCCAGCTGACTGAAACTTGCAGGCGCCGGAACGGTGATGAACGTCTTGAAGCCGACGTCTGACGACTCCGTCGTGGTATTTGGCTTGGGAACCGTCGGCTTAACCGCAATCATGGGGGCGAAATACTGCGGTGCTAAGCAGATCATTGCCGTCGACATCCAGGCGTCCAAATTGCCCCTCGCGAAGGAAGTCGGGGCAACGCACCTCGTCAACTCACGCGAAGTCCCCGATATTGTCGCCCATATCAAGGAATTGACGGGCGGTACTGGTGTTGACTTTGCAGTCGACTGCAGTGGAGTCATCCCGGTCATTGAGAAGATGATTGATTGCTTGGCCATGTTTGGAACTGCCGCGACCGTTGGCGTGCCACCGTCTGGAGCCAAAGTAGCCGTGGACCCTCTACAAATGCTTCTTTACAGCAGGAAATACGTTGGTGTCAGAGAAGGCGATTCCGACCCGCCAGTGTTCATTCCCAAGCTGGTGGAGATGCAGAAGCAGGGCCAATTCCCCGTGGAGAAGATCATCAAGGTTTACGATTACAAGGATATGGCCCAGGCGCTGCATGACTTGCACGCGGGTAGTGTGGTCAAGCCGGTTATTCAATGGTTCTAGACGAGTCTTGGAAGCGCAGGTGAATTGCATAGTTCAGTCTCATTGGAGCGCTATCAGTACCCTCCCAATCCTTGCAACCTGGCTCCATCGTGAAACATCATCAATTCGAATCACGGTCCTTCTTTTCCTCCTCCAAAGTAACTTCTCCGTCTCCTTGGACATGCTTCGTCTCGCTCTCCGGTACAGGCGCGGTCGAGCTTCTCCTCCGCATGGTAGAACCACGTCTGTATGCCTCTGTATCTTCATACCGGATGAGAAGCTCTCCATTCTTGCCGAATCGTCTGGGCTTGTCGTGGGCGACCTTCACCACCGTGAGTGCGCCTTTGAGGCCGGAAATGTCGTGGAAGATTTCGTCCATTTCCTCAAGCGATCTGTATGCAGTTTCTGGGTAGAAGAAGTACACGCATGGGACCATGAAGGCATTGATGCATGCAAAGACGGTGTATGTGTTGTAGCCAATGCTGGCAAAGGCGGGAGGAGTGACCATGACGACCATGAAGTTGAAGATCCAGTTGGCGGTGGTGGAAAGGGCGGTTGCGGGAGCTCGAATGGACAGAGGAGTGATTTCTGCGGGATAAAGCCTTGAAGACGAGTCAGTAGTGTTCGTCATTGTCTCCATCTTGACGACTTACCAAGTCATACCAAGCCCTGAAGACGTTCGTCAGCGATGCGCCATGCAAGAGATGGTTTGGGAAGAAGACTTACACCCGACGGCGAAGAAGGAGTTGAAAACAAACAAGAAGATCGCGGCGACTACACCACAGGCTTTGGACTGGAGATTGGCGCTCGTTGCGGCCAAGACGGCCATGGAACATGCTTGACCGACTGCGCCGAAAAGCATCAACTGCCTTCGGCCGAACTTTTCGATGGTGAAGACAGCCACCCAGGATGCCATGAAGTACTCGGTGCCGTTGCAAGCTGCTAGAAGACGACTTAAGAAGCCGGAGAGGCCGATGCTTTTGAATACTGTCGCAGCGTAGTATCTGCGTGTTTGTTAGCCAGACAGATAAAATACGGATGAAGACTATGGATTCACGTACGTGATGATGTTTATACCTAAGAAATGACGATTAGCAAGGGCCTTATTCTTTCCAAGAACAAAACAGCTGGACTTACCGGAGATTTGTTGAAACATCTGATTGACGTACGCGAGAATTGTCCTGTGAAGGTTGCGATTCGGGTTCCGGTCGAAGCAGTCGATAAATTTGCCCTTGGACATTTCGAAGACGACGTCTTTGACCTGGAGAGCGTTCAGAGCTGTCTTGGCGCAGACGAAGACGATGGGTGCATACCGCATTGAACTCGAATTGAATTCTCTCGTCATCTTCCGGGAGATCTGCCAGCGCCGACAAGACCTGCAGGGCTTCTTTATCACGGCCTTTCAATATCAACCTGGGTGTCCTGTCAGTGCTGATGTTCATTGGGGTTGGCTGAGACAAGACTTGCCATCGTGGCGACTCGGGTAGACCAAGGACTGTGCTGACGATGAAGAGGCAGAGCACGATTTGGAATGCTAGGGGAAAGCGCCATGCAATACTCGAAGGGTCCAAGAAGGAGAAGCCAAGATCGATCCAATCTGTTGAAGTCAGTATGTTGTGTGGTGTGAACGAGACGGCGGCAACTCATACAAGACAGCATCACTCCAAATACGATGAGAACGCCTTCAATCATCACCATTTGGCCACGACGATTCGACTTGGACGTTTCAGACTGCCATATCGGAACGGTGGAGGTATTCTGTGGGGTGGTTAGCTGGTGATTGTCTGGGCTGCCGTGTCATGATCATACCATTCCGTTGCCGAACCCCGTAATCAGTCTGGCCGCAATGAGCTGGCCGAGGCTGTATGAAGAGCATTGGATGGTGGCGCCGACAATCATGATGCACGTTCCCGTGAAAATGGTCTTTCTCCGTCCGAGGATATTTCCCAGCCAGATGGTAGCAGCGGCCCCGAAGAAGCAGCCAAGGGTGTATCCGCCGACAGTAATCCCTGATTGCACGAATCAGATACGTGGGTTATCAATGGACCGGAGACCGCATACCTTGTACGTTTGAGGCCTTTTGCTTCGTCCATCCGTGAGGAGGAGAGTTGGTGTCGATTTGTGGGAATGTTTTCAGGAAACCATCCAAGGTCAAAAGACCTCCCATGACACCCTGTGGGCTGGGTCAGCTTTTCATGATGAGAGCATTGGCCGTCGCCGACGCACCTGGTCGTAGCCGAACAACGCAAAATCACATCCGGCAATAGTCGCAATGGCGATGCTGAGGTGAAGGCCACGAAGGCCGTAGTATGGTTTGCCCATTTTGTCGTGTACGCGGTGAAGTAAAGGCAAGGAAGCGGAAGGGGCGAAGCAGAAAGAAGGTAGAGGTATGGAGCTGGGTGGGTTTGTGTCTCCACGCTACAAAATGACGATGATGATCAATGCTCGAATGGGGAGGTGAGACTGCGCGAGTTGTTCACGCGACATGCACGATACCTTACGTCACTTTGGAGTTTTCGCGGATCGCGATGATATATCACGGACTGCACAGTTTGTGGTTTTGTGCGTGGTGATCAGATGCTCCCTCCTGCACGAGAGCGATCTCGTCGGAACATCTAATGGTAGAGCCGCAATGTGAAGCCAGCGTTCATCGTGGAGATGGCAAAAGCAACATCCGCAACAAATGCCGCTTTTGCCGTGTGCCCCAGGATTTGAATTCGCGGAGGTCCGCCCCAGCTTTGGGAATGCGCCACATGCGTGCGGCTCCGCGGTGTGGCGTCCCGGCGGAAAAGTCTAATTTTTCCTCGTTCACCGCAGGTAGTGATATCGCCAGCTGAAGTGTGAATAGCTCGAGGCACTGTCCATCCGCAACCGATTGCCGCGTTACAAAGCACCCTGCGCCTGTAGTTTTCTCTGCAGCTTGGGCGACGACGGTCTTGCAATCCAGTCACCATGATCTCCATCCGTTCGTGCTGTCCTTTCACCTACTCGGCTTCTGACTAACATCTCACAGGCGTGCCATGCTCTTCGGCGAATATAGGTGAGCTGGCCGTCACGCAGGTACGACTCCCACTGACCACGCTCAGGCCCCGGGTTTGATGTCATTGGTCTTGCACTATCGGTATGGCTCGAGCTCCAGGTCACCATTGGCGAGAAGGCATCCACGGCGTCCAAATACAACTGCCGAATCACGTATGAGGGCTTGGGAAAGGAGGATGTGGAGCTTGTCGCCGACCGCAACCTAATCACACAGACTGCGCTCTATGTGTTGCGATGCCATGGCTGGACGGCTTTCCCGGAGGGCACGCATGTGCATGTCATCAACCCCATTCCACTCGGACGCGGTCTGGGATCATCTGGAGCTGCTGTCGTCGCTGGGGTGTCGCTGGCGAATGAAGTCGGAAAACTCGACATGTCCAAAGATCGTATCTTGGACTTTTGCCTCATGGTAGAGAGACATCCGGACAACGTTGCCGCAGCCCTCTACGGCGGCTTCGTGGGATCCTATCTCAAGGAGCTCAACCCGGAAGACATGAAACGGCGGGAGATTCCGTTGGCGGAGGTTCTTCCGGCACCACAAGGAGGTGAAGACACCGGTCTTACTCCTCCAGTGCCGCCGAAGGATATTGGTAAACATATTCGCTTCCCTTGGGCCAAGGAAATCAAATGCATCGCCATCATCCCCGATTTCGAGGTGTCTACCGCCAAGGCCCGGAGCGTCCTTCCACAGACTTACGACAAGGCCGATGTCATCTACAATCTGCAACGAGTCGCCCTTCTCACAACCGCGCTTGGCCAAAGTCCACCAAATGCCGACATGATCTACGACGGCATGCAGGATAAAGTCCATCAGCCATATCGCAAGGGTCTCATCCCTGGTCTCACGGAGATCCTCCAATCAGTGACGCCAAGCAGGAATCCTGGTCTGCTGGGCATCTGTCTTTCCGGCGCCGGCCCAACCATTCTCGCACTCGCAACTGAAAACTTTGAGCAGATTGCCCATCATTTAATTGCGCAATTCAAGGCCGAGAACATCACCTGTGACTGGAAGTTGCTGGAGCCGGCTTATGACGGCCTCACTGTAACGTACGGTGCCCAAGCTCAAGCCAGCGCAGAGTCTGCCATGACATATGCTGATGCAGGCGTGTCAATAGAGGCCGGTAACGAGCTTGTGCAAGCCATCAAAGCTGCTGTGGCCTCGACGAGACGCCCTGGGGCGGACGCAGAGATTGGAGGGTTTGGTGGCGCGCTTGATCTGGCAGCAGCAGGCTACACCGAGCCGCCGATTCTCATACAAGCCATCGATGGTGTCGGGACCAAGCTCAAGATTGCCTTTGCCATGGACGACTTTTCTACGGTGGGCATCGACCTGGTCGCCATGAATGTCAACGATCTGGTGGTGCAAGGAGCCGAGCCTTTGACGTTCATGGACTACTACGCATGCTCCAAGCTGGTTATTCAAGATGCGGTGCGGTTCGTGGAGAGTGTTGCAGAGGGATGCAAACAAGCAGGTTGTGCTCTGGTCGGCGGTGAGACCGCGGAGATGCCGGGGATGTATCAAGGGAAGGAATTCGATGCCGGTGGCGCCGCTACGGGTGCGATCAAACGGGGCCAGAAGGTGCTGCCGGATAAGGAGTCCATGAAGGAGGGTGATGTTCTCATTGGCTTGCCGAGCAGTGGTGTTCACTCGAACGGCTTTTCACTGGTTCGGAGGGTGATTGAAAAGCATGGGTTGTCTTTTGGGCAGACGGCCCCATGGGATGGCAGTCAGACTGTGGGAAGGAGCCTCTTGACGCCCACACGCATCTACGTCAAGCCGTTACTGGCGGCAGTACAAAAGGATCTCTTGCTCGGCATGGCGCACATTACCGGCGGCGGCTTGGAAGACAACATCCCCCGAATGCTGCCGAAACACTTGGGCGCGGAGTTGGATGTATCGTCGTGGGAAGTACCTGGCGTGTTGAAGTGGTTGAAGCAGGCAGGCAACATCAGCCACAAGGAGTTTGCGCGGACATGGAACACTGGGCTGGGGATGGTCATTGTTGTGCAGCAACGGAATGTTGATGCCGCGATTGATGTTCTGCAAGGTGCAGGGGAAAAGCCGGCACGGATTGGAAGGCTTGTGAAGAGAGGGGAGGAAGCTGTGGTTTTGCATGGATTGGCACACTGGGATTGATGACGGCGTTACTTATATGGGAGAGATTGACGAGCGCCGGAATCTACAGCACCTGGGACATTCGGGCAGATGAATGCAGCGGTGCCTGGGGACTCGAAACTCATGCTGCATGTCTACAGGATCGGACGAAGCATAGCCGACTCGCGGTTTCAGAAAACCCGAGTCCATGCCCAACCAGCAGATACTCGAGAATGATCTTTGGAATGCGATCCGTCTTGTCATTGTAGATGGCACGGTTGTAGCAGGGTTTCCGAGAGTAAGCCGAGTAGCAACATCGCAGAGGTGGGACGTCCGTGGGCTTGCCAAACACTTCACCTCAGTCTCTTCGACTCGGTTTGCAAGATCTAAATGTCGCCCAAGCCCTGGCCGAGGTTGGTGTCGTTGACAAATTCCATTCCATTCTCCGCCACCTACGCTTGATGCATATGTAATGGGAATACGGCAAGTGGCGGAGCTGAGATCCCCGCCCGCCCAGCCCAAAGGCTTGGTTGCAATACGGTCATGGGTCATGTATGCAGGATCTGTGTACCTCGTATTTCCCGTATTCCCCCTTTCCAACCGCTTAATCTCCTTCAAGAGACTCTTAAACCCAGGCCATGTGTTCAATAGCGATTTGTTGAAGCACATTCAACATGGTCTTGAATGAAGGCAAGCCAACGGAGCCGGAAGGGTTGACGATCGAGGCATGGGCGGAAGGGTACAGGTATGGCACGATGATGACCCTTGGGTGCACCTCTACTCAACTGACTCTGCCGTAGTATGTTGTAGAGAATCAATCGTCGAGGACGTCGAGCTGACTCTCACAGTGGTCGGGTCTCTCATCGTAATGGCCTGCGTGACCGTTGCGAATATGCGCCGTGGAGTTTTGCTGCACAAATTGATCTTGATAGAGCTGATCTTTGGCACATTCATGGGGACTGTCATTTTTGTGAGATACAACCCGAGTCTGTCGCACGAGAACACTCGACTGACATTGCTAGACCAACCCGCCTACATATCACTGGTATCTGAGCGCAACCGCCATCCCGCTAAACACCAGCTGGTCTTTGCACAACGTGATTGCCTGGATCAAGAATAAGCCATTCCTCAGTCGACGAGCGAGCCTCTTCTACATCATCACCGTGGCCCTGGCTCAGCCGTATTGGGTGGTGGAGATTGTTGCGAATGTAAGTACCCGAGACTGCCGAATGGAGCCTGCTTCTGAACTACTGTCAGTGGCTATATTTTGGCGGATGGAGCAACATGTTTGTGCACACTCGTCCATTCGAGGCCTTGTTCCGGGATCCGTGGTGGGTCTTCACCATCTGCAGCCTGTTTTGGAATATCAAGTCTCGATATGAGTTTGGCTACCTGGAACTCATCCTCGTCTCCCCTCGGTTCGGCGTGCTGCTCGGCGCCATGATCCTGTCCATCTGCTTCACGATTCTCGACATCCTCGCGGTGACGCGGGTGATTTCCGGCTCGGGCTTGCCTGATGGTATCAATCCTTTTTGGAAATTGTCGTTTGTGTTCAAATGCTTGACGTGGGTTGCCGAATTCCATCTGGCTTGGAAGAGGCGTGCTGAATAGCTACAGGGACACTATCGTGCTCGACGATTTCAAGACGGCGCTTGACCGTTTGAAGCGATACAAGCTTTCGCAGCTTGGTGGGACATTCAGCAACAACTACTCGGAAGACTTTGCAGATATGGCCCGAGACAGTGGGAAGAAGAGCGATCAGCCTGCTGCCGCCGTGACACCGGGATCTCATGTGGAAAGAGCGAAGAACCAGGCGGCCAACGCCGACGGCAAGCTTGATATGCAAAGCGCTCTACGGTTGGATTCTCTGCAGTATGATGACCTTCCCGACTTGGAAAAGGGGTGAGCCGGGCGTTGGAGTCCCCTGTCAGGCACCAGTATGGATCGTGGAGTGATGTGTTCGCCGAAGCAATATGCGCACAAGACGCAGCTTTGCTACTCCATGCCGTCTATTGAACAGTTCAATGTTGGTAGCACATGGCCTACTCCTCCTTGGCTCCTCCACGACCGGCACGCTCGGCAGCCTCGATGCTCTTCTTATCCGTCTTGATCTCGCCGCCTCCCTGCTGCATGGCTCCCATGAAGCCGGCGTTGGCCTTCCATGGGCGCTTGAGGTCCCCAGTGGCCGCCTGCCCGAGTAAATGCACCTTGACCAGATTGCCCTCAAAGGCACCCTTGAGCGGGATGATGCTCTGGACGAGCAGAGGGTTGGTGTACTTGAAGTAGAGGTGCATGACGGCCATCATGCCAATGCCCATCAGCTGGCTCTTGTACAGACTCTTCAGTTGTTGCTTGTCGTAGGCGTGGACGGTGGTGGTGACGGCCTTTGGCTCTTCCGTGCTGCCCATGGCAGCGGGTTCGACGTATTTGAGGACGGTGCGGTCTGCGGGGAGGAGGGGTCAGCGTCGACGTACACACACGTGATCGGTGCCGAGGGAGGAATACCTTTCTTCTTGTCAATCTGCATGCCCACGTAGAAGTAGATGGCGACGATGGCCAAGTTGGAGAGGAGGTAGAGCGCGCGGACGCCCCAAAGCACGTTCGGATCCTCAAAGGGGATCTTCTTGCTGGCCTGCATCATCACCAGGATGATGATGAGGTTGGTTCTGTGACGAGTTAGCTCTCCGCTGTCGAGTGCGTTGGGTGAGGGGAACCGGCGCGTACATTTGCGGATTCATGATTGCGGCGGGTTGGGGGGAGTGTTGCGACAAGGCAAGAGGGATGTCGGTTGAAGAGGGGACAGATGGAGGGCGGCGGAGAAGGTTGGGGTGAATTGGTGATTTTTCGGCGACGTTGCTTTTCGTCCTCGGCGGTCCGTGCGTCGTGGCTTCCAGATCTTTTGGTGTCAGATCCTCAGCACCAGAGATTCTCGACTTTTCGCTTTATGGAATCATCACTCCCTTTGCCTGCTCCTTGAGTGAAGAGAGCTCGCACAATGGCTCCTCAAGACAGCCGCGCCACATTTCTCCGTATCCCGTGGGCGGCTACGTTGTTGAAACAGCCCAACACCATCTGCCGCGTGCCCAATTCCAGAGAGTCCAAATCGTCCACGGAGGATTCTCTTTTCGCGGAAATTCTGAAGGGGCCTCGCACCCTCCGATCCTGTCTCGTCTTTTATCAAAAACCCCCGGCCGACAAGGAGTGGGTGGAGGACGTGTCCGTCTTGTTCACGCTCGGCAACGGCATGAATGGGCATCCCAATGTCTTACACGGTGGCATTGTCGCGGCCCTGCTCGACGAGGCAATGGGCATGCTGCAGGGCTGCAATCACGAACGGCGCCACATGTCTGCCGTGGCCAAGGGCAAGGCCGACGGCGAGCTCCCTCCGCAGCCCAATGCGAGCTATACGGCTACCTTTCAGATCAACTACTTGAAGCCGGTGCAAACCCCGGGTGCGTTGATTGTGTCTACGCGCTACCTGAAACGAGACGGCCGGAAGACGTGGGTGTACGCCGAAATCAAGCAGCGGGAGAATATTGGAGAGGATTATGATGGTGATGAGGTGGTGTGTGCTACCGGGGAGGCGCTCTTTATTGAGCCGAAGCCGAAGAAGAGCAAGCTGTGAGGACGTAACTTTGGATTGAGGACCACAATCTGCTGCTCGTGTGAAGTGCCTAGATATGGCAAGACGGCAATGCAAGTGATGGAGAGTTGCGACCAGCTCCAGCCGTTGGACTTGCATTCATTCGTCATCCGGCAAGTTGAGACGCCCATTCACCCTCTCTCGTGGCTCACCATGATGACAACGGTCACGCCAAAAGAAGAGCTGGTTTGGTTGAGCAGGAAGCGATGTATGCAAGGGGAGGTTTGGAAGCGGTCACGGCTTGAAAGGCAGCGCCATCAAGGTGAGTTGGTCCCATGCCATGATCACCGACGAATCGCATTGACGTTCTCCAGTGTACCGACTTGCTCCCTCGCATGCTCCACTCTACACCGCTGAGCAAGTAGGATGAAATGGACGGTCGAGGTGCAATACCACAGGTCTACGGTGTCTGAATATCGCCGGGCTATCTGCGGCGAATGGCGGTGGTCAACGCACGTGATCTCACGCCTTTGCGCCACCCGTCTAATAAGACTCAAGGCGAAGCTTTTTGCGAGGCTGCACCGCCAAGGAAAGGCGATGCGATCTATAGGCTGCCTGTAAAATGTTATACTTCACTCCAGGGATCACCGGCATCGCGCAAACGTTAGGTTGATGTTATAGTGGGACTGCAATTTGCCCGCAGCGTCAAGCTCGCCACGTTCCTGCACCTCATCCGCTGAGTGGCCGTGATCTTCACGACAGCCTTTTTGAAAAAGACGGCAGTATCGTGAATTGTAAGGTAGGCGCCACGGCGAGTATATATCCAGCATGTCTCCTCGCACGCCTCTCTTTCCCACGATCTGGCAGAGCGGCAAAAATGCAGTCCATTGTCGTCCTCGGCGCTCTCGCCGCTGTGGCATCCGCCCAGTGCGGTGATTCGGTTCAATTGGGATACACCTGTGACCCGGAAGTCTCTCACTACTGGGGCGAATACTCTCCCTTCTTCTCCGTCCCCTCACTCATTCCTCCCGAAGTCCCTTGGGGCTGTGACATTACTTTTGCCAGTGTTCTCTCACGGCACGGGGCGAGATTCCCTACCAGCGGCGACACGAAGGACCTGGTGGGCCTGATTGATCAAATCCACAAGCAAACTACATCCTACTCCCCTCAATATGCCTTCATCAAAAACTACAACTACACGCTCGGCGCCAATCTTCTCACCCCATTCGGCCAGGTGGAGATGGTCCAGTCCGGGCAGGCCTTTTTTGAGCGCTACGAGAGCCTCGCCCGCAAATACACTCCCTTCTTCCGCAGTTCCAGTGACGAGAGGGTGATTGAATCCGCGCAGAATTTCAGCCTAGGCTTCCACGAGGCTCGTACGCAGGCCGGCGCATCCGATTCCTCATACCCGTACCCCTTGCAAATCCTCTCGGAGGATCCAGGCACCAATAACACTCTCTTTGCCCAGCAGATCTGTCCAGTCTACGCCAATGGCCCGGATTCGAACATCAACAATGCCGCCGAAGACACCTGGGCCAATGTTTGGATCGGTCCGGTGCAGACTCGGGTGAATGACAATCTCAAGGGTGCGAATCTTTCGAGCAGCCAGATCATTGAACTCATGGAATTGTGTCCATATAACAGCGTAAACCAGGGCGTCATCAGCCAGTTCTGCGGCCTCTTTACCGACTTGGAATGGAAATATTTTGATTACTACAGGTATGTCGTTTGGAGACGTTGCTTACAGGGGTTGTACTGATGATCATGCCGTAGAACCGTGGACAAGTGGTATGAAGACATGCAAGGAAACCCGCTAGGCCCAACGACTGGCGTTGCTTGGGCTGCGGAGTTGATTGCTCGTATGACGGACAATCGAACCTACGTGACGGATGCGCAGTCTTACACCTCCATCAACCACACGCTCGACGACTCCCAGGCAACGTTTCCCCTGGGACCAGGATACCCTCTTTACGCCGACTTTACGCACGATGACAACATCTTTTCCATCTACGGCGCGCTGGGATTGTACAATGCGACGAAAAACCTGTCGAACACTACCTACGAAAGCGCCGAGCAGGCGGGCGGCTTCTCCTCGTCGTGGGTAGTTCCGTTCGGAGGAAGGGGTTATTTCGAGAAGATGTCGTGTGTTGGAGAGCCCGAGGAGCTGGTCAGAGTCGTCATCAACAACCGCGTGGTCCCCCTGCAAAACTGCGGCGCCGATTTGTTGGGAAGATGCCAATTGAGCAAGTTCGTGGCGAGTCAAACGTTTGTCACTGACGGAGGACTCTGGAACCAATGCTATTAGGCGGTCGGATGTTGGATTTCCACGGACTTGTAGCTAGTTGGCGTGTGCGAGATACCCGATGCTGGTGAGGCCGCGGGAAGTCAATAGCCGAGGGGCTGGTGGTTGAAGTCAACTTCTTTGCCGCGGGGTCGCGTTACCCTTTGACGTATTGATATAATTCCCCGCCATTATCCACCCCCGGATGTTGACCGCTTCCTCCACACTCCATTCCACCAGCGCATCACCATGGCCGTCGTCGAAACGAACATCAACTACTTTGACCTGTCGAATGACCGCGTCTTTTATCCCGGAACCGCGGGATATCAGCGGAGAAAGTTCGATGTCAAAACCATGCCGATCCACGACTTGCGCGGGAAGGAAGATGAATTCACCCTCGACAAGAATGGATTCGTCGTGATGAAGGGCCACTGGTCAGAGGAGGATGTCGTGGACGAGCCGGAACACATTGAAGGCGTCGTCTTTCCCGAGACCATTGCGGCGGTGAAGAAACTGTACGTTTGTCTTGCAGGATGGTAGTTTCGCACACTGACCGACTCAACTAGGACTGGTGCATCCCATGTTCTACCCTTTTCCCATTTAGTTCGCCGAAGCCTCGCTTCCACTGTGCGCGACCAGGCAGAAGGGAAAAAGGATTCCGACACCGTCGACGCCCCCGGGCCCACCATTTTCGCACATTGTGACAACTCAGTTGCGGGCGCGCGCACTGTCCTGGAGAACAACTCTACTCCGGAAGAGCTTGAGAAGAGAGAAAAAATGCGCTGGGCCATCATGAACGTCTGGCGACCTTTGAAGCGACCTGTGCAGCGCGAGCCATTGGCGCTGCTGGACGCCGCCACCACCGATCGCGAGGACTTTATCGGAGTCATGGCCATGTTTCCGCAGAAGAAAGACGCCGCATTCGGGCAGGCTTACAAAAAGGGAGTGGGGTTTGAGACGTCCCAGATTCTGTACAACCCTGCCCATCGTTGGTACTACGCATCGGGACTGCGGCCTGATGAAGCGCTGCTCTTCAAGCAGTTTGATACCAAGGACAGTGGAGTGGCTCGGCAGACGCCTCATACTGCCTTTCAGTCCAAGGAAGATACTGGACCGCCGAGAGAGAGCATGTAAGTGAGATCGATTGATCTGATGATATGACGCTGACTAACTGTTGCTGCCTGCAGGGAAGTGCGCTGTCTTGTATTTTGGGAAAACGAAAATGCCTGATTTGTAACGTAGATTCAGTTGTAAACATGACATCTTTTCCGACCGCGCGTCTCGTCCGGCACAATCTCAGTCGTATATTAAGAATGCCACCAGGCGAGAACATTTCACGGCAGCCTAGCGTGTTTTAGCTGTCCGAGCAGGCCAATCCTGTCTTGACCCGAGGCCCAGCCTTGCATCCTGCGCAGATCCATCGGGGCGAATTCCTCTGGCCGTTGATGTATAAAAATCATCTCGATGGCCCTCGCTCTTCAGTCTGCACGCATCACCAAGAATCGTTTGCTCAACATGGCACTCTTTGAACGAAACGTCTCCCCAGTTGGGCCGCCTCAAATCATCAACGGCTCGTACTTCATCCCCGCCAATAATGGCTCGTACATCAATCCCGACTACTGCACGAACAAAATATGCCCGTTGGTCTACGGAGAACTTCGCTATGTGCCTTCATTTGCCGGAAATCTGGCCTATCTCCTCATCTTTGCTGCCTGTCTACTTGCACAGGTCGTCCTGGGCCTGCTCTTCCGTACTTGGGGTTTTCTGTTTGGGATGCTGTTCGGTTGCCTGCTGGAAATCGCCGGCTACGTCGGCCGCCTCTTGCTGCACAGCAATGACTTTGATTTCAACTACTTTGTCATGTAAGTCGTTGGATGGACGTTGCAAAACAATGCTGACGGCATTATAGCTATCTGGTGTGCATCACCATTGCGCCTGCCTTCCTCTCTGCCTCCATCTACCTCATTCTCTCCCGCCTCGCCGTGATTTGTGGAAGCAGAGTCGCCCGCTTCTCGCCGAAAACGTATACGATTACCTTTGTCTGCTGCGACATTCTCAGCCTCGCGCTTCAAGCCACGGGTGGAGGTCTGGCGGCAACGTCGAAGACGGGAGATCGAACTGGCATCAACATCATGATTTCTGGACTGGCATTACAGGTCGCCAGCCTGACAATGTTTGCGGCCCTGGCTGCAGACCTTCTTTGGGCGGCCCGCAAGGCCAGCCCGCGCACCACGAATCCTGCGTTTCGCTGTTTTCGGCGGAGCACCATGTTCCGATTGTTTCCATATGGTGAGGGTTCCTTCAACATCTGACCGATTCTGTGCTAACATGATGACAGCGCTGGCCCTCGCAACAATCACAATCTACATCCGATGTTGCTACCGTGTCGCGGAACTCGAACATGGCTTTGGTGGTTCTCTTGCTAATAATCAGCCGCTGTTTATGGTATTCGAGGGGCCAATGATCTTTGTCGCTATCCTGGCTCTGACGGCATTTCATCCCGGTCTGGCCTTTGGCGGTAAAGAAGGCTGGCGGTCGGCTAATTGGGCGTGGAAGGGGGAAAGTGATAGTCCCTCCAGCGAAAGCGAGTTGGTTGAAGTGATGGCGAAGGGTTCTGCTGCCTGAGGACAGCAAAAATTGAATAGAGGTTGATAACGTTTGCCATTGCGCTGCTCGTTTCCTCATCGAGTGCTCTTGATCTCGTTCCCGGCTGGGATTGACCAACCAGGTATCGACCCGAGCCAGCCAATTGCAAGTTCAAAGGCTGGCAGGCTCGCAGGCAACAGCGGAATTATTGGGCCGCAGTCAGCTCAAGTCCCTTTTGCAATGAGAGTCCTATTTTTGAGAACAACAGCATCATATGCGCGTGACTCGGGCGCGGCGTTACGTCTTCATACGTTGCGTGTGTCACCGTCTAAGTCCAAGCAGCCTTTTGTCGCTTGGTTGAGGGGCCAACCTTGATTTCCTACCATCTCTGCCACCGCATTGTTTGGGAATGCCTCCGCCGAAGAAGCTACTCAAAGTGAAGACTGGCTGCGTCACCTGCAAGATTCGGAAAGTCAAGTGCGACGAAGGCAAGCCGCAGTGCAGTCGCTGTACCGACACTGGCCGGAAATGCGATGGCTATCGAGCCTCGACGGAAATCACGAGCCGGCCCAAGAAGCTCCCTGACCAGGCCTCGCTGCTCGTCGTATTATCGCCAATCAAGAATGCTTCCGCCCTATCCAGTGACCTCCGCGACGATGAGAAGCTGTGGTTGGCCTACTTCAGTTCTCGTGCTGGACCTGAACTGTCGGGTCTCATCGATCGAGATTTTTGGTCTCGAATGCTTCCCCAGCTTAGCCTGCGCGAAGCACCGGTACGATATGCGATTTTGGCATTCAGCACATCACACGCGGCCAGCGCCTCCGCATTCCCCCAAAAGATCAGCATCCAGTACTACTGCCAGGCAATTTCCAGCCTTCAAAGCCGTATCAATAACGGCTGCACCGATATGGAAGTTCCGCTCGCCTGCTGTCTGCTATTTGTCTGCCTAGAATGCTTACAGGTTGACCGAACGGGCATGCTGAATCAGCTACAGAATGGGTTGAATATCCTCGATTCAATGCAATCCCACGACCAGGACGGGCAATTCATTGCGGTGTTCAAACAGAAGCTCCGCCAGATCTTTGCAAGACTCGACGGCCAGTCGACGCTACTGGGAAAACCGGTACCTACATCCCCCAACGCATTTTGTCCAACGGCTTCACAAGAGGCATTCGCCGACCTGTTTGAAGCACAACTATCGCTTGATGATATCTCCTCTCGCAGTCTCAACTTCGTCCGCCACACCAACGATTCTACCGTTCCTGGAGACAGATGGCCGACAGTCTCGCAAAGCCTGGCCCAAAGTCGGTTGCAGGAACAGTTGTTGGTTTGGAGGCTGCGACTGGAAAAGACCGTCTCATCGGGAGGAGATGACAGGGCAGCCAAGCTACTGCAGATCCAGGGCATTGCAAGCTTCATCTACCTCGGGGCCTGCTTCCAGCCGTTGGAAATGCGCTATGACGCATACCGGTCCGACTTCGTCGCATTGATCGCCGCGGCCGAATCCGTTTTGTCAGAGTCTTTACCAACATTTACCCTCGACGTTGGCATCATACTGCCGCTCTACCTCACCGCGTACAAGTGCCGAGATCCGCAACTTCGCCGCAAGGCCATTGACTTGCTTCAATCTTTCCGCGGCCGTGAGGGCATGTGGGATTCATTCATCCACTCTCGTATTGCCCGCCGGATCGTGGAGATTGAGGAGAGCGGCATGCTCATTGCTCGCTACGGCGCCACTTGCGCTGCGATGGAGCAACCGCCGTCAACATTCATGGAAACGGATAACTCCGCAGTGTTGACGCAATGGCCTGAGGAGCAGTTTCGTGTCGCGGACGTCGAGCTTCATCGTGGGCCGGGGGAAGCATCGCTGGCCAAGCTGGTCATCACCGTGCCAGCACCGGGCGTGCCGGTCGGGACGGAATGGATACGTTGGGAAGAGGAGCTGGTAGTGCCAGATGTTGCGAGGGTGATTGAATGACAAGAGCTCGCCATTCACGTGAAAATGTGCTACATGCTGCATTACGGACACGAGCAGCGAAGGTGATCTGGTAGGCCAACAACCTGGACCGCTGACGTGCATGTGCGGCTGAAGCGTTTCAACTTATCGCCCAAAATGGAAAGAAGAGAGCGAGCGGCCGCGGGATTAGTCATGATATGTCACCATCCATACGTGATCGATACAGCGAGGCTACGAGCTTTTCTGTATCTCGATCGCGTATTAAAAGGCTGTTGAAGCATCGAGGAGCAGAATGAGACCAAACTCCAACATCCCGCTCTTTTGCAACGCCTCCGCATCTCGCCCTCAATATGGCCAACCGGTTCATTGCCCTTCCCAAGAGCGGGATCAATCTGTTTTACCGCGAATGGGGATCAAGCAACGCCCCCGTTATGGTTCTTTTGCATGGATTCCCTTCATCATCACATCAATACCGCAAGCTCGCCCCTCTGTTGACAACGAAATACCGGGTCATCGCTCCCGATCTCCCAGGATTCGGCTTCACCGAAGTCCCCGCCGGCGCAAAGTACACTTTCAGCCTGCTTGCCGATACCGTGGCAGAGTGGCTCGACGCCCTCAAAATTCCGAAGTTCACCGTCTACGTCTTTGACTACGGTGCGCCAACTGCCTTTCGCCTCGCCCTGCAGCGGCCACAGGCGATTGAGGCCATCATTACGCAGAACGGCAATGCTTACGAGGAGGGACTGGGAGGCGTTTGGGCACCACTGCAAGAGTTTTGGGCGAGCCCCAACGGCCCTGAAGATCGCCAGAAGATCAAAGGCGGCTTCCTCAATGCGGATATAACCAAATTTCAGTACGTTAACGGCACCCCCGACCCGAGCACCATCGGCCCAGAATCGTACACGCTCGACCAGGCCCTGATGGAACGTTCCGGCAATAAGGAGATCCAGTGCGATCTATTCTTGGATTATGCGACCAACATCCCGCTGTACGCCAAGTTCCAGGAGTACTTTCGGACCTCGCAAGTTCCATTACTTGCTGTATGGGGAAAGAATGATATCTTTTTCATCCCGCCCGGCGCCGAGGCGTTTAAGCAGCACTTGCCCAAGGCGGTTGTGAAGCTGATTGATGCTGGTCACTTTGCAGCCGAGACTCATCCGGAGGAGATTGCAAGGGAGATTTTGCAGTTCTTGGGATAGTGTGGAGACAGCTGAGCTGGGGTCGGAAAAGGCGCGGTGATGGCGTTAGATTGGCCGGTCAGTGACAGATCGTCTAATGAATGTGATGAGTTTCATGTGTGCTGCACGTCGTCCAAGGTTCAGACCGCAGAACCGACAGCCTGTTGAGGCCAGTAACGTCCGAATGTGAACGCCTCTGTCGTTGGCGAGTGATGCCGCTCTGTTGAGTGTTGGCGGGATACAGCTGCCCGACTGAGCGTAAACAGCGTGCATCTCATTCAGTACGGCGTTGTAGTAGTTGACGGAAGTATCGTTGATGCCCGTAGCGGCGGTTGCGAAGCGCATTGAGTTGACTGGGAGCTCGTTCGTGCTGGACGGCGCTTATGCAGCACTGACGAACTTCTGCTTCCACTCTCTATTTATCCCTTTGTAGTCTTGTACAACATAACCGTCGAAAATTTCGGAGGTCCACGTGTTTTTCCTCCATCTCCGGAGACCCAGATCCGTCAGCAGCATGTCGGCGTAAGGGACTACGTCCCAGATGAACTCGTGGGGAAAGCCACATGGGTACCGGACCTTCCCGTAGCGACTGGTTAGTGCTGTACTCCAGAAAACTCGGTCTCGATCGATAGGCAATTTGTTTTGCAAATAAGCAAATGCCCACAGAGATTGCACCTCCGCGATCAGGAAATTCGATGTCGAGTGCACCATTTTGATGAAGGCGATGCTATTGTCACCTTCCACCGTCAATCCGGGTGGGGCGATGCCACGATACATACGCAATGGCGTCTCGTCGTACTTGTAGGGGAGGACTTTCTTCGGCGGGTTCTGAAGAGCGGGGAAGCGGCGCAGGATCTCTTGATCGGCTCTTCGGTCCAGTTCACTCCAAAAGCGTACTTCAGCTTCATCCTTGGGTATGTGTGGGACACCAATCTGGGCTTCTATCCCAGCCGGAGAATATTTCACAGAAGGGAGAAGGCTCCAGCCGGTGGTCTGAATTAGGCAATCGGTCGAGATTTGGCCTCCGCCGGCCAGATTGATGGTCCCGTTCGGTGCAAGCTCTGTGATGTCGTCTTTGGTGATTTTCACCTGTCCGGATTTGACGTATTCGTGGATTGATCCATCCTTCGTCGTATAGTTGTGGATACCAACGCGGGAAGTCCAGAACAGCCTACAACATATCAGCGGAGCACCGACAATCATTAGAGTAATGAGTCTCACCCTTCGTCCGGCTCCAAATGCTTGATTGATTCGTCTTCCCTGTATCCATTGCCCGCAACGCCATCCAAACGAAGCTTCTCCCAGAAGTGGTAAGTCAGCCACCGACCAATCCGGGTGCCGTGGAAGAAGCTCCTGATCCAGCCGAAGCCGTCGTAATTTCCCCAAATGCAGGGCGACATCCATGTGTAGTAGCGCATGGTAGCTGCGTGCTCTATCATCACCATGCCCCGACCTGGTAGCGGAATCCATGGAGGCGCCATGGCCGAGGCTCCGCCACCGGACTTTCGGATGATCCAGTCCACCTTTTTGCCGTGGGACGCCATGAGGAAGACTGCATCGTAGCCTGATTTACTGGCGCCAATGATGGTGACTGACTTGACGTTGGGATCATCGGCCGCAGCTTGACCCTCGGTGCGAAGTTTGCCCTGATTCATGATCGGCCGGCCGAAATGCTCCTGACCGGGTAGTGTGATGGGATTCGGTTTGGAGGCGAGACCGCTGGCAACAATGAGCTTCGTGCAGTTGATAACGCGGATTGATTTCGAGTCATCCGCGGCAGCTGTCTCGATCGTCACGTTCCAGCTTTTGTCGCTCATCTTTTCGACCTCGAGGACAGTAGAGCGGAACTCGATGCGCTCGTAAAGGCCAAAGTGCTTAGAAAAGTCGACCATGTATTTATGCATAGCCATGCCCGGAATGTGGCCGCCTACCTTGACGCCGTATTTTTCCGCTTCCATTGGGAAATCTGGCCACTCGTAAGTGCCGGATAAATTATTCGTTTTGAGGCCTTCGTAGCAGTTCTCGTAAGCCCACACGCCGCCGAGGCTCTTCCGTTGTTCGACAATAAGGAGATCTGTGGATGGTTGCAGCTCGAGATACGTTTTGGCCGCAGACAAACCCCCAATGCCTAAGAACTGTCACTTGGATGATTGGAACAAAGTAGCCTCAGGCATACTGACCTGACCCAATGACCAGCACCTCGACTGAAGAATGATTGCTTTCCATGTTGCTACGTTGGCGGTTGTCGATAGGTACTTGTCAATGAGACCATTTCAAAACGAGAACGACCGGTAGTTATATCAGTGCAGACCGGCATGCCTGGGAGTTGTAGATAAGGATGAGCTGGAAAGCGAGAAAGGCTGAAAGGAACCGGGCCGAGAACCATTCCAATCCCCGCAGCACGATGCCTCGGCAACGTACGGGGTTTCCCTGACCGGATGTCGATGGGTTGTCAGGATTCCCGTCGGGTGAAGCTGGATAATAGACGGACGAGCCACAAGCCATCCTTCTCACCAACTCCGTGGGGCTGAGTTTTGCGCGGGGACTCTCATTCGATCCCCTTTCGTTACCCGTGCTGCTTCACTGCAGTGTAGATCTGGACTGATGTGCATGATTGTACGGGCGATCTGTGCTGAATTCATCAAGCAGAGAGCATGCACAACATCCTCAATACGTAGACTCTACATGTAAGTAGCATCCCTGCGGAAGCCCGCCTTTGTGTACCGCACGCTCGTCACTCATGGTGACGACTTGCTGCCGTAATGTGGAGGTCAGACTCATCGGGCCACATGCCCCAACCCCCGACTCCCCTTCTGCGCCATCAAGCAGCTCTGCTAGTAGTGAACGTACGTCTGGTCGGCCTGGCATGATTCGAAGGCGTTGGCCCATTCCATCTACTGCAACAGTCTTTTCCAAGGGAAGCTTGTTGTCGGCGAACGATGCCACTGAGTCGGTGTCGTCTACGGACAAGTCCGTCGCGCGAGTGACGAAGAGGCTAACCTGTGCATCGATCCCGGTTTTGTCGAGCTTGTCAATGGCGGCAGCAATCTCGGCATCGAACCAGCTCGCCCAGCTGACATCTTTGATGCACCAGACAAAGTGCAGGCGGCGGAGTGGCAATGGAAGACGAGAGCGTTCCGCAAGGTCCTGGAGTATGGACAGGGTGAAGCTGACCCCGGTGGACCCCGCGCAGAGGAGGACGGAATGAAGTTGGGCATAGTCAGACTGCGAGCCACCGTACGGGCCATCCAGCAGGGCGGCATACGAAGTTGAAGTATTCGTGCCTTTGCGGATCTTTTTGGTGAAGCCTCGATGGCTTTTGAGCACGAATATCTGGTCGCCGCCGTGAGAGGTGGGAGTAGAGACGATGGTTGCGGGGTGGTTCTGGAAGAGGCCGAACCGAGGGATGGAGAGGAGAACATGCGAACCAGGTTTCCAACTCCGGATCGCTTTATTGGAGACCCGGATCATGGTGGCATCGCCGTCGAGCTGGGTGAGGGTTGCGCGAGCGACACGCCTGTTGCTCCAGGCAACGTACGTGGTCCGGACGATGCGGTCGACGAGGTATGCTGCAATGGGGATGTAAATGTACTGCCGAGCCGGCATCGTCCATGGCGGGATATGGTACATGATAGCGATGATGAAACCCGCGAACGAGAGGAGGTGCTGAGCAACGAAGAGCTCGTATGACAGGTCCCGGAAGGGAGCGATAGTGCTGATGTTGATCCATAGCAGGAAGCCAAGGGCAATGATGCCTGTAGGCGGGCAGGTGTCTGTCGTCCACTCCAACTCAGTGATTCCGTATTTGGCCCAGCCGTAGCTTTGAAAACCAAAGTGGAGTAGCGCGAGGAATAGAAGAATACGCCCAGCCCAACGATGTAGAATATTCAGCCGTTCGTAGGAAACCCCGGTCAGGAAGGCGATGAGATTGTTCTTGTTGACCAGCAGCACCAGAAGCGGCACTTGCGCAACTGCCAGCCATCCAGCTCGTATTCCGATAGCCTCCCAGTGCTGGGCGCCTGGTAAGTCGTTGTCGTAGAATTCCAGGAGAAGTACCCAAATGCTGTACGCAAGGACCAACAGTCCCGTCCCCATTGGTGGCGTCTTCAACCAGGGCACACGGCGAAGAGGGCTCAGCGCAAGATACGACGACTCACGCCCGATTGCTGTCAAAGTCGCAAACCACCTTGCCGGTAACGACTTTGGCCGACTCGGGTATGGTTTGTTCAGCGCCGCATCTCTCAGCCTTGCTCGCGCCACCAGCTTCGTCGCGATGTTGAAAAGAGTGGCGACTGTGATTGCAGAGACCATGCCGTACCAGAATACCCGGGCGTATGCGTTGCCCTGCACTTTCAATTCGTCGTCGTTCAAAACGGCCATGAGGAAAGCAAAAGCTTGCGTTTCATTGGAGAAGTTGACGCCCGCCGGCGAGACCGGGGCGGTCAATTTCGGCATGTCCATGTTGGCGGTGACGATGAGTGCAGTCCGTATGCTGGTCGCATCTGGAGCTACATGTATGTAGTCTCCTCGATGTTGCTTGTTCCGCAGCCGGCGAGAGGCAAAAGCTTACAAACTTGCTCAAAACCGCGCAAGGCTGCATGGCAGGTACAGCCTCGCCCAGCGGGAAGACCAATCAAGCCAGAAAGAAACGATTCACTGAGCGTGTTGCAGCATGAGTAATTGTGTGTAATATGCGACCGAGTTACATCTTGTCCCCCCAACAGCTTCGAGGAGAAGGCGCTTCGACGATGTCGAGTTACTTTGAGCACGTTGTGCAACAAGCGTAGTCCAATCGGCGCTTTGGGACGTCTGTCGTCGCATGTCGAAGAGGCATGGGCTGGGCGTGTGCCTCTGTCCTGGTCTTGCTCTTGCTATGTACATTGCCCTTCGTCATCGGTTTCGTGCAGAATGCTGCTCTTGCTGCCGCGGTGGCGAGATGTATTCGAACATCCTGCAATGGCTACGGAGGAAGTGAGATGAGGCATGGCGGTAGCGCGGAGGAAAGATCACCTAGGAAATATCGCGCATGATAGCGAAAAGAACGTTTCGACGGTGAAAGTATAGGCAGGTATGCTGATGGAGATGAACGGACGGAGTGAAAGAAGCAGAGGCCGCTGGCGAAGAGGTGGGCGCAGAACCTTGGGAGAGACGAAGTTGCCGAGTTGATCGATCAAGGAGAGACGAGCATAGAGCACGCACTGTCTAACGTGGTGAGCGGTGGAATGTGCATTCCACGATTCCCGGCCTTCTTGCGGCTATCTAGGGTGCATAGAATGTGTCGCGCGGGACCGCACGTGGAGGAAATGGGTAGGGATGTTGGAGATGAGGCAGGAGATCATCGCGGCGATGGACATTTGATGTGTCAGCCATTGGGATGCACATTCGTCTTGCCACTTCTTGTCCTCGACCAGTTCTAGGCATGAGGAGAGCAAGAGTCAGGATGGCGTAGTGTATTGTGGAGCCAATGTGCTAGGACGCAATGATCTCGCCTATCCAAAGATGTCGCAGCGCAGGTTTGGTGCGTGTAAGGATGCTTTAATGCGTCGGCGAACCTGGAGGTGTCATTCGTGCGGACGAACTTCGGCAAGTCCGCGTGATGTCTCCGACTCTCCTCCTCCTTCACCACATTCCCCCTTCCTTCCACCCCGGCCTCGTCGCCTCCCTCCCGAACACGTTACGAAGAAAGCGGCACTCCCTCGTCCCCCGCACCGCCCGACAGCCGCACTCGCAATGGCGTTCGAAGAGGAAGAGCATCGGGGGGAGCACGAGGGCATGGGATGACGGCTACAGGCTGCGGGGAGGGCACAGCAGAACAGCGCCGCCGGTGCATGTCGACAGTGCCTTGCCATCTCTGCCACTCTCACCCCGCACCATGAGCAGAAGCCGCCACTTTCACCACGAAGCGACGACCTCGGGATTATAAGAGCAGGTGCAGGAGGAGCCAACGGAGAGGTCAGGCACACACAGCGCCGCCAGGGAACTGCCACCTCCAGTTTCACTTCGCAGGACGAGCTGAAATCGAGGCAACCCCCGAAGCGAGAACTGGGTGAGGCCAAGGCTATTACATTGGCAAGTGCAGGATTGACTGGAGCAGCGGATTCGGCATGGGATGGTGGAGAAGGCGCTCCCCTCGACGCAACAGAGCTTGCGCAACAGGCCTACTCGCAGCGGCAGGGACGTCTTTGCGCTCACGTCGTGGGCATCCAGATCAGAGGGAGGCCGGGTATGATTGCGCTCAATCAACGAGACTGATGATTGGTGACTGCTAACCTCGGAGAACGACAGATACCACCCACCAGCCCTCCGTCGCTGTCTCCTCCAGCTGCAGCATACCCGCGCTGTTCCTCCTCCGCGGTCTCCACAGACAACCCAGAAATACATCAGCAACTCTGGTGTCATTTCTCCGCAAGACAGCAACAAGGAGCCTCTTCCTCCGCAGCCTCGCCAAGCACGAGTAGCGCCGCCATCCTCCTCACACACAACGACCAGCCGAACCACGATCATCTCCATCTCCGCGCAGAGCTCTGCCGCATCGCTTCTCGTCCTCCGCAGCCTCCGCTCATTGCTTTCCTCCTTCGCTGTCTGCGTGGGGCACCGCCACCTCAAGTTGGCATTGGCGGGAATGGCGCGGCTTGGATGAGGGTGACATCAGAAAGAGCCGGGCAATGCCCAGCGATACCCTGCAAGAGCCAGCCTCACGAGGAAGCCTGCGCACCATGTCTCGCCACTCACGCTTTGACGGGAGTGCGCAGCGCAAACTACTCCGCCGCTGCAATGGTTGGCGCAGCACATGATGCGCAACGGAAAGAGTTGGCCCGCTGAGTATTGGATGGCGCGCACAGCGGCAGCAGAGACATGACGGGAGAAGGCACAAAGCCGTCTGGCTCCGCCGTTGAAAGAGCCAGGCGCAGCGATGAAATCCACACCGCCTCGCTCCTCTACTTCGCCCGGAGCCCGTGTCCTGCGCCATCGCCGTAGTCACTGGGCATCAGCAGCTACATTCCCCGCTCCCCCACCGCCGCAGTACTGGAGCAGACGACTCGCGCATCATCTCCCACTGTCTCTATCTCTTCCACTCTCCGGTTGCAGCCTCCGCTCTGCTGCAGCGCCGCCCTGAGCTCGCGCGTCGGCAGCTCGCTCCTTTGCCACTAGAAGAGTCGTGGAGACGAATGGCGCATCGTTTCAACCCTCTCTCCCTCCTTGATATCTGCCGTGGGGGTTCCGCCTTGCGCATCATCCTCTCCATCTTGCGCAGTGCCGCCGCCTCCATTTCCGCCGCAGCACATCCGCCGTGATGCGCCTCCTTCGCCTTACGCAGCATCTCCTCCGTCTCGAACCCGCAACTCCTCCCTCTGGAGTACCTGCGCCTAACGCGCTAACGTCTCGTCCGCCATTCCTCGATCGCCAGCTCGTTCCCACATCTAACCAAAATACTATACTCCACCGTTATAAGGGTGGAGTTTTTGCTCACCAAATAATATCTCAGAATGGCTGGGTAATTTTCAGAATGGGTAGGGTAGAGTTTGAGTAGGGTAGAGTTTCCAAAAACCCATAGAATCACGCTAAATTCGAGTATGTTATAGAGTGAATTTTTGTGAGCAAGATTGATATGAAGACTATACTAAATAGAGGCCGTGTTAATACAGTATATGTGATAGAAGTGTATATAGTAGGTTTAAAGTTCTATAGTATATAGACGTAGAATAAGGGGATACAAGTAGCCTATATAGCCTAAGCGTTTAACGGGTAAGGCGCGGATTCGTAGAGAAGGTAAGGGGTAATATTACGAGGGTTTACTATTGTAGTACAGCCCGTATACGTTAGATCAGGGGAAATACATATGTAGTAGGATATTTAAGGGTAAGAAGAAGACAATCAACCTATTTTTAACCTATTTCTAACTCAATTTATACTAATAGGAGCTATATAAGACGGAGGAGTCTACGAGAAGCATAGAGTATTTCTACTATTTAGATAAGTAGTAGATCATCATTTACAAAGAGTACTAGTACGCCGTATAGCTATAGGAAGTCTAGAGCTATTTATAAGGTAAGTAATACTAGGTCCTATTATACTAAGCCCGAGCCATTATAGTAGAGGTATAAGAATAGCTAAGAGTAGTTTATAATAAGACTAATTTAGTTATTCCGCTATATATCTATAGGCCTATTACCGAATTACTATTATATACTAACGGATTATAGTACTATATAGAGCCTAAGAGATGTTCATAGATATTCTGTAATTAGAAGACAATACAAAAACATTAGAGGGAAAAACACTAGTAGTCTATTAAAGGTAAAGGTAGAAGGCTATAATCTACCGATAAACTAAGGATCTAACTGTATCTACATTGGAGTTTTTAAAAAACTCCATAGAAAATCTACTAAAACCTC